>NC_049230.1:21327708-21641667 GCF_011100685.1 Canis lupus familiaris
CCAGTTGCTCCATGTCCTTACTAACACTAGATATTGTCAATCTTTTTATTTTTAGCTTTTCTAGCAACTATATAGTGGTGGCTTATTGTGTTTACTTTTCTTGGTTTCATTTAAAAACCCAGCAATATTTGTAATGTCTTACTTGGGAGACAATTCAAAATTTGAGTCTGCTTTGGTTCAGTTTCAAACTCTACTATTTAGGTCATTTTTGCTCTTGTTGGAATTGGCCTCTTAGGAGCTAGCGTTTTAGGGGTGCCTGGGTGGCTCAGTCAGTTAAGCATCTACCTTTGGCTCAGGTCATGAGCCCCAGGTCCTGGGATAGAGTCATGGGTCAGGCTCCCTACTCAGCAGGGAGTCTGTTCTCCCTCTCTCTGTATCTCTCCCCCTGCTTGTGCTCTCTATCTCTCTAGAAAATAAATAAATAAAATCTTAAAAAACCTTCACCAAAACCAGCTCTTTTAACTCCCAGGACAAAACCACAGCCAGAACATGAACATGCTAATAGGACAAAATTGCCAAGAGACTGATAGGTCTGCATTGAGTAGTTGTAATTCAGAGTAGTTGATTCTTCTATTACTCATGGTCATGGTTTCATGGTTTCCCAGATGGGTGAGGGCAGGGTAGTGATTTCTTTGAATTACTGATAAAGAGATGCCCTTTTTAAGGGGGTCCTCATTCTTTCATCAATAAATATTAATTGTGAACTGCCTATATATCAAACATTGCTCTGGGTACTGGGTATGTATCAGTGAATACACAAAATCCTTGCCCTCATGGTACTTATATAATGTTAAGGGAGATGAGACCTTTAAGAATAAAGTAGAAATGGGTTCGATTGTTAAAAGATCTGCTTATTCCATGTAACAAGGAAGGATTCTTTGAGATGACATTCCAGCATAACAGATGATGCCATGTTAAATTTCTCAGCTGAGAGAATTTATAAGGGATTTGTGGGAGGAAGGCCATCTCCATGTGAATTTCATTGCTGGCTTAGCTGAGGAAGAGAAAGGTGGAGATTAGGATCTTGGGAGCTCCTTCTCTGCCTTACCTTTTGCAAAGTTGTCCAAAAGTCTTCTTTTCCAACTGCCTGAGAGCTACATCTCAATAATGACACTCTTTGTTTCTAATCTTCCACTTTCAACCACTAGATCTATTGATTCTGCCTCTTTAGAACCTCTCACATTGCTCCAGGCTCAAGTCACTGCCCAGTCCAGGTTGTCACTATGAAGGTTTTGAGTAATTGCTCCAGACTCCTAATTGTCTCCCTGGCTCCAGATTTGCCCTTCTCCAATCCCTTCACCACAGCCAGAGAGGTCTTTACAAAGGGAAAATGTGGTCAAGTTACTCCCCTATTTAAAGCACCCAGTGTAAAATCAGTGTAAAATCTAACTACTTATCAGGGTCCACAAGGCCTTTTCAAGACTGCGTGCCTAGTACACTTCTAGTCCCATCGCTGTTCCTTCCTGTCTCCTTGTACCTTTAATCCTGGCTATGGAACAATTTACTGCCCCCAAATGTATCATGCTTTTGAGGAGCCTTCCCTAATTTCCTACAAACCATGTTGGTCTTTCTCTGGGTGCCCCCATAGGACCCTGTGCATCCATTCCATCTGTCATAGCACTTGTACATATACTGTACCATAATTACTTATGGATGTATCTGTCTCTTTCCTAAATTTGGACTTCTTGAGCCATGAATTGCAGTTTGTGCTTTTTTGTATCCCTCACACAGAAACATATGATGGCTATATTGAACGGATGAATCAAAGAGAAATCTAGTGAGTTATTGCATAAACCGATGAATGAAGAGAGAGATGGTGAGTGGATGGTACAATGGTTTAGCTTTTCTAAGGGAGAGCCTGTATTTTGCATTGATGTTGAAAGCACACAGTGGAGGCAGGCCTTTACTAAGTAAGGATATCAGGCCTTGGTGTTCAGAAACCTAGAGTATGTTTCTTCTCTCAGGTCTGTCTCAAGTAGTATCACTGACATACTTTGAGAAAGCATTTGTGTTCTTTGTTTTTGTTCACAATGTCTTTGCAAAAGATCTCTTGTCTTTCCTATCCTTTGGGTCTTGGAAGTGTCTTTCTTTTAAGAGCTATTAAAATCATCAAAATCAAGAGGGATTCTTTTTTTTAAAAGATTTTATTTATTTATTAGTGTATTTTTTAAATTGGAGTTCGATTTGCCAACATATAGTATAACGTCAGTGCTCATCCCATCAAGTGCTCCCCTCAGTGCCCGTCACCCAATCATCCCATCCCCCTGTCCACCTCCCCTTCCACTACCCCTTGTTCATTTCCCAGAGTTAGGAGTCTCTCATGTTTTGTCACCCCTCAAGAGGGATTCTTGAGGGCCACTGAATGCTTGAAGAGTCAGTGGGTGCAAGGAAAAGATGGAAGCGAAGCAGAGAGGCTAGGGTCATGTGCTTTCTAGGGACAGGTAGAGCCAGTGGTCTGGGGCAGGGCTGTTCATAGAACAGGATGCAGGACAACGCAGTGCACTGAGCCTATGACATGTGGTTTGACAAGTCTCCTAAGAAAGGTCAGACTATACAGGGTGGTGAAGAGGAAGGAGAACAGCCCTAAAATAGGGAGCAAGCTGGGTGGGATCTTTAACAAGTGATTTAAACTTTCTGATTCCACTTTCTCTTTCCTTCTTTACCTATAAAGGGGAGAGATGAATTCCTATCTTAAGGGATTGCTGATGGTTTTAAATAGGACCATTGCTGTGAAGTGCAATCATTTTAAATCCACCCCAGATAGCCCCTCTCCCACAGAGCTCACCACTGCTCCCCTCTACTAATCCCTATAAGTCTACTGTTGACTTTACCATGGCTTTTCAATGAGTTTACCTGAATATTGACAGTTGCTGGGCTGGAGGGTGAGATCTGTGGGAATGGGTGAGTAGGTCCTATTCAAGTAGGCATCCCTGTGTGCCCCCTGGTACAGAGGACTAGATGATGGATAAATTATAAGTTCCTTTCTTCTTCCTCTGTTCATGACGCTCAGAAACACAGATCATTCAATTTGAAGGCAATGATGCTTGTTCCAAGATGACTTGTTGCTCCGAGGATTCCAGATTTAGTAAGTCAATAAACAAAGAGCTTCTTTATGGGTAGATAAACAACTTCCAGATCAACAAACCTTGGCATAATAAGATGTTCCTCTGAAAACTGGACCAAGCAGCAATAAGGAAAAGATGCAGGGGCTCCAAACAGCACATGTCAGTGAGGGGGTATAAAAGTGAGGGCCTTGGAGAGCTGTCCCAGTCAGGTAGCACCCCTCTTAGCACTCACAAGGGAGCAGAGGCATCTCTACCATGTCTGGAAACTGCTGTTCTAGGAAATGCCCGTCTGTGCCAGGCATCTCTCTCTGCTCCACTGAGGTGAGCTGCGGAGGACCTGTCTGTTTGCCCAGTTCCTGCCAGAGCCAGACATGGCAACTGGTGACTTGCCAAGGCAGCTGTGAATCATCTAGCTGTGGCCCACAGTGCTGTCAGCCCTCCTGTGCTGTGAGCAGCTGTGCCCAACCTGTGTGCTGTGAAGCCACCACCTGTGAGCCTTCCTGTGCTGTGAGCAGCTGTGCCCAACCTGTGTGCTATGAAGCCACCATCTGTGAACCTTCCTGTGCTGTGAACAGCTGTGCCCAACCTGTGTGCTGTGAAGCCACCACCTGTGAGCCTTCCTGTGCTGTGAGCAGCTGTGCCCAACCTGTGTGCTATGAAGCCACCATCTGTGAGCCCTCCTGTTCTATGAACAGCTGTGCCCAACCTGTGTGCTGTGAAGCCACCATCTGTGAGCCCTCCTGTGCTGTGAATAGCTGTGCCCAACCTGTGTGCTATGAAGCCACCATCTGTGAGCCCTCCTGTGCTGTGAATAGCTGTGCCCAACCTGTGTGCTGTGAAGCCACCATCTGTGAGCCTTCTTGCTCAGTGAGCAGTTGCTGCCAACCTGTGTGCTGTGAGACTCCTTCCTGCCAGCCAGTCCTCTGTGTACCCACTCCCTGCCAGTCCATTCTGTGCAAACCCAGCTGCTGCCAGCCGGTCATCTGTGAGCCCAGCTGCTGTTCAGCTGTCTGCACTGTGCCAAGTTCCTGCCAACCAGTGGTCTGTGAACCCACTCGCTGTCAGCCAGTCTGCCCCACACCTAGCTGCTGTCCCTCTGTCCGCTCTGTGGCTAATAGCTGCCAGGCTGTCTGCTGTGACCCCAGTCCTTGTGAGCCATCTTGCTCAGAGCCCAGCAGCTGCCAGCCAGCTACCTGTGTGGCTCTGGTCTGTGAGCCTGTCTGTCTTCGTTCTGTCTGCTGTATTCCAAGCCCTTGTGAGCCACCTTGTGTCTCTAACACTTGCCAAGAGACCTCTTGTTGCATCTCCAGCCTCTGCCAACCCATCTGCTCTGAGCCCAGCCCTTGTTCAGCAAGTATCTGTGTGCCCAGGCCATGTCAACCTCCCTGCTATGTAGTCAAGCGCTGCCGGTCCATCTCCTGTGAGCCTGTTTCCTGCCCATCTACCTCCTGCCAACCTCTTTGCGGCCGCCCTGGGTCTTCTGCCTCTGCCATCTGCCAACCTACTTGCTCTCGGACCTTCTACATACCCAGCTCCTGCAAACATCCTTGCACTCCTTCAGTTTCTTACCGCCCAATCTGTCGCCCAATCTGCTCTGGACCCATCACTTATAGGCAGCCTTATGTGACCTCCATCTCCTATCGCCCTGCCTGCTACCGCCCATGCTACTCCATCCTGCGCCGCCCAGCCTGTGTCACTTCGCTCTCTTACCGTCCGGTCTGCTCTCGCCTGCCTTGTGCTGACTTCTGTAAAAAGGATTGCAAGAAATCTACTTCCAGTCAACAAGATTGCACCGACTCAACATCCTGCAAGGCTGAGGTCTCAAATGCCAGTCCCTGCCAGACCACTGAAGCCAAACCCACCAGCCCAACCACCCGTGAGGCCGCAGCCAGCCCGCCTACTGCTGCCAAGCCTGCTGACCACTAATCTGGCCTCAGCCTATTGATTCCTGCAAAGCAAACCTCCAGCTAGAGAGAAATCTTAACTGCCCTCCCCAAAGCTCACAATGACTTAGTTAGAATTTTTCTGCATCATCACTCACCATCTTCTTATACTTAAAGAACTCACCAGAAATATCCGTGTCCTAATGGTCCAAATGAAGGCCCCCTGGACACCTAGAGTGGAGACATTCTGGATTCCTGCCTGCTGCTGCCATTAAGCTGAGAAGAGCTGCTTTACCACATCATTTTGAGTCTCTTTCCCAGCATTAAGTTTTTTCTTTCCTCATGCATGTGCTCCCTTGCTGGGTGTGCTCACATTCCTTGGGGACCTCTTCCATAAAAAAAAAGATATTTACCTGTCCAATAAAGTGGCTAAGTTGAAGTGACATGCTGTTTTCATTGCTCTGTTAATGTCATATTCTCTTGAGCTAACTTGTTTTGTTTTTGAGAGCAGCATCATTCATTCATCTATCCAATAAGCTTTATTAGACAGCTGTTAGGTAGGGACTGTGTTTGGCTGTAGGAATGAGAAAACTAAAGTCTCGGTCCTTGTTCTCAGAGAGCTCACTGTTGGGATGGGGGTGGGAGGAGACAGGCAGAGAGACAGTAACTACATTGCCTTGTGTTAAGTACTGGGACAGAGGCAAGCATAGGGCAGTTTGAACTGAGCAGGGCATGTGGAGAAATGGGGAAGAATTCTTGGGGAATGTGATACTGAAGCTGAGTCTTTCAGCACAAACAAGAACTAACCAGTTCAAACCAGAAAGGAAGAGATTTCCAGGCAGAGGAAACATACAAATGAATGGGGCTTGTGAGCAGACCATTCATTAGTGAGGCTTGGGTGGAAGTGTGCTTAGAGGGAGGTGAGCTCTGGGGTCAGTTAAATAGACAGTGATCTGCCCTTGGCGGGGTTTATAAGCTAGACAGAAGCATTTTAATGGTACAGGGCTGACATGAAGGTATCGAGGGGCCAAATGCAGGGCAGTTACAAGAAGAGCAATGGGTTTTGGAATGGTCATCTGGCCTTGGTGTGGAGAACTGAATGAAGGAGCATGAACTTGGATATAGGGAGACTGGGGAGCAAGCCCATGGCTTTGGGGTTCACAGTGGGATGAAAACAACTGGGGGTCACACTGTATTTCTTGTGCTATGGGCCCATTTCCTGCGCATCCAACTCCTACCAACCTCTCTGCTGCCACCTGGGGTCTTCTGCCTCTGCCATCTGCCAACCAACTTGCTCTCAGACTTTCTACAGCCCTTGCAAAGAGCCTTGTACTTTATGTTCTCCTAGTCTCTGCCATGAACACTCCTTGTGTAAACGCTATATACTCTTGCAATCCTAAGGACAGAGTGTCTTCAAAGTAGTCGCTTAGTGCATGGCATGAAGGACTATTCCTTGTCCTCAAGATGCAGCTTGGGCTATCCTGAGCACAAGAGGAGGTGACCCAGAGCTTCTCAACTTTAGTGTTGTTGATATTTTGGGCTGAAAAATTCATTGCTGTGGGGACCATCTTTCACATTGTTGTATATTAAGCAGAATCCCTGCCCTTTACCAACTAAATGCTGGTAGCATACCCTAAGTGTGATGATCAAAAAATGTCTCCAGACATTGGCAAACATCCCTGGGGATGAGGGGCAAAAATTGCCCCTATTTGAGAATAACTGGGTTATATAGTGGCCAAAGGAGAAATTCAAAGGTGGAACTTAACCAGTACATGGTGTCAGGGTTACTATCTCATCAGGCCATTGAGATTTATCTCCATTTCCTTCCAGAGTCAAGAGGAGCTGGTCAGAGTTTTAAATCTCTGTCCCAAGCACAGACCCAGTGTTTAATGTAAATCATAGCAATTCTGTGAAGTAAGATTTCTTTCCCTCTACTTTAGGAGTATGAGTGACAAATAATCCAAGGACCAATAAATAGAGACAAGAAAATTGTGGTATATTCACACAATAAATACTATGCTACAGTGAAAATAACTGGACAATGGCCATATGCAAAATGGGGATGAACCTAACGAGTGTAGAGTTGATATAAACAAGCCTCAAGATCACATGTTTATAGCTCAAAAACAACACCCATAATACATGCATACACATATGTATGAGGATACACACATATATGCATACATATATATGTACATACAAATATATACCTTATGTATGTTCACAAGGGAATGCTAAACACAGAATTTAAGATAGCCACAGGGAGTAAGTAACATACAAAAATAACATACAATGTAAATACATATAATATACAAATGGCATATAGAATAGTGGTTTCTGTCCAAAGTTTGTGTTTTTTTATGATCATCATGTTTTTTGATGTGATCACAACAGCCCTTGGTGATACACTAGATGTGTTTAGTGCCGTGAACCACAGCAAAATGAAAGGTGTCACTATTTAGAGGTTTCTGTTTTTCACCTTTATTGAGGTATAATTGACAAAATTGTAATATATTTGTAATATACACTGTGATGATTTGATATACATATGTACCATGAAAAGATTCCTCCTATCTAATTAATTAACACATCAATTGCCTCATACTTTGGGGAGGGAGGAGTGTGAGAACATTTAAGTTCTTTTAGCAAATTTCAATTATGCAATATCATGTTATTAAGTAGAGTGACTATGTTATATATTAGATCCTTAGGCCATACTCAACTTATAGCTGAAAGTTTGTACCCTCTACCAACCACTTGGCTGGTATCAACCACTTCCTAAAGAGAAGTTTCTTTAGGAGGAAGAAAGACAAGAACAGAATCAGAGAAAAATGGATCTAAAAATGGATTGTTTTAAAACAATAAAAGTGGTATGTATGAATACAGGACATTGACACCCTTTTCAGGTTGAAGTTGAAATAGTTTCTCAAATATATCCATATTCCCAGTATGATTGACTTATATGACAAGACCAAAAGTATTTCTTTTGAAAGATGAAAGCTTTGGGTTATAGACAGTCAAGAACAGAACAGACTGCAGTGGTCCCTGCTGTTTGCAAGGTGCGAAATTATTAGTGATAAGTTGGATGGCAAAAGGAGTGATTGGTGCTGTAACACAAATGGCAATGGTAGAAAAAAAAAAGGTACTTTAATGACAAGGGTTAGGATTTCCCAGGCATCATTCTGATCACTTCTTTTCCTTTTAAAATGAGGGTGAGGAGGAGGGTGCCAAGGAGCAGGTATTCTTTAGCTGGTACTTTGAAATGTACCTTCCAGAATTTCCAGCATTTTCAGTAATTTTGAGGCAGCTAATAAAAATAAAAATAACCTGAGCAACAGCAATGCAGTGAGTTGGTAAACTCTCAGTACTTTGCATACTTGGGTAATGAGCTAACAAGTCCCACAGAGTGAGTTAGTAGCAGAGCCAGAAAATGACACCAGCCCTGTTGTGATCCCAAGGCCAAGATTTTTCTGTTTTGCTGTGAATCTTTGGTGTGAACCAGGTTAGGACAGGGTCGGGTGTGAGATGCTGAAGTTGGCGGTGATGCAGAGCCAGGATGAGCCCAGAAAAGGGGGGAAGAATTCGGAAAACCAGTGCCTCATAAATCCCTCTTGGAAGAGGGTGATTTAACCTTGAAATTACTTTGCAGTGATGTCCTTATATCACTTTCAGTTGTTGCAGTTTTATATTTATAGAACTCATACACTGTGAACTCCATAGCATGAATTTAATCCTTGGCAAAATATTTTGCAGTTATTAAAAGTTCCAAATTAAAAGATTGTATTTGTGTATATGGCTAAGTAGAGGAGGTTTCCAGTTTAATCTAGCTGATGATTCCAGTTATGGGAGTGGACAAATGGTCCCCATCATGAGGCCTGGACCATAGGCCCATGAATCAGTGCACTGCTGTATAAATGTCAATCCTCTATCACTATATTACTGTTTTTTTCCCTCCACTCCTAAGTCAGGAGGTCTAAGAGATAATTAAGACCAGAAGCTTTGGGGTCAGCCCAAACTAGGTTTGGATCTTATTTCAACCATTTATTACTTGCATAATTCTGGGAACAGGATTTAAACTCTCTGACTTGGTTTTGTTACCTTTAACACAGTACCAAGAATTATACCTGCTACCTAAGGTCGTTGCAAGATTTAATGAAAAATGCAGTCAAGGACTTGATGTATAGTAAGTTACTATAAATGGAATGGAAGCCATTACTACTTCAATTACTATTATTCTTAGTGTTAATAATAAAATTGAGTTTCAGGAAAACCAAATGGGAAGATTCTAAAAGAGGTGGAGACATTGGAGTGCCCTTAGGATGCACTGACTGATTTTCTGTTTGCCATCTCGCACATCACCCTCTTTCAACTGGGTCAAGGCTTCGTTTCCTGATTCTCTAAATGGTGCAGAACTGCATTCCTGGAGAAAGAGCAGACTGCTCAGACTGCTTTGGCTGAGCTGAGGCCTCCTGATGAGAGGTTAGTTTAGGGAAAAGCCTGCATCAAGGCGGCTGGAGAACAACCTGTAAAAGAGACAGCTCATCCCAGAGCAGGAATAGCATCGATGAATCTAAACCCAGGAAAGATAACTCTCAACTCAACAGACAAGTTTTTAAACTGGGGATAATATCTTCCAGGCTCCTGAAGCCTGCTAATCAGATGTTTGTATGCAAATGGGTGGAAACAATAACACGGAAAGATGCTCTAAGCTGTACCAACACCCCTAGTGAAGGACTATAAAAGCCCCCATGTATTAGATGTCTTTCACACTCGGGTATACTGAGTTTGCAACTTCCTAGCAAGGTTAACGCCAGCACCATGGTGGACAGCTGTTGCCCCAGAACCACCATGACCGTTCCAGCTGTGCCCACTTTCATATGCTCAAATGGCGGTAGCTTCCGAAATGGTATCTGTTTGCCTAGTTCCTGCCGGAGCAGAACGTGGCAACTGGTCACATGCCAAGAAAGCTGTCAGCCATCCAGCAGTGCCCCAAGTGGCTGTGAACCTGCTTCTTGCCAACCTACCTGCCTTCCAACAACTTCTTCTGTTGGTTTTGTCTGCCAACCCATTTGCTCCTGTACGGCCTGCTATGAATCTGGCACTGGTCAGTCTCCATGTCTGGTTAGCTCATGCCAACCCTCCTGCTCAGAATCTACCAGTTGTCAGGTAAATTGCTGTGAAGCCAGCCTCAACCAGCAAACCTCCTGCCAAGAACCTGTCTTTGTGTCTGGATCATGCCAGGCAGCTTGTGGCCAATCGGTCTGCTGTGACACTAGGTCCTGCCAGCCATCCTGCTCTGAAGTAACTTCCTGTGCTGAAAATTCTTGCCCACCAACCATCTGTGCAGCTAGTCCATGCCAGTCAACTTGCTGCCAACAAGGTTCATGTCAACCCACTAATGGCAAAGATCAGCTCTGCAAATCAACTTATTACCAACCCATCTGTTACATTTTTAAGACTTGCCAATTGGTTCCCTTTATGCCTGTTCCCTGCCAGCCGTCAACTTGTGTGTTCAGTTCTTGCAATCCTACATGCTGTGTGTCCTCCCTTTGCCAGCCACTTTACTGCCAACCATCTCCTTCGATATCCTTCGTCTGCCAGCCAGTGGCTAACTGCCAGCCCCCATGTTTTGTAAAGAACGCTTGCAAACTAGTTTCCTGTGGCACCATGCTTTCTGGCCAACCAACTTGTGATGGATCCACTTCCTGCAACCGAGATGTCTGCAAATCCCCTTCCTGTCAACCAGCTTGCTGTGTGACAGGTTTAGGCAAACCATCCAGCGGTGGCTGCAATTGCTTTTGACCAACTGCCCCAAGTCTCTGCAAAGCCAGCATCTGCTCGCTAACTTCCTGACAACTCAGGCATAAGTCCAGCTGCTGTAAGGCAACGCTTCACTGATGCAGCACTCTCCACATTTCTGAGGTCTGCCACTATCTGCAAATGCATTGCTACCCTGTGGTGTCCTTTTCCGACTGAGTGCAAATGCTATCTGCATGCTAACTTCATTCTCAGTCCAGCCCCACATTCTATCCAGGGGCTGACGAGGGAATTTGCCCAGGCACTAAGAAAGAGATCTTTCTTTATCAAGGAGAAAGTTTCAGCAAGCACGGTCCACGCTACAGCTTGCATTTGCTCATGTTATCATTTCATTTCACCTCCGCAAAACCTCCTCTCCGGCTTTTCTTTCATTTGATGTTGCCCAGTCTTTAAAAAGACTTCTCTGATGTCAATTGCCAATAAAACTGTGAGTGGTTAAACATCATGAATAAAACTCTCAGAATGCTTTCATTCCTTTCAATATACCCCCACATAGATTTCCTTCAGATCACATTTGAACATGATGACCTTGGCCTCTCTAAATTAGTGGGTCCGCCGTGGTCTGAAAGGGTGGTTGGTATCTGCATTTATCGATTCTCAAGTTGGAAGGGAGAAAGAAAGGACAAACAATCCCCTGGCTTCCAATTTTTATACCATCAAAAGCTTTTTGAATTGGGTGGATTCCATCTCCCCACAGTGAACAGACTTGGAAAGCCAAAGACAGAAATGGTCTAGGGAAGCCACAGACTAAAATAAACAAAGGTTTGACCATCAATAATAGCTAAGGGTTTATGAACTTAACACTGTTTTTTAAAAGATTTTTAATTTTATGAGAGAGAGAGAGAGATTGAGAGAGAGAGAGCAGGTGGCTGGGGTAGAGGGAGAGGGAATCCTAAACAGACTCTGCGCTGAGTGCAGAGCCTGATCTCACAACCCTGATATCACGACTTGAGCCAAAACCAAGAGCTGGATACCCAACCGACTGCACCATCTAGGCACCCCTTAACACTGGTTTTAATGATCAGTTCATCTAACGGACGATTTAAATAAAATGTAAAATTAGAAGATTTCAACTATTGTTTACATTTTTGACATTTTAAGAGGAAGTTTTATTTATTTATTTATTTATTTATTTATTTATTTATTTATTTAATTTTATTGGAGTTCAATTTGCCAACATATAGCATAACATCCAGTGCTCATCCTATCAAGCGCCCCCCTCAGTGCCCGTCACCCAGTCACCCCCACCCCCTGCCCACCTCCCTTTCCACCACCCCTTGTTCGTTTCCCAGAGTTAGGAGTCTCTCATGTTCTGTCTCCCTCTCTGATATTTCCCACTCATTTTTTTCTCCTTTCCCCTTTAAAAATAATTAGTCTTAGGAAACTAGTATTCTGAATCTGAACTAGTATTCCTACTATGAAATTATCAAATCTAACATTTAAGAAATAGTTGGAGTGGTTTTTTTGGGGGAGAAAGATTAGAGGGAGGTTTGCAGAATCCACGTGTAGCAAATATGCAGAGTCCTTCCTCAAGGGGTTCTGGCCTTCCCTTTAATCAAAGGCTCTGAGTCTGTGAAATGATTTAGGTCTGAAATTCAGAACGCTCTTTTTTTTTTTTTTTTGTATTTTTTTTATTGGGGTTTGATTTGCCAACATATAGTATAACACCCAGTGCTCATCCCTGTCAAGTTGGCCCCCTCAGTGCCTGTCACCCAGTCACCCCATCCCCCCGCCCACCTCCCCTTCCACTACCCCTTGTTCGTTTCTCAGAGTTAGGAGTCCCTCATGTTCTGTCACCCTCTCTGATATTTCCCACTAATTTTCTCTCCTTTCGCAGAACATTCTTACAACACGTCCTAATGGGACACATTTGAGGATGCTCACTGTGAGATTTCTATGATGATATAGATTTTAAAGGAAATCTATGTCCACCACTAGAAGAGTGGGTAGGCAGCAAGGGGTTATTCTTTCCATGAGGTACTATCTTGGTATGGTTCTCCAGAGAGAAACAATAGGATATATATATATAAAAAGGTGTAATAAAAGGAATTTTCTCATGTATTTTTGGAGGCTGGTATGTCCAAATCTGTAGTGCAGGCCAACAGGCCAGTTATCAAGGAGAGCCAGCACTGAAGATGAAGTCTGAAGGCTGTCTACTGGAGAATATACTGTAAACAGAATAAAATAGCTGCCTATAGATAAGGGGGCATAAGGAGAACAGGAATTAATTTAATTGGTATATAAGTACATAAGTTAAAAATACGACAGAGTTCTTGCAAGGACAAAACATGGTAATGTGCCATCAGGAATATAATTAACTCAATTATTTGCAACTAAAATCCAAAAAGAAAAATCCAAAACACAGGAGGAAAAGAAGAGAGGGACCTTGATATTGCAAAAGAATGACAATAGTTGGAATATATTTTAGAAATGACATTTTGATGGATACCCCATTTAAATTCCCTCTCCCACAATTTGCATGGAGACTTGAGTCATGTCAGAGGAAGGGTGAGGCTCTGGAAACGGTGATGCATTTGACCTCAGTCCTGGACAGAATTGTCAACAATGTTTCATATATTATACATTTAAGTATATCTCTTTAAATCATTTGCTTACTAATACCAGAATTCTTGATATAGCTGGAATTTCAAATTTCATTTTACAATAGTTTTTGACCCACTTATATGTAATTTATCTATCATCTATCTATCTATCTATCTATCTATCTATCTATCTATCATTTCCTTTCCAATTGTAGATTTCTCTGTTGTACTGGCAAATGTTTTGCACTGGCCACCTGCTAACATGCAAACTGCATATTTTAAACATGGCAAGTGTAAAAGGTGTTTTGGGAAACTGTGTATTTCTTCATACTTGGCAACAGCTTAAATAACAGAGCATTTATTAGCTCCTTTTAGGTTTGCTAGGACTTGTTCATAAAACATCAGAACCTCCTATTATAAACAATGTTCTGCCAAGCCTGAACATGCTTATAACTAAATCTTTATTTATTTATTTTTTTTAATTTATTTTTTATTGGTGTTCAATTTACTAACATACAGAATAACCCCCAGTGCCCGTCACCCATTCACTCCCACCCCCCGCCCTCCTCCCCTTCTACCACCCCTAGTTCGTTTCCCAGAGTTAGCAGTCTTTACGTTCTGTCTCCCTTTCTGATATTTCCCACACATTTCTTATTTACACTTACATCCCAAATAGGGGAGCAAATTGTCTTGATGATTACAGCTTTGTAATATAGCTTCAAATCAGACATTATGATGCCACTAGCTCTGGTTTTTTTTTTCAACATTCCTTTGGCTATTCAGGATCTTTTCTGGTTCCATACAAATGTTAGGATTATTTGTTCCAGCTCTGTGAAAAATGTTGATGGTATTTTGATAGGGATTGCATTGAATATGTAGATTGTTCTGGGTAGCATAGACTTTTTTTAAATAAAATAACTTTTTATTGGTGTTCAATTTACCAACATACAGAATAACACCCAGTGCTCATCCCGTCAAGTGTCCCCCTCAGTGCCCGTCACCCACTCTCTCCCACCCCCCGCCCCCCTCCCCTTCCACCACCCCTAGTTCATTTCCCAGAGTTAGGAGTCTTTATGTTCTGTCTCCCTTTCTGATATTTCCCACACATTTCTTCTCCCTTCCCTTATATTCCCTTTCACTGTTATTTATATTCCCCAAATGAATGAGAACATACACTGTTTGTCCTTCTCCAATTGACTTACTTCACTCAGCATAATACCCTCCAGTTCCATCCACGTTGAAGCAAATGGTGGGTATTTGTCGTTTCTAATGGCTGAGTAATATTCCATTGTATACATAAACCACATCTTCTTTATCCATTCATCTTTCGATGGACACTGAGGCTCCTTCCACAGTTTGGCTGTTGTGGACATTGCTGCTAGAAACATCGGGGTGCAGGTGTCCCGGCGTTTCATTGCATCTGAATCTTTGGGGTAAATCCCCAACAGTGCAATTGCTGGGTCGTAGGGCAGGTCTATTTTTAACTCTTTGAGGAACCTCCACACAGTTTTCCAGAGTGGCTGCACCAGTTCACATTCCCACCAACAGTGCAAGAGGGTTCCCTTTTCTCCGCATCCTCTCCAACATTTGTTGTTTCCTGCCTTGTTAATTTGCCCCATTCTCACCGGTGTGAGGTGGTATCTCATTGTGGTTTTGATTTGTATTTCCCTGATGGCAAGTGATGCAGAGCATTTTCTCATATGCATGTTGGCCATGTCTATGTCTTCCTCTGTGAGATTTCTCTTCATGTCTTTTGCCCATTTCATGATTGGATTGTTTGTTTCTTTGGTGTTGACTTTAAGAAGTTCTTTATAGATCTTGGAAACTAGCCCTTTATCTGATACGTCATTTGCAAATATCTTCTCCCATTCTGTAGGTTGTCTTTTAGTTTTGTTGACTGTATCCTTTGCTGTGCAAAAGCTTCTTGTTTTGATGAAGTCCCAGTAGTTCATTTTTGCTTTTGTTTCTTTTGCCTTCATGGATGTATCTTGCAAGAAGTTACTGTGGCCGAGTTCAAAAAGGGTGTTGCCTGTGTTCTCCTCTAGGATTTTGATGGAATCTTGTCTCACATTTAGATCTTTCATCCATTTTGAGTTTATCTTTGTGTATGGTGAAAGAGAGTGGCCTAGTTTCATTCTTCTGCATGTGGATGTCCAATTTTCCCAGCACCATTTATTGAAGAGACTGTCTTTCTTCCAATGGATAGTCTTTCCTCCTTTATCGAATATTAGTTGACCATAAAGTTCAGGGTCCACTTCTGGGTTCTCTATTCTGTTCCATTGATCTATGTGTCTGTTTTTGTGCCAGTACCACACTGAAGAAAGAGAAATTAAGGAGTCAATCCCATTTACAATTGCACCCAAAAGCATAAGATACCTAGGAATAAACCTAACCAAAGAGGTAAAGGATCTATACCCTCAAAACTATAGAACACTTCTGAAAGAAATTGAGGAAGACACAAAGAGATGGAAAAATATTCCATGCTCATGGATTGGCAGAATTAATATTGTGAAAATGTCAATGTTACCCAGGGCAATTTACATGTTTAATGCAATCCTTATCAAAATACCATGGAGTTTCTTCAGAGAGTTAGAACAAATTATTTTAAGATTTGTGTGGAATCAGAAAAGACCCCGAATAGCCAGGGGAATTTTAAAAAAGAAAACCATATCTGGGGGCATCACAATGCCAGATTTCAGGTAGCATAGACATTTTAACAATATTTGTTCTTCCCACCCATGAGCATGGAATGTTTTTCCATTTCTTTGTGTCTTCCTCAATTTATTTTGTAAATTCCTTAGTTTTTAGACTATAGGTCCTTTACCTATTTGGTTAGATTTATTACTAGGCATCTTATAGTGTTTGGTGCAATTGTAAATGGGATTGATTCCTTAGTTTCTCTGTCTTCAGTCTCATTGTTAGTATGTAGAAAAGCAACAGATTTCTGTGCATGGATTTTATATACTGCCACTTTGCTATTTTGTTGTTTGAGGTCTATCAATTTTGAGGAGGAGTCTTTTTGGGTTTTCCACATATAGTATGTCATCTGCAAAGAGTGAGAGTTTGACTTCTTTGCGAATTTGAATACCTCTTATTTCTATTTGTTGCCTGATTGCTGAGGCTAGGATTTCTAGCACTATGTTGAGCAACAGTGGTGAGCGTGAATATCCCTGTCATGTTCCTGACCTTAGGGGAAAAGCTCTCAGTTTTTCCCCATTGAGAATGATATGTGCTGTGGGCTTTTTGTAGATGGCTTTTATGATATTGAGGAATGTACCCTCTATCCCTAGGTTTTGAAGAGTTTTAAAATCCCAATCTTTTGGTATCAATTGAGACTGAATTTGTGACCCAGCATGTGCTCTACTCTAGGAATGTTCCATTTAACTCAGGAAGAATGTGTATTTTGTTGCTTTAGGATGAAATGCTCTGTATATAACTGTGGAGTCCATCTGGTCTAGTGTGTCATTCATTCAAAGCCCTTGTTTCTTTGTTGATATTCTATTTAGATTATCTGTCTATTGCTATGAGTAGGGTGTTGAAGTCCCCTACTATTATTGTATTATTATCTATGTGTTTCTTTAATTTTGTTATTAATTGGTTGATATAATTGGATGCTCCCAAATTAGGAGCATAAATATTTATAATTGTTAGATCTTGTTGGAAAGACTCTTTAGGTATGGTATAGTGCCCCTCTTCCTCTCTTACTACAATCTTTGGTTTAAAATCTAATTTTTATGATATGAAGATTGGTATCCTAGCTTTCTTTTGATGTCCATTAGCATGATAAACGGTTCTCCACCCCCCTCACTTTCAGTCTGGAGGTGTCTTTCCATCTAAAATGAGTCTCTTGTAGACAGTGTATGGATGGGTCTTGCTTTTTTATCCAATAAGATACCCTGTATCATTTGATTAGAGCATTTAGTCCATTTAAATTAAGAGTATTGAAAGATGAATTTAGTGCCACTGGATTACCTACAAAGTTCCTGTTTCTGTAGATTGTCTCTCTCTCTTTCTTTCTTGTCCATGTTACTTTTGGGCTCTGTCTTTATTTAAAGGATCCCCTTTAATATTTATTGCATGGCTGGTTTAGTGGTTACATATTCTTTTAGTTCTTGTTTGTCATGGAAACTCTTTCTCTCTCCTTCCATTCTGAATGACAGCCTTGCTGGATAAAGTATTTTTGGCTGCATGTTTTTCTCATTTAGTACCCTGAATATATCATGCCAACCCTTTCTGGCCAGTCAGCTTTCCATAGATAGGTCTGTTGCTAGCCTAGTGTTTCTACCCCTGTAGTTTAAGAACCTGTCTCAAGCTGCTTTTAGAATTTTCTTTTTATTGCTGAGATTTGGAAGCTTCACTATTATATGTTGGGGGTGCTGTTATATTTTTATTGATTTTTGAGATGTGTCCTCTCTACCTCTTGGACTTGAATGCCTGTTTCCTTCCCCAGATTAGGGACATTCTCAGCTATACTTTGCTCAAATATACTTTCTGTCTCTTCTTCCTCAGAGACCCCAGTAATTCTAATATTGTTTCATTTTATGGTATTGCTGATTTTTCAAAGCCTTCCCTCATGGTCCATTAGTTGTTTTTCTCTTTCTCTCAGCTTCCTTCTTTTCCATCAACTTGTCTTCTATGTCACTTACCCTTTCTTCTGTCTCATTTACCCTAACTTTTACAGTACCCAATTTAGACTGCATCTCAGTTAAAATTTTTTAATTTTAGCCTGATTAGATTTTATTTTGCTCTAAGAAATTCTCTAGTGTCTTGTATGTTTTTTTTTTTTCAAGCTCAGCTAGTAACTTTATAATTGTTTTTCGGATTTTCATCTCTAACATTTTACTTATATCCATATTGATTAGATGTGGCAGAGAATATTACCTCTGGTTATTTCTTTTGTTGTGAATTCCTGCTGTTGGTCATTTTGCCCAGAGAAGAATGGATGAACAAGAGGATAAAATCAATAATATCAACCATGACCTAAGAGAAATAAACACTAGACAAATCTGAAAAGGTCAGAATCTAAAAAAGAAAAAAATAATAAAAATTAAAAAAGAGGGAGGGAGCAAGAATATAATCTCCCAGGTGGACAAAACAGGATGTTCCACTTGATCCTGAATGTATTTTGGTCTCTGTGTTAGAATACACTATATCACTATATCTGAAAAATGTAAAGAAAGGAAAACCTAGATATTTTCAAAAAATAAAATTGAGTGCAGTGAAAAGAAGCCAAAAATGAAGAACATATCTACTTAATGAAAATGTAAAAAATGAAAGTTAAAAAAGGACTTAAAAACAATAATTGATGAAATAAGAAACTAGTTGAAAAGGAGAAAAAAATAAAAAGGAAAATTTTAAACTGAAAGATAAACAAATCATGAGAAAAAAACCTTTAATTCAATGTACTATTTTCCCTTAATGCTGGAGTTTTGAAGTCCTGTGTGCTCCATAAACTTGGTGTTCCCTGTTCTTCCAGGTAGTGTTCTGGAGAAAGGGCCTGTGCATAGATTCTCAGGTGTCTCTGTCTGGGGGTACTGCCCCTGCCAGGGGGCTGGGATCAGTGTAAGCTGCTTCTGGTTGTTGTATGTGGTTTTTGTACCCTGAAGGCTTTCTGTGCCTGTTTAGAGGATGAAAACAAAAATGGCTGTGCTCCAATCTCCAGTCTCAGAGCTGAAAGATCATGGACTCCTTTCTTCAGTAAACTCTCAGAACTAAGTGTTGTGCCCAAGATTGCGAATCCGAGAAACCACCAAGGATCCAACACCAATGCAAGTGCTCGAGGGTTTATTAGCAAGCTCGAGCTTGGGTCCAAGTATACCCGACACAGCAGAGCAGGGACTTGGACCCCGAAGTGGGTTACAGCTGGGTTTTTTATAGGCTGGTCTAGGGGATTTTCAGAAGGCATGGAGGAATTTCTCAAGTTCTGTTTACATTTTGATATGGGGTTTAAGGGCATTGAGCTCTGTTCTCATTCTAATATGAGACTTTCTACCATGGGCGTGGGATCTGTTGTCTTTCCGATATGGGATTCTCTGCCCAGGGAAATTCTGAGCTCTGTTGTCTTTCTGATACGGGATTCCCTGCAAGGACATTGAGGACATTCTGCAGTTTTTCCTATAAAGTTCAGCTCTTATTCACAGAGGCCTAAGATGGCTGTACTTGTGCTAATGCTAAACTTGAGGTGGAATGGCCTTGATTTTTCTCGGCCTCCACACTAAGTGGTCTTCACTTTTGTGTGTGCCAAACCCTGCAGACTCCTGTGGTGGACACCAGAACTGATCCTCCTGGGAGAAGGCAGAGAGTTACTGCATTTCTGTCCTTTGAGGATCCTCACATGGAGAGCAGTCATCGGGTTATGCGTGCTGCCGCACCACTCCTCCTGGGAGAAGTATTCATCCTTACTGATGGTTGAGAAATATTTCATTGTATGTATATCACATCTTTATCTATTTATCTGTCAATGGACATATGGACTTTTTCCATATTTTGGCTACTGTGGATATTGCTGCTATAAACACTGGGGGTGCATATGCCCCTTTAAATCACTATTAAATTAAGCCTTTTTAAATGCACTTAATTTAGTCTCTCCATATGAATGAATTATTAAGAGCTCAGCTTTATAACCAAGGAAGCAAGAACCTCGGATTAGCCTTCCAAACCTCAGGCCCTCAGTGATGCTTTGAATTTAAGGGTGTGGGTGGGTGGAAATACTCAATTAAAAAAATGGTTTTTAAGACCTCTTATTGATCAGACATTAGCACATAAATCAGCTCAGTTATTTTCTCTTATTTTCAGATACCCTCAGATAACTCTATTTATCCGAATAAGATTGTCAGTGTGGCCTCCAGTTACAAGGTATGGGGAGATATTGGAAGTGCTTTGTAAACACTTAAAATTTTTTCTTGAGGGAACTATTTAAAGGATTCAGGGCTTAAAAAGAGATAAACCAAAAAATAGTCTACAGAATAAAGAGATTAGAGAACAAGCTGATGGTTGCCAGAGGGAAGGTAGGTGGCGGATGGGTGAAATAGGTGGAGGGGATTAAGAGTATATTTATTGTGATGAGCACTAAGTAATATATGGAACTGTTGAATCACTATATTGTGCACCTTAAACTAATATAACACTGTATGTTAACTACACTGAAATTCAAAAAAAAAAAAAAAAAAAAAGAACTCAAGGCTCATATCAATTGGTGTTTTTAAGATGAGTAGAGATTATTAGGAAATTAACCAGGAAAGTGCTATTGTAGCTAGGAAGACCACTCAAAGTTATGACAAAAGAAAGGAAAAAGGAAACAAAAATAAAGCAATTGAGGAAACCCTTGTTATGTGGAAATTTATGCTCACACTGTAGTTTATTTATTCTTCTGATTTGGATAGAACATGAAAGTCAATCCATAGGTTATGTGCTCTAGTGCAACTCATGGGAGGGAAGGAAGGACTATGATGGGTGTGTTATTGATAACAAGCTGCTGATGTTAGATTATAACTGGTGAACAAAGACACAAAAAGATAGGGTCAATGCAACATTTTGATGATAACTACGTCACTGAAGATTCTTTTTTTTTTTATTGGTAGAGAAAATAAAAGTAAATAAATTCAAAGTCATTCTGAAATACAATTAGAAATGTCATAAGTAGCAACAGATATTATGGTAGAAGTGAATGAAAACATAAATGTCATCATGAATGTTCATAGTGCAGTGGTGTGAACAAAGATTCATGACAAGTTAGGACTACAGAGCCATACTGCTGAGCCTCAGAATCTACATTAAGAAGGACCCAAACTAAATGATGTGAAGTCACCTTAAAAAGAAGGATATCTTCAAAGTCTGAGCAATTGATTCAGATCTGATTGAATATGTAAGAAATATGTAGCTTAACTGAGAGTATTGGTGAATCAAGGAAACTCAGGACAAGCACTGAAGCAAATGTTGGCAGGGACTAGCCAAGCACCACTCAAAGAGAGACAGAGAGTTTAGTCACAGAACTATGAATTTTGTAAAAATCGTAAAAATTTTATAAAAATTTGATGTGGGCATCAAATGCCACCTGACATTTAGTTCCTTTAACTTCTTAAAGGATTTTAACTTAAAATCCTTAACTGATTGCTTGCTCATGGTGTGGTTGAGAAGCTCCTGTTATAGTTAATTCTCTGTAAGTACATACATAGGCTTCCTTGTTTTATGGGCTTGGCTAACATGAGTCTGCTCCAAGAGGTGGCTTCGCCACTTAGTATGTAAACTAAGTCTTTGAGACTGCAAGCCTTAATGTGATAGCTAACTTTGTCAAGGCTATGAATTCTGTCCTGAATGCCTTTGGAAAACAGCCTCCAAGGAAATGCATATTATCATGATAATGTATGTGTTTTCTTTAAAGCATTGTGAACTTCAGAAAATGGAGACATGTTAAGTGAGCAATCAATCAAATAATGATAGGGTGAGACAGAGAGTGTTTAGGGACCTCAAAGAATCTTAGGCATGGAAGGAATCCTGATAAACTTCTTGCCAAGTGGTTGTCAGTTCTAATGCTGGAATGTCTAGTAAAAGAACATTTGTGTACCTGGGGTGGTCCGGCCCATCTTTAGGATGCTCTTATAAAGAGCGTCTCCACATTTTGGTTCTCTGAACTTTTCCTCCATTGGAAGCATCTGTGACTGTATAATCAGAATAGCATTTCTTTTCTTTTAAGATTTTATTTATTTATTCATGAGAGACACACACACACAGAGGCAGAGACATAGGAGAAACAGGCTCCCTGTAGGGAGTGTGATGTGGGACTCAATCCCAGGACCCTGGAATCATGATCTGAGCCAAAAGAAGACGCTCAACCACTGAGACACCCAGGTGCCCCCAGAATAGCATTTCTGAGCACTTCCCTACCATAACTAGCTCTACTTTCTATTTCAGTGCCCTGGGCCAGGAAATCTCATCCTTTTTCTTCTAAACATCACGATTATCTTTCTGCTCTGTAGGATCTTTTTGCTCTATTCGAATGCAGTTTCAATCAAGCATACATTTCCCTGATTGGTTTTCACATATTTTAAGATAGTCCTTCTGTAGCAAGTTTACCATCATTAACTTTGCTCACCAGATACTCTTCACTGATAAAAACAGGTTCAAAGTGGTTTATCTGGATGCTTAAGAATTTTCTACTCTGTTTTAGTTACACTGAGATCCTGAATGCAACACCTAGAGATTTGGATGTATCCTCATCCCTTTCAGTTGCATATGTGTCGTTTAGTGAGCTGCATTTTCAGTGCATCATCAATTTTCTGTGTCTGGCCCAGAAGGCTATAATATGCCCACATAATGAGAGCTTATCCACGCATATCTCCTTCTATGTTCATCTACATTTTCTCAACAGCAGAAGAAGACAGGAGAGGCTAAGCCATGGGGATTGAAATCAGATAGATGAAAATTCACATCATTCATGTTCTGCTATAGACTACAGGCTTTTGGGGAAGTTATTTAATATATTCCAACCATTCTTCATTTTTTTTTTTTACATATACATTGCTGAGGAGCTTCTGTACCCAAATTCTTCTTTCAACATCACTCCTTTTGTTCTACATTACAAGTTGATTCGTGAGTTCCATATTGAACTTTTCTCTGTTCCTCCCTGGTTGGGTTGGCCAGTTACAATCCTGCATAGATAGAGACATCTCAACCCACTCTTCCTATATCCTTGGTGATAAAGGCTCATCAACCCTACTTAGGGCATATAAAGGCATATAAATTTCATCTCCTGTTTATATTCTACCAGAAGCACAATAAGGGTAGGGAGCTGGAATGTCTCATTCACTCCTGTAGTTCCAACATCTGGCACAGTACTTAACACACAGTAAGTACTCAGTAACTCTTGTTGAAATAAAGGACACTTTTAATATCCAGATGTAATTCTCAGTTCTCTCTCCCCTCCCCCATGCAAGCCCCAACTATGGATAGGAAAGGGATAGGACAATGTGTGAAAGTGTTAATTTGTTTTTATGTTCAAAGTTTGCTAAGCCATGTTCTTTCCCTAGCCTGGTGGTGAGGGAGTATAAGTACACAGTGAGTGTGGCATGTTAACCTTAGATATAAAACTGTCAGATTTCTTACAAACAAAAATGAATCTATCCTGGTATAGCAGAGAATTGCATTTTGAGATAAGCAAGCTAGGGCAAGACCATAGCCAAGTCCTAAGAGGAAAGGGTGAAGCTGGGAGGGCTGCTGTAAACAAAGAGGCCATTGGAGCAAACTGGGAGGTTGAAATATGTTAGTTTTTCATTGGCTGAGCTGCTTTATTTATTATTTATTTATTTATTTATTAAGTGTATATATATTTTATCTTATTTTATTATTATTATTTTAATAATAAACTTATTTTTTATTGATGTTCAATTTGCCAACATACAGAATAACACCCAGTGCTCATCCCATCAAGTGCCCCCCTCAGTGCCTGTCACCCAGTCACCCCCACCGCCGCCCATCTCCCTTTCTACCACCCCTTGTTTGTTCCCCAGAGTTAGGAGTCTCTCATGTTCTGTCACCCTCACTGAAATTTCCCTCATTTTCTCCCTTTCCCCTTTATTCCCTTTCACTATCTTTTATATTCCCCAAATGAATGAGACCATATAATGTTTGTCCTTCTCCAATAGACTCACTTCACTCAGCATAAAACCCTCCAGTTCTATCCACAGTGAAGCAAATGGTGGGTATTTGTCAATTATAATTGCTGAGTAATATTCCATTATATATATATATGTGTATATATATATATGTATATATATATATATATGTATGTATACACATACCATATCTTCTATATCCATTCATCTTTCGATCTTTCATCGAGGCTTCTTCCACAGTTTGGCTATTGTGGACATTGCTGCTATAAACATCAGCGTGCAGGTGTCCTGGCAATTCACTGCATGTGTAACTTTGGGGTAGATCCCCAGCAGTACAATTGCTGGGTCATAGGGTAGTTCTATTTTTAACATTCGAGGAACCTCCACACAGTTTTCCAGAGTGGCTGTACCAATTAACATTCCCACCAACAGTGCAAGAGGGTTCTCCTTTCTCCACATCCTCTCCAACATTTGTTATTGCCTGTCTTGTTAATTTTCACCATTCTCATTGGTGTGAGGTGGTATCTCATTGTGGTTTTGATTTGTATTTCCCTGATGGCAAGTGATGCGGAACATTTTCTTCAAGTGCTTTTTGGCCATGTGTATGTCTTTTTTGGTGAAATTTCTGTTCATGTCTTTTGCCCATTTCATGGGATTGTTTCTTTGCTGTTGAGTTTAATAGGTTCTTTATAGATCCTGGATACTAGCCCTTTATCTGATATGTCATTTGCAAATATCTTCTCCCATTCTGTAGGTTGTCTTTTAGTTTTGTTGATGATTTCCTTTGCTGTGCAAAAGCTTCTTGTTTTGATGAAGTCCCACTAGTTCATTTTTGCTTTGTTTCCCTTGCCTTCATGAATGTATCTTGCAAGAAGTTGCTGTGGCCAAGTTCAAAAAGGGTGTTGCCCGTATTCTCCTCTAGGATTTTGATGAATTCTTGTCTCACATTCAGATCTTTCATCCATTTTGAGTTTATTTTGTGCGTGGTGTGAGAATGCTCTAGTTTCATTCTTCAGCATGTGGATGTCCAATTTTCCCAGCACCATTTATTGAAGAGACTGTCTTTCTTCCAGGGGATAGTCTTTCTTGTTTTGTCGAATATTAGTTGACCATAAAGTTGAGGGTCCACTTCTGGATTCTCTATTCTGTTCCATTGATCTATGTGTCTGTTTTTGTGCCAGTACCACACTGTCTTTATGACCACAGCTTTGTAGTATAGCCTAAAATCTGGCATTGTGATGCTCCCAGCTATGGTTTTCTTTTTAATATTCCCCTGGCTATTTGGGGTCTTTTCTGATTCCACACAAATCTTAAGATAATTTGTTCCAACTCTCTGAAGAAAGTCCATGGCATTTTGATAGGGATTGCATTAAATGTGTAAATTGCCCTGGGTAGCATTGACATTTTCACAATATTAATTCTTCCAACCCATGAGCATGGAATATTTTTCCATCTCTTTGTGTCTTCCTCAATTTTTTTCAGAAGTGTTCTGTAGTTTTTAGGGTAGAGATCCTTTACCTCTTTGGTTAGGTTTATTCCTAGTTATCTTATGCTTTTGGATGCAATGGGATGAACTCCTTAATTTCTCTTCAGTTTCATTGTTAGTGTATAGAAATGCCACTGACTTCTGGGCATTGATTTTGTATTCTGCCACACTGCCAAATTGCTTGTATGAGTTCTAGCAATCTTGGGGTGGAGGCTTTTGGGTTTTCTATGTAGAGTATCATGTCATCTGCAAAGAGGGAGAGTTTGACTTCTTTTTTGCCAATTTGAATGCCTTTTATTTCTTTTTGTTTCCTGATTCCTGAGGCTAGGACTTCTAGTACTATGTTGAATAGCAGTGGTGAGAGTGGACATCCCTGTCTTGTTCCTGATCTTATGGGAAAGAATCCCAGTGTTTCCCCATTGAGAATATTTGCTGTGGGCTTTTCGTAAATGGCTTTACAGATGCTAAGGAATGTTCCCTCTATCTCTACACTCTGAAGAGTTTTGATCAGGAATGGATGCTGTATTTTGTTCAATGCTTATTCTGCCTCTATTGAGAGGATCATATGGTTCTTGTTTTTTCTCTTGCTGATATGATCAATCACGTTGGTTGCTTTATGAGTGTTGAACCAGCCTTGCATCCTGGGGATAAATCCCACTTGGTCATGGTGAATAATCTTCTTATTGGATCCTATTTGCTAGTATCTTGTTGAGAATGTTTGCATCTGGGTTCATCAGGGATATTGGTCTATAATTCTCCTTTTTGGTGGGATCTTTGTCTGGTTTTGGAATTAAGGTGATGCTGGTCTCAGAACGAGTTTGGAAGTACTCCATCTCTTTTTATCTTTCCAAACAGCTTTAGTAGAATAGGTATGGTTTCCACTTTAAACATTTGATAGAATTCCCCTGGGAAGTCATCTGGCCCTGGACTTTTGTGTCCTGGGAGGTTTTTGATTACTGCTTCAATTTCCTCTCTGGTTATTGGCCTGCTTAGGTTTTCTATTTCTCCCTGTTCCAGTTTTGGTAGTTTGTGGTTTTCCAGAAATGCGTCCATTTCTTCTAGATTGTGTAATTTATTGGCATATAGCTGCTCATAATAAGTTTTTAAAATCGTTTGTATTTCTTTGGTGTTGGTGGTGATCTCTCCTTTCTCATTTATGATTTTATTAATTTGAGTCTTTTCTCTCTTCTTTTTTATAAGGCTGGCTAATGGTTTATTTATCTTATTAATTCTTTCAGAGAACCAACTCCTGATTTTGTTAATCTGTTCCACAGCTCTTCTGGTCTCTATTTCATTGAGTTCTGCTCGAATCTTTATTAACTCTCTTCTTCTGCTGGATGAAGGTTTCATTTGCTATTCCTTTTCCTGCTCTTTAGGTGCAAAGTTAGCTTTTGTATTTGAGTTCTTTCCAGTTTTTGGATGGATGCTTGTATTGCGATGTATTTCCCCCTCAGGACTGCTCTTGCTGCATCCCAAAGATTTTGAATGGTTTTATCTTTATTCTCATTAGTTTCCATGAATCTTTTTAATTCCTTTCTAATTTCCTGGTTGGCCCTTTCATCTTTTAACAGGATGGTCCTTATCCTCCACGTGTTTGAAATCCTTCCAAACTTCTTCTTGTGATTTACTTCTAGTTTCAAAGCATTATGGTCTGAAAATATGCAGGGCAAGATCCCAATCTTTTGGTATCGGTTAAGACCTGATTTGTGACCCAGTATGTGGTCTATTCTGGAGAAAGTTCCATGTGCACTTGAGAAGCATGTGTATTCAGTTGCTTTTGTATATAAGGTTCTGTAAATATCTGTGAAAGACATCTGGTCCAGTGTATCTTTTAAAGCTCTTGTTTCTTTGGAGATGTTGTGCTTAGAAGATCTATCAATTATAGAAAGAGCTGTGTTCAAGTCACCAAGTATAAGTGTATTATTATCTAAGTATGTCTTAATTTTGGTTATTAATTGATTGATATACTTGGCGGCTCCCACATTCAGGGCATATATATTCATGATTATTAGGTCCTCTTGTTGGATAGATCCTTTAAGGATGATATAGTGTCCCTCTTCATTTCTTACTACAGTCTTTGGGATAAACTTTATCTGATATAAGGATGGCTACCCCTTGCTTTCTTTGAGGACCATTTGAATGGTAAATGGTTCTCCAACCTTTTATTTCTGGCTGTAGGTGTCTTTACGTCTAAAATGTGTCTCTTGTATACAGCAAATAGATGGGTCTTGCTTTTTTATCCAGTCTGAAACCCTACTCCTTTTGATGGGGTCATTAAGCCCATTCACGTTCAGAGTTACTAGTGAAAGATATGAATTTAGTGTCATCATGATACCTATTTAGTCCCTGTTTTTGTGGATTGTTTCTTTCGACTTCCTCTTTCTTTTACAGAGTCCCCCTTAATATTTCTTGCAGAGTTGGTTTGGTGGTCATATATTCTTTCAGTTTCTGCCTATCTTGGGAGCTCTTTATGTCTCCTTCTATTCTGAATGAGAGCCTTGCTGGATAGAGTATTTTTGGCTGCATGTTTTTCTCATTTAGGGCCCTGAATATATCCTGCCAGCCCTTTCTGGCCTGCCAAGTTTCTGTGGAGAGGTCTGCTGTTAATCTAATAGTTCTCCCCATATAAGTTAGGTATCTCCTGTCTCTTGCTGTTTTAAGGATCTACTCTTTATCTTTGGAATTTGCAAGTTTCACTATTAAATGTCTGATTAAAATCAATCAGTTTTATTGATTTTTTTGGGGGGGGGGCGGGAAATCTCTCTATCTCCTGGATCTGAATGCTTGTTTCCCTTCCCAAGTTAGGGAAGTTCTCAGCTATGATTTGTTCAAATACACTTTCAGGTCCTCTGTCCCTTCGTCGCCCTCTGCAACCCCAATTAAACGTAGATTTTTCCTTCTGAGGCTATCCTTTATTTCCCTTAACTTTTCCTCATAATCTTTTAATGTTTTTCTCTTTTTTTCCTCAGCTTCCTTCCTTGCCACTAACTTGTCCTCTATGTCAATCACTCATTCTTCTACCTCATTAACCCTTGTCATAAAGACTTCCAGTTTGGATTGCATCTCATTTAATTGATTTTTAATTTTGGCCTAATTAGATCTAAATTCTGCAGTCATGAAGTCTCTTGAATCCTTTATGCTTTTTTCAGAGCCATCAGTAGCTTTATAATTGTGCTTCTGAATTGGCTTTCTGACATTGAATTTTAGAGAGAGTCCTGTTTCTGATTCTTTCTTTCATGGTGAGTTTTTCCTTCTAGTCATTTTGCTCAATGCAGAGTGGCTAAAAACAAGTTGTACTGGAAAAAGGAAGAAAAAAAAGAGAAAGAAGGGGAAAACAAACAAACAAACAAAGAATAAAAAACCAAAACCAAAACCAAAACAAAATGAAAACAAGGAGGGGTATCCTCTGATTCTATATACTGTAAGTCCCTCAACTTCCCCTGGAGCTTTCCAGAGCTGCTCGGTCAAGAATTTGCTCTTCCCCTGTCCTTCCAGCTGGTCTTCTGCGGGAGGGCCTGCTGTGCTGATTCTCAGGTGTGTGCACCTGGGGGAGTTGCCCTGCCCTCTGCCAGGTGCTCGGCTCAGTGGGAGCTCTTTATCCTGTGAGGCCCCTGGTCCCTGGCATCCCCGCTCCATCCCAGGCACAAGGTGACACAGGGAGGAACAATAAGACTGCCAGCTCTGCAGCCCTGGAGTCAGCTCCCGCAGTAACCACCACAATTTCCCAGTCCACACTGGCCTGGATACTCCGGGGTAAGGGGCGCTAATCTGCACAACTCAGGGCTGCTGGGCAGCAAGAGCGTCCTCACTGTCCTGTGTCCTCCCAGCCTCCGCCTGTCCCAAGGGGAGCGACAGATCCTGGGCTGTGTCCCCCGGTGCCCTGGGCTCTGGGGCCTGCACCACTGGAATCGCGCTCCCGGGGCTGTGCAGCCCCCTCTGCGAGGAGCCGCTGCCTGAGCTGCTCCCGAGGCCCTGCTGGGCCAGCTCCAGCCCTTTGCCGAACTCGGCGCGTGGTGTGTGGCTCGCTCTCCCCGGGGCGCATTTCCTCTGTTAGTGACCCCGGGAACCTGGGGGCTTCAGTACCCATCCTGGGATCCTGCCTGAGTTCCCTGTGACCGCCTTTCTGCCCAGGAAGATTGCTTCTCTGGGACTGGGCTTTCCTGTCCTGGAGGCTGTCACCCCCTGGCCTTAGCCCAGCTCCTCTTATGGGCCCCTCCTCCACTGGATTATTTATTTATTTATTTATTTATTTATTTATTTATTTCCCGTCTTCCTTCCTTGATAGAAACGCGAACTCTTCTCACTTTAGAATTCCAGATGTTCTCTCTAAATCTCAGGCCAAATCCATAGGTTTTCAGGATGATTTGGAAATTATCTAAGTAAGTTGGTGGGGACAGGTGACTTGGGGACCCTACTCTTCTGGCATCTTGCCCCGCCCCCCTCCATTTTGACTTTCATGTTTTTGCAATTACTGTCATAAGTATATTCTGCATTTTTGGCTTCCTTTCAGTGTATTCAATTTAATTTTTGTAGATACATAAGTTTTAGGGGTTTTGGGTTTTTTGTTTTGTTTTGTTTTATAATTTTGGAAATTAGTACCTTCTAACATATGGACCAAATTACACTCAGAACCAGGAGTATCACTGTCTTGGTCCACTCTGTGAGACTATATTTTCTCTCTCCCACCACATCTCCTCCACCTTTTCTTCTTTTTTAAATGTTTACTTTAAAAAAAAAATTTGTCTTTCACTTTTGTGGTGTTACTGTTTTTCTTTTATTTTCTGGTCCTTGATCTCTTCAGAATTGTTTAGGATGTATCTCTTTTTTTTTCTCTAGGATGTATCTTATTAGGTCATGATTGATATTTTTGACTCTTCTCACTCATACAGCAATTTTGCGCTGGACAAAATGACTAGAAGGAAGAATTCACCACAAAAGAAAGATAGGAAGTAATACTCTCTGCCACAGATCTAATGGATATGGATTTAAGAAAGATGTCATAGATAGAATTCAGGATTATGATTATAAAATTACTGGTAGGTCTTGAAGAAGCATAAAATGCTCTACAGAATCTCTTACTGCAGAAATGAGATCTAATGAGGTTCAAATTAAAAATACTTTAACTGAGATGCAGTCTAAACTGGATGCTCTAACAGCTAGTGTAAATGAGGAAGAAGAGAGAGTAGGTGACATAGAAGACAAGTTGACGGAAAGGAAAGAAGCTAAGGAAAATAGAGAAAAGCAACCAGGAGCCCACAAGGCAGTACTCTGAGAATTAAGTGACAGTTTGGAAAAGAATAACATCCATACTATTGGCATTCCAGAGGACGTGAAAAGAGAGAGAGTACCAGAAAGTATGTTTAAACAAATCATAGCTGAGAACTTCCCTAATTTGGGGAAGGACACAACCATTCAAATCCAAGCGATGGAGAGGAATCCTCCCCCAAATCAACACAAACCAACCAACACCCCAACATATAATAGTGAAACTTGCAAATTTCAGAGTTAAAGAGAAAATTATAAAAGCAGCTCAAGACCAGAGATTCCTAACTTATACAGGGAGAAATATCAGATAACAGCAGACCTATCCACAGAGACCTGGCAGGCCAGAAGGGGCTGACATGATATACTCGGGGTACTAAATGAGAAAACATGCACCCAAGAATACATTATCCGGTAAGGCTGCCATTCAGAATAGAAAGAGATAAAGAGCTTCCAATATAGACGGAAACTGAAAGAATATGTGACCATCAAACCAGCTGTGCAAGAAATATTAAGGGGGACCCTCGATGAAATAGGGAACTCAAAGAAACAATCTTCAGAAACAGGGACTATAGGTAATACTCTGACACTAAATTCATATCTTTCAATAGTTACTCTGAACGTGAATGGGCTAAATGATTCAGTCAAAAGATAGGATATCAGATTGGATAAAAAAGCAAGACCTATCTATATGCTGTCTATAAGAGATTCATTTTATTTTTTATTTATTTTTTTAAAATAAATTTTTATTTATTTATGATAGTCACAGAGAGAGAGAGAGAGAGGCAGAGACACAGGCAGAGGGAGAAGCAGGCTCCATGCCGGGAGCCCGACGTGGGATTTGATCCCAGGTCTCCAGGATCAGCCCTGGGCCAAAGGCAGGCGCCAAACCGCTGCACCACCCAGGGATCCCAAGAGATTCATCTTAGACTTAAGGACACTTTCAAACTGAAAATTAGGGGATAGATAACTATTTACCAGGCAAATGGGCCTCTAAAGTATTCTGGGGTAGCAATCCTCATAGATAAATTAGATGTTAAACCAAAGACTGTAATAAGAGATGAAGAGGGATACTATACCATACTTAGATGGTCTATCCAACATGAAGACCTAACAATTATAAATATTTATGCTCCTAATGTGGGAACAGCCAATTATATCAATAAATTAGTAACCAGAGTAAAGAGACACATAGATAATAGTACATTAATAGTAGGAGACTTCACCACTCCACTCCCAGCAGAAGACTGATCTTCTAAGTAGAAGATTAGCAAAGAACAAGGGCTTTGAATGACATACTACACCAAATGGATTTCATATATATATATATATATATATATATATATATATATATATATATATCATTCCATCCTGATGCAACAGAATACACATTCTTCTCAAGTGCACATGGAACTTTATCCAGAATAGATGACACACTGGGTCGCAAATCAGGTCTCAACCAATACCAAAAGATTGGGATTATTCCCTGCATATTTTCAGACCACAATACTTTAAAACTAGAACTAAATTACAAGAAGAAATTTGGAAGGAACTCAAACACTTGGAGGTTAGTGAACATCCTACTAAAGAATGAATGGGTCAACCAGGAAATTAGAGAAGAATTAAAAAGATTCACAGAAACTAACAAAAATGAAAGCAGAACTGTCTAAAATCTTTGGGATAGGCAAAGGTGGTCCTAAGAGGGAGATACATCTCAATACAAGCCTCCCTCAAAAAATTGGAAAAATCTCAAATACACAACCTGACACCTAAAGGAACTGGAGAAGAAATAGTAAATATAGCCTAAACTGAGCAGTAGAAAAGAAATAATAAAGATTAGAGCAGAACTCAATGAAACAGAGACCAGAAGAACTTCAGAAGAGATCAACAAAACCAGAAGCTGGTTTTTTGAAAGAATTAATAAGAAAGATAACTCCCTACTCAGATTTATTAAAAATAAAAGAGAAAAGACTCAATAAAATCATGAATGAAAGAGGAGAGATCACAACCAATATCAAGGAAATACAAACAATTTAAAAAATGTTTTAGGAGCAAAAGAAAAAAAAAGAAAAAAGGGGGAGGAACAAACAGAAAACAAAAAACAAGGGGAGTATCCTCTGACTCTATGTACTGTAAATCCCTCGACTTCCCCTGGAACTTTCCAGTGCTGTTTGGAGCAATATATGCCAACAGATTTGGCTATCTGAAAGAAATTGATGCATTTCTTGAAACCTAGAAATTACCAAAACTGAAACAAGAAGAAATAGAAAACCCAAACAGACCAGTAACCAGTGAGTAAATTGAAGCAGTCATCAAAACCTCCCAAGAAACAGAAGTCCATGCCAGATGGCTTCTCAGGGGAATTCTACCAAATATTTAAAGAAGAAATAATACCTATTCTACTGAAGCTGTTTCAAATGATAGAAATGGAAGGAATACTTCCAAACTTGTTCTATGGGGTCAGCATTACCTTGATCCCCAAACCAGACAAGGACACCACCAAAATGGAGAATTACAGACCAAGATCCCTGATGAACATGGATGCAAAAGTTTTCAACAAGATACTAGCCAATAGGATTCAACAGTACATTAAAAGGATTATTCACCAGGACCAAGTGGGATTTATCCCTGGGATGCAAAGGTGGTTCAACATTTGTAAAATAATCAATGTGATAGATCGTATCAATAAAAGAAAAGACAAGAACAATATGATCCTCTCAATAGGTACAGAGAAAGCATTTGGCAAAATACAGCATCCATTCCTGATTAAACTCTTCAAAGTGTAGAAGATATGGTCTATATATACAATGGACTATTACTGAGTAATTAGAAAAGACAAATATCCACCATTTGCTTCAACGTGGATGGAACTGGAGGGTATTATGCTGAATGAAGTAAGTCAATCGGAGAAGGACAAACATTATATGGTTTCATTCATTCAGAGAGTATAAAAATAGTGAAAGGGATTAAAGGGAAAATGAGAGAAAATGAGTGGGAAATATCAGTGAAGGTGACAGAACATGAGAGACTCCTAACTCTGGGAAACAAACAAGGGGTAGTGGAAGGGGAGGTGGGTGGGGGGATGGGGTGACTGGGTGATGGGCACTGAGGGCGGCACTTGACGGGATGAACACTAGGTGTTCATGTTGGCAAATTGAACTCCAATAAAAAATATGCAAAAAATAAACAACAACAAAAAAAACAAGGTGTAATGATAGAGGGAGCATATCTCAATATCATAAAAGCCATCTATGTAAAGCACACAGTGAATGTCATTCTCAATGGGGAAAAACTGAGAGCTTTAAGATTAGGAACGTACAGGGATGCCCATTCTCACCTCTGTTATTCAACATAATACTAGAAACCCTAGCCTCATAAATCAGACAACAAAAAGAAATAAAAGGCATTCAAATTGGCAAGGAAGAAGTCAAACTCTCCCTCTTTGCAGATGACACGCACGATACTGTATAAAGAAAACCCAAAAGACTCCATCCCAAAATTGCTAGAACTCACTGCAATTCAGCAATGTGGTAGGATACAAAATCAATGCACATAAATCAGTTGCATTTCTATACATTAACAATGAGACTGAAAAAAGAGAAATTAAGGAATCAACCCCATTTACAATTGCACTCCAAACTGTAAGATACCTAGGAATAAACCTAACCAAAGAGGTAAAGGATCTGCACTCTAGAAACTACAGAACACTTATGAAAGAGATTGAAGAAGACATAAAGAGATGGAAAAACACTCCATATTCATGGATTAAGGAAATAAATATTGTGAAAATGTCTATGCTACCTAGAGCAATTTACACATTCAATGCAATCCTTATCAAAACACCATTAACTTTCTTCACAGAGTTAAAACGAACAATACTAAGATTTGTATGGAACCAGAAAAGAGTCTGAATAGCTAGAGGAATGTTGAAAAATAAAACCAAAGCTGGGGGCATCACAATGCCTGACTTCAAACTGTATTACAAAGCTGTGATAATCAAGACAGCACGGTACTGACACAAGAACGGACATGTAGATCAATGGAACAGAATAGAGAACCCAGAAATGGACCTTCAACTCTACGGTCAACTCATCTTCAACAAAGCAGGAAAGAATATCCAATGAAAAAAAGACAGTCTCTTCAATAAACGGTGTTGGGAAAATTGGACAGCCATATGAAGAAGAATGAAACTGGGCCATTCTCTTACACCATACACAATGATAAGATCAATATGGTTGAAAGATCTAAATGTGAGACAAGAGGGATACCTCGGTGTCTCCGCTATTGAGCATCTGCCTTTAGCTCAGGGCATGATCCCTGATCTGGGGTTGAGTCCCCCATCGAGCTCCCTGTGTGGAGATTGCCTATCCTCTATCTATGTCTCCACCTCTCTCTCTCTGTGTCTCTCATGAATAAATAAATAAATAATAAATAAACGTGAGACAAGAATCCACCAAAATCCTAGAGAAGAATACAGGCAACAACATTTTAGAACTTGGCCACAGCAACTTCTTGCAAGACACATCAATGAAGGAAAGGAAACAAAAGCAAAAATGAACTATTGGGACTTCAAGATAAAAAGCTTCTGACAGCAAAGGAAATCATCAACAAAACTAAAAGGCAACCTACAGAATGGGAGAAGATATTTGATACATGATACAACAGATAAAGGGCTAGTATCCAAGATTTATAAAGAACTTATCAAACCCAATACTTATGAGACAATCAATCCAGTCATGAAATAGGCAGAAGACATGAACAGATATTTCTCCAAAGAAGATCTATACATGGCCAACAAGCACATGAAAAAATACTCCACAACACTTGCCACAGGGAAATACACATAAAAACCACAATGAGATACCACTTTACACTGGTGAGAGTGGCTAAAATTAATAAGACAGGAAACAACAAATGTTAGCAAGGATATGGAGAAAAGGAAGCCCTCTTGCACTGTTGGTGAGAAGGCAGGTTGGCGCAGCCTCTCTGGAAAACAGTATGGAGGTTCTTCAAGAAGTTAAAAATAGAGATATCCAATGAGTCAGCAATTGCACTACTAGGTATTTACCCCAAAGATATAAATGTAGTGAAACAATGGGACACCCGCATCCCAATCAATGTTCATAGCAGTGTTGTCCACAATAGCCAAACTGTGGAAGGGACCCCTGTCAGGATGAGCCCTAGGAGATGTATGGCAGTGCTGAATCACTCTATGGGATTCACATGAAAGGACTGTAAGGTTAACTATGCTGCAAAGAAATGAAAGTTTGCTCCAAGAAAAGAATGAAGGATAATGGACATGGAGCACTGGTCCATATGTAGCATGTAGGAAGCAACTTGAGTCATGTCTGTTCCTCACCTTGGCACACAAACTCCCAGCTCTGAAGGAGGCATAGTCTTGGCAGTCTATCCAGAGCCTCCCGGAGAGCTAGTTCAATGTTCAATGTTGGTGTGTGCCCTGGGCAGGAGCCTTCCTGGTTCTTCAGAGGTCCCTCCACTGCTCCTGGGAGTTGACACAGGGCCTAGGTTTCCTCTTCCTCTCAGTCTGAATTAAGCATCTCAAATCCCTGAGCACCAAAGCTGCATCATTACTTAGTTCAGGACCAGAAGTGCTAGGCTTCTGTCTCTGGCAACTCCTATGAATGCCCACATTTTTTCTCTTTCTTCTTCCTCACATTCATCTCCATCCCTCCATTTTTTCTGCCCACTGCCAGAACAGGCAGCTTTCTTTCCCTCCAATGCTTCACAGTTCCTGCACCAAATGCTGGTGGTTGTGTTGTTCCCCTTGATTTTTCAGAGGTCCCAGATGAGTCCAAGTCATCATACATGCCCACTGAACGGTCTCTCAGACCCTGATGTCATCCTTTCTTCCTTTTCTTGGGAACATGTTGATCACAACACCAATTATGTTCCAGTTGAGGAGCACAATGTGTTTGGCAGAAAGTTGCCTGACAGCTCTGGACTCTGCCTAGAGGTCTTGAGCACCAGGAGGACATAGCAGAAAAGGTCTTCCATGACCCCACAATGAGTGTGTTCAGTTGCAGCCTTTGGTTGTGAGGACACCATAGGCTCACCTATCTTTGATGCGGAAGAGTGCATGAGGGGCTGGATGGGGCCTGAGGAAATCAAAGGGTCCCTGTGTGCACAGGAGCTCTCCGGGGCAGGGCCTGCTGCCCTCACACAGGGCTCCTGGTCGCTGAGGTTTAGGACACGAATATCTCTACCTTTGTCCCAGACATATCTCACATGTACAGGAGAATAAATTTCCATGGTCAACGAAGACACTCCACCCAGAAGCTTGCTGGAGCTCAGGCCCAGGGTGTTTCCTAACTGGTCTGCAGATGGGAATGTGAGTGCCCTTTAGCCAGGGCAGAAGATGCAGCCTGGCATCCGATTCTGTCCCTTTCAGCTCTGTGACATAACATTATAGGATCTCCTCACCTGCAAATGGAGATACAAATTTGTGGGGGACTATAGGAGACTCCAAATGGATAATGCACATAGTATGGGACCTGTGCATACATTTTGTCATGAATGTTGAACAAGGACATGGACACCATATGGGATGCAGAATGGTACAGGGTTTATTAAGAGATATAGGTGAGACCCTCCCCCCACCACTGCATGGAGGGAGGCCTTTGAAAGGTTCATGCAAGGATGAAAAGAGGATACAAGGACTGTGAGGAATGGAATAGAAAACTTGATCCTAAACTTTCATTAGTGTCAGATACTTATCTATGATGCATGAATTTTTTTCTCTACACCTTAGTGGGATGGAAGTGAGATCTGCACTGTGTTGTATTGCAGATATGATGAATCCATATAACTATATAGGAAGCTGGCACATGATTTACAGACAGAAAGAACAGACTCAGTGAGAAGGGACATATATTTCATAAAGGTACTTCACATTCTTTGGAATAGCCTAATGAGTCTTAAACATTACAGTGATTGGAAATGGGTGATGGCAAACATTTTTTGCACATTGTATTTCTTTGTGAAGCAACCAACAGCAAAATGTTTGGCTGAAGCTGAACACCACAACAAGAGAGTGGTCCTTTAGCAATTATTCTGACAGCAGGTTGGTTGGCAGCAAGGCTGACAACAGTTGGATCCACAGCCTTGGGCTAGGCACCCAGGCAGGCAGCAGCAGGTGGGTTGGTAGCAGGTTCTTCTGCAGTACACAGGGGTGCAGCAAGCTGGCTGGGAGCATGGTGTGGAGCAGCAACTGGAGCGGCAGCAAGGCTGGCAGCAGCTGGACACACAGCATGTGGGCTTGCAGCAGGTGGTCCTACAGCAGGTGGTTTGACAGCAAGTTGGGCGGCAGCAGCAAGGTTGGCAGCAGCTGGACCCGCAGCAGCTGGACCCACTGCAGCCTTGTCCACAGCCACTGGACCCACAGCAGCTAGGCTGGCAGCAGCTGGACACACAGCATGTGGGCTTGCAGCAGGTGGTCCTGCAGCAGGTGGTCCTGCAGCATGTAGGCTGGCAGTAAGGGGAGCAGAATGAACCAGTCATGCTGTCAGTGGTGGAAGGTGAGCTTCTGTTTTGCGTTGTGGTTTTTAGATTCTGTTACCTATTCCTTCCATTCTGGGGCTTTTATACACTGGACCTCCTGACATTTGGACCAATGGGCACGACGTTCCTTGTTGTTGTTTAAATAATTTTCAATAATCACTGAGGGAAGTGTAAAAGAGGAAGTTGTTCCGAAATGTTATGAATCCTTAGGAAATAATTGCTTATTTGCTTCTTAATTGAGAATAACTCATAGAAACATTCTCAGAAGGAAGGAAGGTGGTCACATCAGCAGCCTTGTTCTTGCTTCAGGGACCATGGGATCATGTGCTCTAGTTTCTGCTGGCCTGAGGAGTGTCAGCAGTGGTCCTTCCCCAGCTCTGGTCTCTGGGTTGTCTGTAGATGGAAATGTCCCTGGGGGAGTGGGGACATGAGGTCCCTCTGTTCACAGGGAGCACCGGAATCCATGCCTGAGCCCAAGTCAGTCTCCCCACAAAGCCTGATGGGAGACACCCTGATGGCATCTGCTTCTTGGAGCACCCTACCCCATCTGCATATCCCAATTCCATCAAGGACCTTGGCCCAACGATGTCTGGCATCTTATCTTCCAAATGGCTAGGCAGAACCGAAGCAGGTGGGCAAAAGCTGCAACAGCACACAGGGAAAAGCAATTATCAACCTGTGTGACCAGTGGTCTTGATTTAGTCAGAATTGTGGGCTTTCCCAGCATGTGGATCTTTCACTGATATGCTGGGGTAATTTGGGCAAAGCACAATGACCTCATGACTCAACCCTAACTCATTTTTAACATATTTGTTTACTTCACGTATGCACTATGTTTTGTTTTCTCCTATTTTTAATTGAAGGGGTAGTCTTGGTGATAGTGCTCCTTTTTATAAATTATAATACATTAAAATCGATAATTTCAAATCTGATAGAATATCACCGAGTGAACCCCCATGTCGCTATTACCAGGTTAACAAAAAGAACTTAATTTAATCCCCTTCAAATTATAATCCTTATTATTCCCAAAGGTATGTATGTATTCTAGTGACTCACACATTGTGTATGTTAATAGTTCATTTCAGATGCTTTTAGAATTGGCTACTTTCACTTTATATCATGAATGTGAGACTTACGCAGGCACTTCATTCATCCCTTTTCTTTATAGTTCCCCAATGTATACAAATGATATATTTGTCTATCTACCATTAATATATAAGTGGGTTGTTGCTGTTTGGGACTTTTGAAATTATTACGAATATCAAAATTTTGTATGAATTCTATTGTACAAGTCTTTTGACTTTATTTATTTATCTATACATTTTTATTGAAATAATACCATGAGGTGGATTGTTCATGTTATTTCTCTGTGAGAATGTTTATATTATAGGAGCACCTAAATATATAAAGTGAACAGTAATAGACCTAAAGAGAACAACATATAACAATATAATAATAATAGAGATCTTTTAATACTCTATTGTCTCCAATGTATAGATCATCTAGACAGAAAATCAAAACAAGCATGGGTCTTAAACAATATATTACAATAGAGGGAATTAAGAGACATATACAGAACATTCCATTCAAAAACAACAGAATACATCTGCATTCTTCTCATATGCACATGGTAAACTTCCAGAATAGATCATATGTTAGGTCACAAAATAAGTCTTAATAAATTTAATAAGATTAAAATATATCAGGCGTCTTTTGTGACAGCAATAGTATGAATCCATAAGTCAATTAGAAAAAACCTGCAAAATTCACAAATATATGAAAATTAAACAACAATGCAATGAACAACCAATGGGTCAAAGAATGATTCAAAAGTGAAATAAAAAAATACATTGAGACAAATGGAAATGGAAATACAACATACCAAAAATTACGTGATGCAGCAAAAGCAGTTCTTAGAGGGAAGTTAAAAGTGATAAATGTCTACATCATGAAACAAGAAAAATCTCAAGTAAACAACCAATTTTTCATCTCAAGGAACTTGAAAAATGAACAAAGCCCAAAGTTACAATAAGGTACAATAAGGAAGGGAATAATAAAGATCAGAGGAGAAATAAAGGCACTTCCTAATCTCACTATGGTCAAAGGAATAGCAGACAAGGAACAACTGTTCTGACCTTTGCCAAGACAGCCAAAACTATCACATGATTAGATGATGCCAAATAACAGAATGTAGCTGGTGATGATTCTTGATTTTCTCATTTCTGGAAAAGGTTCCTAAATAGTATTCTCAATTAAGGTAATGATCAAACACTAAATTACAGAACCTTCAAAACACTAGGGGAACAACTTCTTCCTTGAAAATTGTTAGTGACTATAAAAAAACAAAAACAAAAACAAAAGCATAAACAACAAAAAAAGAAAGTCCTGCCCATTGGTCCACATTGGGGAGTTCAGTGCATAAAAGCCCCAAAACAGAAGGAGGCATCAGTCAGAATCTGAGAATCTTACCTCTGAACTGAAGCCAACCCCCCAATTCGTGACACCATGACCAACTCGTGTTGCTCCTCTTGCTGCCAGCCTACGTGCTGCAGGACCACCTGCTGCAGGACCACCTGCTGCAGGACCACCTGCTGCAAGCCCACATGCTGTGTGTCCAGCTGCTGCCAGCCCAGCTGCTCTGGGTCCAGTGGCTGCGGGTCCAGCTGCTGCCAGCCTTGCTGCTCTCGCCCAACGTGCTGTCAAACCACCTGCTGCAGGACCACCTGCTGCAAGCCCACATGCTGTGTGTCCAGTTGCTGCCAGCCCAGCTGCTGTGTGTCCAGCTGCTGCCAGCCTTGCTGCTACCGCCCAACTTGCTGTCAAACCACCTGCTGTAGGACCACCTGCTGCAAGCCCACATGCTGTGTGTCCAGCTGCTGCCAGCCCAGCTACTGTGGGTCCAGTGGCTGCGGGTCCAGCTGCTGCCAGCCTTGCTGCCGCCCAACGTGCTGTCAAACCACCTGCTGCAGGACCACCTGCTGCAAGCCCACATGCTGTGTGTCCAGCTGCTGCCAGCCCAGCTACTGTGGGTCCAGTGGCTGCGGGTCCAGCTGCTGCCAGCCTTGCTGCTGCCGCCCAACGTGCTGTCAAACCACCTGCTGTAGGACCACCTGCTGCAAGCCCACATGCTGTGTGTCCAGCTGCTGCCAGCCTTGCTGCCGCCCCAGTTGCTGCTGCACACCCTGCTCCCAGCCAGCTTGCTGCACCCCCGTTTTCTGCAGGAGAACCTGCTACCAGCCCACCTGTTGCTGCCTGCCTGGGTGCCTAGCCCAAGGCTGTGGATCCAGCTGCTGTTAGCCTTCCTGTTGCTCATCACGTGACCAAAGAAACACCATCTGCACACCTTCCTGTTAACTGACTTGCCATTTAGGACAAATTTCCTTGCTTGATTTTGCTGAAAGTCACCATGCAACCATCAAATTTTTTTTCTCATATGTGTTTTTATAAGCTTGTGAATCAGTTTGATGTTGTACAGAGGACTTCCTCCAATTCTCTTCCTTTCAAGTATGTGGATCTTGTGTCAGTTTCATAAATCCTTGATACTAAGTTATCGTCTTGGTTTCTGAAGTCAGGATCATCTGTTCCCTCTAAGTAGGTTAGGAAAATAAGTCTCCAAAACTTTTTCATAGGTTCCTGAAACTGATTAATAAACTTCATAATTATATATATTTTTCAACGTGCTCGTGGTTCTTTCTCCTGCTTTCATCTTTAGATGCAAGTATCTTACTTATATGTTTCTTAATAAAGGCTATATCATAATTCACCCTATATTGTGTTTTATTTTACTGTACAATATTCCCAATATAGGAACTTATATACATATTGGGTACAATATGCATTATCTGACCTGAGCTACACAACAGCCTGTCATGAATTATATTCTACATTTTAAAGTGATAATATTTCACTGTGTAATTTAATGTAGTTAATAATGATAAACTTAGATACAGGATTGGATCATTTGTTCCTGCTCAAAGGCAACACATTGACATGTCAATAGAAGTAGCAATAATATTTAGTACTGAACACTAGTAAGCTATGCAAATGTATTTATTCTTTACAAATGGAAGAAACAATCCCTCATATATGCAGAAACTGTTAAAAAATCAGTTTCTCACAACACAGCAAGCAGTATATACATGGAAGGGCAGGTGGGAGCTGCCTTTTGGAGCTCTCAAGAAAACACATAGCCTTTCCTGTTTCCACATGTTCAGTCACACATGCAATTCATCCTCATGAAATAGTTAGCATCCACTGTGTCCTCACAAGAGAGACTCTTATCTAAACTGACTTTCTCTGTATTGTGTAAATCCAATTCTGAATAGCCTCCTTCTACTAAATCTCTCTCAATATAGTAAGAAAATAAATAATTCTCTGCAATAAGAAGTGGACTATATATTGTATTCCCCTAAAGTTATGGAAATTGCTCACCAAAATGCTATTAAGAAATTCAAGTTAAGACAAAGTTGAAGACTCAGAGACTATGTAATGGGCATGTATGACTTTGAGTAACACATGACCTATGAACCATCCAAGAAACTAAACAACCTCTTGTATTTTCTGAGGCCAACTATGAAGAACTTGAGGTGAATTAAGAGCATGTTCCAGGGGGGTGAGACGAATGTGAGGAAGAAGAAAGAGGAGAAAAAAAAACCAAAACAAAACCATGGGTATTCATTAGGAGCCGCCATAGATAGAAGGCTGGTGCTTCCAGTCCCCAACATATTAACAATGCTGCCTGGGTGCTCAAGGATGTGAGGCCTGATTTGGGCTCTGAGAGGAAGAGGAGACCTAGGCTCTGGGTCACCTCCTGGGAGCAGTGGAGGGACCTCTGATGAGCTAGGAAGGTTCCTGCCTGGGGCACGCACCAACATTGGAGACTAGCTCTATGGGAGGCTCTGGACAGGCTGCCAAGACCAGTTGTGCCTCCTGCTGGTCATTCAGAGATGGGGGTTTGCATTCAGAGGTGAGGAACGGATCTGACCTGGGTTGCTAGGTAGGGACCAAATGCTTCATATACATTACCTTTAATTCTGAAGAAAGTTTCAAGGAAATATAAATATTCCCATTTTAGAAAAGAAGAAATTAAGACCCAGAGAGGTGAATTCATAGTTTGTTTCCTCAGAAACACTATCCCAAGAAAAAGAACCAAGTGGACATTTTTTAGGATGTGCATAGCAAACTCGCAGAGAATTGAAGAAATGAGACAGGTAAGAATATATATGAATTTAGCATCACTGTCTGCAACTGAAGCTTAAGCCTGATGGAAAATGATCAGAAACAGTGTAAAAATATACACTTTAGAACTATCCTACTTGATGAAATGGAGCTGGAATCTTTATAGACAACTCTCCAGAATCATTGGTTGTGTGTTTTTCACAGTATGACATGCATAGACTTAATGACTTTCTGCTGTTGCATGAAGAGAACCCTTAGACACAGAGAAGTACATATGGCTATTGGAAGCTGGCCTGAGCGCACTGAGATCCAAGATATGTGAATGGTTGTGTCAGACAGTTTAGAGTGCTATAATGAACTTCCACAGACTGGGTGGCTCACACAATAAATTTTATATGCCACAGTTCTGGAGGCTGGGAAGTCAAAGATCAAGGTGCTGGCTGTTTAAGTGTCTGCTTGAATCCTCTTCCTGGTTTGCTGATGGCTGCGTTTTGGTTGTATCTTCAAATGGCAGAGAGAAAGTGAGAGAGCTTTGGTCTCTGTCTCTCATTATAAGAACATCAATCCTATTATAGGGGGTTCATCCTCATAACCTCATCCAAATATAATTACCTCTTAAAGATCCCATCTCTAAATGTCATCTCATTGGGGATTAAGTCTTCAGCAGATGGATTTGAAAAGACACTAATACTCAGCACATAGAAGTGAGGTATTGAATATATCATCTACAATGAATACATCATCTTTGTTCCTCTCAGACTAATCTCTGTTTTTTCAAGGTGATGGAGACCCACAATTTCTAGAAAAAGATGAATAAGGAAAAGAAGGAGGAGGAGAAAAAGAAGAGAATTATAGAGAAGAAGAAATCATAGGAAGGAGGGAATAAAAAAGGAAAGAAGGAAGGAAATAAGAAAGGAATGTTGGCAGAGAAGAAGGTGGGGAGGAAAATAAAGGGGTGTATAACAGGAAGTCTAATGGAAGAAGCGGCAGCTACTGGCACTGTAGTAGCGTGCAACGAATACTCATCGTCTCCATCTTTTGCTAGTAGTCCTATATTTCCTTTATCTTAGCCAATGCTTCTATTATTTTGGATATTTCTATTATTTTGGATAATGTCCCAATGGAGTAACCCAGATAATCCTGTCCAATGGATCTGAGTGTCTGATTACTGATACAGGGATGGACAGACCCATAGATATTCCAGTGAAATCTCCTGAGTTCCAGATACCTTTCTCTCTGCAGTCTACCTTTTTATGATAATTATCCATCACCGAACAGTGACCCTTTTCTCTACATGCTCGTCTACTAACATGAGGAGTACAAAATGACTAGGTGACAGTTTTTCATTAGATCTTGTCCTCTGGCTGAAATGTCCCTCATATAGACATTTGTTTTTCCCCATTGAGAATGAGATTTGCTATGGGATCTTCATATATGTTTTTTATGATATTGGGGAATGTTCCCTCCATCCCTACACTGTGGAGAGTTTTAATTAAGAAAGTAAGCTGCACTTTGTCAAATGCTTTTCCTGCATCAATTGAGAGGATCATATGGTTCTTGTCCTTTCTTTTATTAATGTGATTTATCACATTGATTGATTTGTAGATGTTGAACCATTCTTGCATCCCAGGGATAAATCCCATTTGGTTGTGGTAAATAATCCTCTTAATGTACTATTGGATCCTATTGGCTAGTATTTTGGTGAGAATATTGGCATCCATGTTCATCAGGGATACTGCTCTGTAATTTTCCTTTTTAATGGGTCTTTGCCTAGTTTTGGGATCAAGGTAATATTGGTCTCATAGAATGAGTTTAGAAGTTTTCCTTCTGTTTCTACTTTTTGAAACAGCTTTAGAAGAATAGGTATTCATTCTTCATTAAATGTTTGGTTGAATTCCCCTGGGAAGACTGAACTCTTGTTTGTTCTGGTCCTGAACTCTTGTTTGTTCAGAGTCTTTTGATTACTGCTTCAATTTCCTTGCTGGCTATGGGTCTGTTCAGGTTTTCTATTTTGGTAGTTTATATGTTTCTAGGAATGCATCCATTTCTTCCAGATTGCCCAATTTGTTGGCATATAGTTGCTCATAATATGTTCTTATAATTGTTTGTATTTCTTGAGTGTTGATTGTGATCTATCCTCTTTCATTTGTGATTTTATTTATCTGGGCCTTCTTTTCTTCTCTTCTCTTCTCTTCTCTTCTCTTCTCTTCTCTTCTCTTCTCTTTTCTTTTCTTTTCTTTTTTCTTCTTTTTTCTCCTCCTCCTCTTCCTCCTCCTCCTCCTTCTTCTTCATAAGGCTGGCTAGCGGTTTATCAATCTTATTAATTCTTTCAAAGAACCTAGTGTCATTGATTGTTCCACTGTTATTTGGTTTCAATTTCATTGATTTCTGCTCTAATCTTTATTATTTCTCTTCTGCTAGGTTTAGCCTTTATTTGCAATTCTTTTTCCAGCTCCTTTAGATGTAAGGTTAGCTTGTGTGTTTGAGACTTATTTATTGAGAAAGGCCTCTATTGCTATATACTTCCATCTTAGGACCATCTTTGTTACATCCCAAAGGTTCTGAACTGTTGTGTTTTCATTTTCATTTGCTTCCATGATTTTTTTAATTCTTAATTTCCTGGTTGACCCATTCATTCTTTAGTAGGATGCTCTTTAACCTCCAAGTATTTGAGTTTCTTCCAAATTTCTTCTTGTGATTAAGTTCAAAATTCAAAGCATTGTGGTCTGAAAATATGCAGGGAATAATACCAGTCTTTTGGTATCAGTTGAGACCTGATTTGTGACGCAGTATGTGATCTATTCTGGAGGATGTTCCATGTGCACTGGAGAAGAATGGGTATTCTTTTTTTTATATAAAGATTTTATTTATTTATTCATGAAGACACAGAGAGAAAGAGAGAGGCAGAGACACAGGCAGAGGGAGAAGCAGGCTCCATCCAGGGAGCCCGACATGGGGCTCAATCTCAGGTCTCCAGGATCACACCCCGGGCCGAAGGTGGCACTAAACTGCTGGGCCACCTGGGCTGCCCAAGAATGGGTTTTCTCTTGCTTTAGGATGGAATAGGCCACTTTTTCTACAAAAGAAACTTATGACCATGTGTACTCATGGCTATGCTCACTGGGAGTATTTCTTCTTTCTACAGCCTTTAAACTTAAATGGTACTGAAATGTTATAGCTGTTAATGGGTCTATAAATTGATTTAAGTTTAAGATATTCCATAATTATATACCGTGATCCATTAGGTTTTTGGAGGAGCCAGTTTGTCAATCAAATGAAGTTTGCTGGGAACTACCATACCTGCATTCTTTAAGTCTTTGAGGGAGCCCTAAATTCTGCTGGTCCACATGGATTGCTACTGCTTCTGGTTAATATATTGGTTAGGAAGAGAGGAGTGTTTAGGGGCTCTTATTCGGTCTTTGTTTCTATTGTGGTTTTTACTTCATATGTCTGGAGATATTTGCACTTCTGTTGTAAAGAGTGCAGGTAGCTGATAGATTCCAACTGTTAGCAACTTCAGGATCTTCATCACCTTTAGAGCTAAGGCCATGTTTTTTCTGTAAACCCATGGCTCATAATTACACACCATAAAAGTACTAGGGCCTAGCATTTTCTTCCCAACATGGGAACTTATTAATGGCCGTCTTTGCTCTGGATATCTCCATTGGGTTGACCAATGTTTTGTCAAGCCCGCATGGTAGGCTTATGCTCTCTTTGCCTAATGTTGTCTATTTCAGACATTTTTGGGAAAGATGTCATACCTACATTGCAGTCTGTAGGCTTTTGCCACCTACTCTCCCTTACTCCCCCACCTTTTTAAAGATTTTATTTATTTATTTATTTATTTATTTATTTATTTATTTATTTATTCATTAGAGAGAAAGAGAGAGAGAGAGAGAGAGGCAGAGACACAGGCAGAGGGAGAAGCAGGCTCCATGCAGGGAGCCCGACGTGGGACTCGATCCTGGGTCTCCAGGATCAGGCCCTGGGCTGAAGGTTGGTGCTAAACTGCTGAGCCACCTGGGCTGCCTTTACTCCCCCTTTTAACTCTTTCATTCGCATTATTTCCTAGTAAACTTTTTACATTCTTAACGCTGTTAAGGCTATAGAGGGACAAAATCTATTTTACACTATTAAGGATTTTAAATAAGATGTATTTCTGCAAAAAAAAAAAAAAACAAACAACAACAACAACAAAAAAAGATGTATTTCTGCTATAATTCTCTAAATAGAAGAACTGTGACCTGCTACAGAGGTATCTGCTAAAGATTGGCTGAAACAATGAGAGGGAAAAAAAGGGAAAAATAAATCATTCCAAATTAATCCATAGGTGGAATACTATTTAGGATGTAAGTGGGAAAAAGAAAGATACATACGAAAGGAGGGATGATAAAGTTCCTAGATGGTTTAGATGGTTAAGAATCTGATTCTTATTTCTGATTGAGTAATGATTTAAAAAAAATGAGATTGGGCCCTCCATCCAGTCTTGCTCCCCATGGAGTCCGTGTCAGCTGCTTTTTTTCTATCCCTCTACATTGGGTTGGGACAGGCAGTTAAGCATCCGACTCTTGGTCTTGGATCAGGTCATTATCACAAGATTCTGAGACTGAGCCCTGAGTCAGACACCATGTTCAGCGGAGAGTCTGCTTGATATTCTCTCTCCACCTCCCTCTACCACTCCCATTCATGTTCTATCTTAAATAAATAAGTAAGTAAGTAAATAAATAAATAAATAACTCTTTAAAAAAAAGATAAATGCAATGATACCAGCATGTCAATCCATAAAAACAAAGAACAGGTTCCTCTAGACAAGAATAGGGCCAGGAACACTATATGTGCCAATGACCCTCATGTCAGAGAAGATTTAAAGCCTCCTTTCATTAACTAGAACTCTTAAAGGCATATTGGTCATAAAGATAGGAAGAATATTAAGGAAGAAGTTTGTAGACTGAAATGGTTCTTTATAGGAAAGATATAATTATTTCCTTTGTTATTGAATCAACTCAAAATGTCTACCTCCCTTATGCCCCATCACCAGGATTATTTCTATTTTTAGAAAGATGTAACTAAAAATGTCCTTGACCTGAAATCAAAGGACCTGCTTCTGTCAATTATTTGCTGTATGGTCAAACATTTCCTGCTCTCTGAGAATGAAAATGGAATGATAATCTTGGCTCTGCCTGATTTGTGGGACAATTGCGATAACTGAATGAGACAATAAATATATTGAAGCTTCCCTTTACTTTTGGGCGTCATATCTACGGATGTATATACATGTACTTAAAGTAAAAGGTGAAGAAGGACTTCATAAAGGAAGTGCTGTAATAACACACACACACACACACACACATACACACACACAGACAGGAAAAACGACATGAACATACAAACATTGGATGCAGGATGACACAGATTTTATTAGGAAAGAACGGAAGGAAGAAAGTTCAAAGCCATTGCAAGGAGTTTAGTAACCTGGCAGGACTTACTAACTCTAATGCATCTATCTAAACAGATGATCAGTACTGGTCACTGCGGAGAGCTAACTATGCACTCATAAGAATGTGTTTATATGCTGTAGAAAGAAGTGAAGGTGATGATCACTTTTTGGAGACTGAGAGTGTGAATCAGTGGATGTTGACCAGCATCTGGGGTTGACCAAATGTTGTGGCTCAGCAATTGCTATAGTAAACCAGAGACACTAGAATACAATCAAATTGAAGTAGATTGCATTTCCTCCGTAGACTCATGAGCATTGTTGAGAAAGATGACAGGGGCAGTGTAAGCATGTGTTCCCAGGAAAGCTGAGGGAGTAACTTCTTGTAAGACAGGAACTTTGGGAAAATGGCGTAGGATATATACTCCAGTGAGTGCTGAGTCTATGGCAAGTTGCTCAGCAGCAGCAAGGCTGGCAGCAGCTAGACACACAGCATGTGGGCTTGCAGCAGGTGGTCCTGCAGCAGGTGGTGTGACAGCACGTTGGGCGGCAGCAGCAAGGCTGGCAGCAGCTGGACCCGCAGCCACTGGACCCACAGCAGCTGGGCTGGCAGCAGCTGGACACACAGCATGTGGGCTTGCAGCACGTGGTCCTGCAGCAGGTGGTGTGACAGCACGTTGGGCGGCAGCAGCAAGGCTGGCAGCAGCTGGACCCGCAGCCACTGGACCCACAGCAGCTGGGCTGGCAGCAGCTGGACACACAGCATGTGGGCTTGCAGCATGTGGTCCTGCAGCAGGTGGTGTGACAGCACGTTGGGAGGCAGCAGCAAGGCTCACAGCAGCTGGATCCACAGCAGCTGGGCTCGCAGAAGGTGGTCCTGCAGCACGTGGTCCTGCAGCACGTGGGCTGGCAGCACGGGGAGCAGCACGATTCACTCATGGTGTCGCCGGGGGAGGCGTGGGCTTCTGTTCTGAGGTGACGTTCTCAGATTCTGACTGATGCCTCCTTCCATTCTGGGGCTTTTATACACTGGACCCCCTCAACCCCAACGTATGGACCAATGGGCAGGACTTCCCTTGTTTATACCGTTTTCCATAGTCACTGGCGGCTGGTAGAAGAGGAAGTTCCCTAAGTGTTAGGAATCCCTAGAGAATAGGTGCTTAACAGGTTTTAATTGAGAGTAACTCATAGGAACATTGTCAGAGGGAAGCAAGATGGTCACATTAGCAGCCTCGCTCTTGCTTCCGGGGCCATGGGATCACGTGATGCAGTTCCTGGGAAGTGGTTGGTGAGTCAGTTTCGTGCTCCTTGCCCAGTTAGTTTGGTTGCATGCAGACTAGGAGTATCCCTGAGGTGAAGGGAGCTTGATGGTGATATGTTCATAGTGATGAATTGCAATCATGCTGGAGCCCGAGTCTGTTTCCCCAAAGTGCCTCATTCCAGACGCCCGCAGGCATCTGTCTCTTGGAGCACCCTACCTCGTTTGCATAGGGCAGTGCATTCAAAGACACTTGGGTGGAGGACATCTGGCATCATGTCTTCCATATGTCAAGGCCGAATCGAGCAGGTGGATAGAAACAGGACTAAACCAGCATCCATGAACATACTTCCTGAGTGACCAGCGTCCTGCTCTGATTTACCCAGAAATGGGTGTTTTCCCAGGCCGTGGGCCGTTCAGTGGTATAAGTGGGGCAGTTTGGGATGAGTCGGTGACCCTCGTCCTAACCTTGTTAACCAGCAGAGTGAGTTATTTAATGACACTGACTCCACAGTTACTGTTTTCTCTTCCTCCCTCCCCCCCGCCCCCCGTGCCATCCCTTCTCCTCCTCTTTTCCCTCGTCTTTCTCCTCTGTCTTCCTTTAACACAAATTGTGCCTGCCTGCCTGCCTGCCATCGAGAAGGAGAAAATGTGGGGTCTGAGTTGAGAAAATCGTACTGTAGATGATGCTTACACATGCCAGCCATACATCTGAGATCTTCCTGTGTTCAGGACAATTTCTATGCAGCAGCAGATCTGCATCTCTATGCCTCAGGGTGGCTGTTTTCATGCAACAGCAGGATATCATGTTGCCTTGGTGTGTGCCGCACTGACTGAAACGCTCAACCAATGCTTCTGGAGAGTTGGTTTATGTGACTACAGGGCTGTCCTTGCTCCTGAAATAGGAGAATCCTGACATGGCTGTTTCTTTTTTTTTCTGATATATTTCTCAGGATTGAGCCAGTTGAAAACTGTGACGCTGGCCTCCATCCTGTATCACTTCCCCACCTTCCAACCAGTGGGATCTGCCCTCCCTCCCGCAAGAAACCACATGCCTGAATGCTGTTCTTCAGAGTAGCTTCTGGGCAAAACCAAACTCAGACTTTACCTATCTCTGTCCTGATTTCCTCACTTCTACCATGGGAACCTTAGGATGTACTTTAAGAATTCCTTCAAGGATTAGGAGGGAGGAGTTAAGTGGCAGAGAAGGAGGGGGCCATGGGCTTTCCTGATCCCTCCAACACAGCTCTGTTGAGGTCAGGTCACTTGGAACACCCAGGAAATTGATAGGAATGTGGGAAGAAGGATCTGTGTGTTTGGGGACACATGGCCCCTGCAGGTATGAAGTGTGTTTAAGTGAATTGGGGGAGAGGAAAACTGTTGTGCCACAGAGGGGAGGGGGGCCGTTTCTGTGGGGAGAGAAAAGGGAGACAAAGAGAGAGGGGTTGAGAGAGTCCGGTGTTGGGTACACCCAAGAGGAAAAGTCCCTGGGGCACGTGTGTGGCTCAGTTTGTTCAGAGTCTGACTTTGGCTCAGGTCATGATCTCTGGGTCCTGGGGCTGAGGCCAGCATCAGGCCCTCTCAGTGGGAGCTCAGTGGGAGTCCGCTAGTCCCCTCCTTCATTCTCTGTCCCAGACACCTGTAATGCTCGCTTTCTCCCTCTCTCTCTCTCTCTCCGTCCCTCTCTCTCTCTCTGTGTGAAAAAAAAAAAAAGACGGATGACACGAAATGTAGGAGAAAGTTGCATGAGGGAGCGTAAATACAGCTTATATTTTGCCCAACACATGTAGCTGGTAAGTAGCAGAACAGGTATTTAAATAGTCTTCTAAACGATTCCAATTCTCATAACCAAGATCTATCGTCGTCTAGGATAGAGAACCTAGTGATTGAAGATAAAATTGCAGATGAAGAGTTGCACAATCACTGAAGGGGAGTAGTACAGAAAACGGATAATGCAAGCTCGCAGCATCCTCCGAAGTTGGCACAAACAGACGTAGGCCCCATAATGGGGTGGGGGTGGAAGCTAGGAGCTCTGTAGAATCTTTCCCTAGATTTCTGTCTGGAAGTTTTGTAGTTTTGGGCTTTACATTTGGGGCTATAATCTATTTGAGTCGGATGTTCTCTATGAGATGAGGTATGGGTTGAAGTTTATTTTGAGGTGTGGGGGGACATGTCTGTTTAATTGTACCAACACCATCTGTTTAAAAGACTACACTTTCTCTGCCTATAAACTTGGCACCTTTCTGCAAAATTCAATGCCTAATCAACGTGTGTCTATTTGTGGACTCTCGGTTTTGTTGCACTGATTTCTATGTTCATCATTTCATGTGTAGCCCACCAAACAGCTCTGTTTTTGAAACCAAGATGGAGTTTCAGTGCACATGCTATTTTGAACAAGTTACTTTCCTCAACACTGGTTTCCTCAGCTCCAGTATGGAAGTAGTGATGCTCACTTTCCAGGATTGTATGACAAATAAAGACTGTGCAGGTAAAGCATCTCTCTGAGTGCCCAGTGTGTGGCAGGTCCTCAGGAAATGTCAGGAATTCTTCCCATACGTTCTCTGCCTTGGAAACGGAAGTACTCTGGCAGAGAATTCCAGATACGTCCTCTAGGAAGAGGATACTCTCTGTCACATGTAGTGTGTTAACTATTCCAAAGCATTTTTATATCTCTTGAGAAGGTGGCCATGATCAAAACCTCTTAATTTCTGCCCAGAGCCTTCCTAATCCTTGTCCTGCTGGGTGCCTTGGCAGTTGTCTTTATTATTCAGCTTTTCACCCAAAGATCAAGGTTTCAACCTTTGGGGAGGTCACCTAACTAACATCCGTCTTGATTTGGAAGAGTGCATCCTTTCTGCTCCGTTTTTGTTTTCATTCTCCTTTATCCTCCTTTTCTTGAAAATTCGGATGTGAATTTCCTGTAGCCTATGTGTCTTTATCTCACAGAACACAGGAAGTTGGGGAAGCCTGGTGGCTCAGTGGTTGAGCATCTGCCTTCAGCTCAGGTGGTGATCCTGGAGTCCTTTAATGGAGTCCCACATCGGCCCCCTAACAGGGAGCCTGTTCTCCCTCTGCCTATGTCTCAGCCTCTCTCCCGGTGTCTCTCACGAAGAAAGAAAGGAAAGAAAGAAAGAAAGAAAGAAAGAAAGAAAGAAAGAAAGAAAGAAAGAAAGAGAAAGAGAGAAAGAATCTTAAAAGAAAAGAACACAGGAAATCGTTCTCTTTTTGTTTAGCGCCTAAAGACTGTGATTGGATCAAAGCAGTCTATGCCTACTGCATGGATACCTCAACTATCAGGACTCTACAAACTTCTCTTCTCTGAACAATGTCCAGGTCAGGAGATCAAATTGCCTCAAAGTTTGAGAGCCCAGGAATTGTGGCCTGAGCTTATGTGCTTGCAAGGCTGATTCTTCCCACCAATTTCTTTAAGAGAAATGAAATGAGGGGCACTGGGGTGGCACATTCAGAGAAGCATCCACTCTTGGTTTTGGCTCAGATCATGATCTCATAGTTGTGAGACTGAGCCCTGGGTCAGGCTCTATGCTCATGGGGGGAGTCTGTTTGAGATTCTCTCTCCACCTCCATCTGCCAATCCCACTCATGCACTCTCTCAAGTGAATAAATAAATAAATAAATAAATGAATGAAAAAATAAATAACTCTTAAAAAAAAGAGATAAATGTAATGATACCAGCATGCCAATCCATGACAACAAAGAACAGGTTCTTCTCGTCAAGAATAGGGCCAGGAACACTATATGTGCCAATGAACCTCATGTCAGAGAAGATTTAAAGCCCCTTCTCATTAACCATAAACTCTTAAAGGCATATTGGTCATAAAGGTCGAAGAATATTTAGGAAGAGGTTTGTAGACTGAAATGGTTCTCTATAGGAAACATATAATACTTTCCTTTGTTATTGAATCAACTCAAAATGTCTACCTCCCTTATGCCCCATCACCAGGATTATTTCTATTTTTAGAAAGATGTAACTAAAAATGTCCTTGACCTGAAATCAAAGGACCTGCTTCTGTCAATTATTTGCTGTATGGTCAAACATTTCCTGCTCTCTGAGAATGAAAATGGAATGATAATCTTGGCTCTGCCTGATTTGTGGGACAATTGCGATAACTGAATGAGACAATAAATATATTGAAGCTTCCATTTACTTTTGGGCATCATACCTACGGATGTATATACATGTACTTAAAGTAAAAGGTGAAGAAGGACTTCATAAAGGAAGTGCTGTAATAACACACACACACACACACACACACATACACACACACAGACAGGAAAAACGACATGAACATACAAACATTGGATGCAGGATGACACAGATTTTATTAGGAAAGAACGGAAGGAAGAAAGTTCAAAGCCATTGCAAAGGGCTTAGTAACCTGGCAGGACTTACTAACTATAATGCATCTATCTAAAAAGATGATCAGTACTGGTCACTGCGGAGAGCTAACTATGCACTCATAAGAATGTGTTTATATGCTGTAGAAAGAAGTGAAGGTGATGATCACTTTTTGGAGACTGAGAGTGTGAATCAGTGGATGTTGACCAGCATCTGGGGTTGACCAAATGTTGTGGCTCAGCAATTGCTATAGTAAACCAGAGATACTAGAATACAATCAAATTGAAGTAGATTGCATTTCCTCCGTAGACTCATGAGCATTGTTGAGAAAGATGACAGGGGCAGTGTAAGCATGTGTTCCCAGGAAAGCTGAGGGAGTAACTTCTTGTAAGACAGGAACTTTGGGAAAATGGCGTAGGATATATACTCCAGTGAGTGCTGAGTCTATGGCAAGTTGCTCAGCAGCAGCAAGGCTGGCAGCAGCTAGACACACAGCATGTGGGCTTGCAGCAGGTGGTCCTGCAGCAGGTGGTGTGACAGCACGTTGGGCGGCAGCAGCAAGGCTGGCAGCAGCTGGACCCGCAGCCACTGGACCCACAGCAGCTGGGCTGGCAGCAGCTGGACACACAGCATGTGGGCTTGCAGCACGTGGTCCTGCAGCAGGTGGTGTGACAGCACGTTGGGAGGCAGCAGCAAGGCTGGCAGCAGCTGGACCCGCAGCCACTGGACCCACAGCAGCTTGGCTGGCAGCAGCTGGACACACAGCATGTGGGCTTGCAGCAGGTGGTCCTGCAGCAGGTGGTATGACAGCATGTTGGGCGGCAGCAAGGCTGGCAGCAGCTGGACCCACAGCATGTGGGCTTACAGCTCCAGGTCCTGCAGGAGGTGGTGTGACAGCACGTTGGGAGGCAGCAGCAAGGCTCACAGCAGCTGGATCCACAGCATCTGGGCTCGCAGCAGGTGGTCCTGTAGCAGGTGGTCTTGCAGCACGTGGGCTGGCAGCACGGGGAGCAGCACGATTCACTCATGGTGTCGCCGGGGGAGGCGTGGGCTTCTGTTCTGAGGTGACGTTCTCAGATTCTGACTGATGCCTCCTTCCATTCTGGCGCTTTTATACACTGGACCCCCTCAACCCCAACGTATGGACCAATGGGCAGGACTTCCCTTGTTTATACCGTTTTCCATAGTCACTGGCGGCTGGTAGAAGAGGAAGTTCCCTAAATGTTAGGAATCCCTAGAGAATAGGTGCTTAACAGTTTTTAATTGAGAGTAACTCATAGGAAGATTGTCAGAGGGAAGCAAGGTGGTCACGTTAGCAGCCTCGTTCTTGCTTCCGGGGCCGTGGGATCACGTGATGCAGTTCCTGGGACGTGGTTGGTGAGTCAGTTTCGTGGTCCTAGCCCAGTTAGTTTGGTTGCATGCAGACTGGGAATATCCCTGAGGTGAAGGGAGCTTGATGGTGATATGTTCATAGTGATGAATTGCAACCATGCTGGAGCCCGAGTCTGTTTCCCCAAAGTGCCTCATTCCAGACGCCCGCAGGCATCTGTCTCTTGGAGCACCCTACCTCGTTTGCATAGGGCAGTGCATTCAAAGAAACTTGGGTGGAGGACATCTGGCATCATGTCTTCCATATGTCAAGGCCGAATCGAGCAGGTGGATAGAAACAGGACTAAACCAGCATCCATGAACATACTTCCTGAGTGACCAGCAGTCCTGCTCTGATTTACCCAGAAATGGGTGTTTTCCCAGGCCGTGGGCCGTTCAGTGGTATAAGTGGGGCAGTTTGGGATGAGTCGGTGACTCTCGTCCTAACCTTGTTAACCAGCAGAGTGAGTTATTTAATGACACTGACTCCACAGTTACTGTTTTCTCTTCCTCCCTTCCCCTCCCCCCGTGCATTCCCTTCTCCTCCTCTTTTCCCTTGTCTTTCTCCTCTGTCTTCCTTTTACACAAATTGTGCCTGCCTGCCTGCCTGCCATCGAGAAGGAGAAAATGTGGGGTCTGAGTTGAGAAAATCGTACTGTAGATGATGCTTACACATGCCAGCCATACATCTGAGATCTTCCTGTGCTCAGGACAATTTCTATGCAGCAGCCGATCTGCATCTCTATGCCTCAGGGTGGCTGTTTTCATGCAACAGCAGGATATCATGTTGCCTGGGTGCCGCACTGACTGAAACGCTCAACCAATGCTTCTGCAGAGTTGGTTTATGTGACTACAGGGCTGTCCTTGCTCCTGAAATAGGAGAATCCTGACATGGCTGTTTCTTTTTTTTTCTGATGTATTTCTCAGGATTGAGCCAGTTGAAAACTGTGACGCTGGCCTCCATCCTGTATCACTTCCCCACCTTCCAACCAGTGGGATCTGCCCTCCCTCCCGCAAGAAACCACATGCCTGAATGCTGTTCTTGAGTAGCTTCTGGGAAAAACCAAACTCTGACATTACCTATCTCTGTCCTGATTTCCTCACTTCTACCATGGGAACCTTAGGATGTACTTTAAGAATTCCTTCAAGGATTAGGAGGGAGGAGTTAAGTGGCAGAGAAGGAGGGGGCCATGGGCTTTCCTGATCCCTCCAACACAGCTCTGTTGAGGTCAGGTCACTTGGAACACCCAGGAAATTGATAGGAATGTGGGAAGAAGGACCTGTGTGGTTGGGGGCACATGGCCCCTGCAGGTATGAGGTGTGTTTAAGTGAATTGGGGGAGAGGAAAACTGTTGTGCCACGGAGGGGAGGGGGGCCGTTTCTGTAGGGAGAGGAAAGGGAGACAAAGAGAGAGGGGTTGAGAGAGTCCGGTGTTGGGTGCACACAAGAGGAAAAGTCCCTGGGGCACGTGTGTGGCTCAGTTTGTTCAGAGTCTGACTTTGGCTCCGGTCATGATCTCTGGGTCCTGGGGCTGAGGCCAGCATCAGGCTCTCTCAGTGGGAGCTCAGTGAGAGACCTCTCGTCCCTTCCTTCTTTGTCCCACACCCCTGCAATGCTCCCTTTCTCTCTCTTTCTCTGTCTCTCTGTCTCTCAAAAAAAAAATAGATGGATGACACAAAATGTAGGAGAGATTTTCATGAGGCAACGTAAATACAGCTTATGTTTTGCCCAACACATGTAGCTAGTGAGTAGCAGAAGAGGAATTTGAATAGTGTTCTTAACGATTCCAATTCTCATAACCAAGATCTACCGTCTTCTCTGATAGAGAAACTAATGATTGAACATAAAATTGGAGATGAAGAGTTGCACAATTATTGAAGGAGAGTAGTACAGAAAACGGATAATGCAAGCTAGCATCATCCTCTGAAGTTGGCACAAACAGACGTAGGCCCCAAAATGGGGTGGGGGTGGAAGCTAGAAGCTCTATAGAACCTTTCCCTAGATTTCTGTCTGGAAGTTTTATAGGTTTAGGCTTTACATTTGGGGCTATAATCTATTTGAGTCGGATGTTGTATACGATATGAGGGTTGGGTTGAAGTTTATTTTGAGGAGTGGGGGGACATGTCTGTTTAATTGTTCCAACACCATCTGTTTAAAAGACTACACTTTCTCTGCCTATAAACTTGGCACCTTTCTGCAAAATTCAATGCCTAATCAACGTGTGTCTATTTGTGGACTCTCGGTTTTGTTGCACTGATTTCTATGTTCATCATTTCATGTGTAGCCCACCAAACAGCTCTGTTTTTGAAACCAAGATGGAGTTTCAGTGCACATGCAATTTTGAACAAGTTACTTTCCTCAACACTGGTTTCCTCAGCTCCAATATGGAAGTAGTGATGCTCACTTTCCAGGATTGTATGACAAATAAAGACTGTGCAGGTAAAGCATCTCTCTGAGTGCCCAGTGTGTGGCAGGTCCTCAGGAAATGTCAGGAATTCTTCCCATACGTTCTCTGCCTTGGAAACGGAAGTACTCTGGCAGAGAATTCCAGATACGTCCTCTAGGAAGAGGATACTCTCTGTCACATGTAGTGTGTTAACTATTCCAAAGCATTTTTATATCTCTTGAGAAGGTGGCCATGATCAAAACCTCTTATTTTCTGCCCAGAGCCTTCCTAATCCTTGTCCTGCTGGGTGCCTTGGCAGTTGTCTTTATTATTCAGCTTTTCACCCAAAGATCAAGGTTTCAACCTTTGGGGAGGTCACCTAACTAACATCCGTCTTGATTTGGAAGAGTGCATCCTTTCTGCTCCGTTTTTGTTTTCATTCTCCTTTATCCTCCTTTTCTTGAAAATTCGGATGTGAATTTCCTGTAGCCTATGTGTCTTTATCTGACAGAACACAGGAAGTTGGGGAAGCCTGGTGGCTCAGTGGTTGAGCATCTGCCTTCAGCTCAGGTGGTGATCCTGGGGTCCTGGAATGGAGTCCCACATCGACCCCCCAACAGGGAGCCTGTGCTCCCTCTGCCTATGTCTCAGCCTCTCTCCCGGTGTCTCTCACGAAGAAAGACAGAAAATCTTAAAAGAAAGGAACACAGGAAATCGTTCTCTTTTTGTTTACAGCCTGAGGACTGTGATTGGTCAAAGCTGTCTATGCCTACTGCATAGGTACCTCAACTATCAGGACTCTACAAACTTCTCTTCTCTGAACAATGTCCAGGTCAGGAGATCAAATTGCCTCAAAGTTTGAGAGCCTTGGATTGTGGCCTGAGCTTGTGTGCTTGCAAGGCCGATTCTTCCTACCAATTTCTTTAAGATGAATGAAATGAGGGGCACTTGGGTGGCGCAGTCAGTGAAGCATCCACTCTTGGTTTTGGCTCCGATCATGATCTCAGGGTTGTGAGACTGAGTCCTGGGTCAGGCTCTATGCTCATGGGGGGAGTCTGTTTGAGATTCTCTCTCCAGCTCCCTCTGCCTTTCCCACTCATGCTCTCTCTCAAAATATAAATGAATAAATGAATAAATGAATGAATGAATGAATGAATAAATAAATAAATAAATAAATAAATAAATAAATAACTCTTAAAAAAAGAGATAAATGCAATGATACCAGTACGCCAATCCATGACAACAAAGAACAGGTTCCCCTCGGCAAGAATGGGGCCAGGAACACTATATGTGCCAATGAACCTCATGTCAGAGAAGATGCAAAGCCCCTTTTCATTAGCCAGAACTCTTAAAGGCATATTGGTCATAAAGCTGAGAAGAACGTTTAGGAAGACGTTTGTAGACTGAAATGGTTCTCTATAGGAAAGATATAATAATTTCCTTTGTTATTGAAACAACTCAAAATGTATGCCCCATCACCAGGATTATTTCTATTTTTAGAAAGATGTAACTAAAAATGTCCTTGACCTGAAATCAAAGGACCTGCTTCTGTCAATTATTTGCTGTATGGTCAAGCATTTCCTGCTCTCTAAGTGAGAATGAAAATGGAATGATAATCTTGGCTCTGCCTGATTTGTGGGACAATTGTGATGACTGAATGAGATAATAAATATATTGAAGCTACAATTTACTTTTGGGCGTCATATCTACGTATACATATATATATACACATATATATGTATATATACATATATACATATACTTAAAGTAAAACTTCAAGAAGGACTTCATAAAGGAAGTGCTGTAATAACACACACACACGTACACACACACACACACACACACAGACAGGAAAAACGACATGAACATACAAACATTGGATGCAGGATGACACAGATTTTATTAGGAAAGAACGGAAGGAAGAAAGTTCAAAGCCATTGCAAAGGGCTTAGTAACCTGGCAGGACTTACTAACTATAATGCATCTATCTAAAAAGATGATCAGTACTGATCACTGCGGAGAGCTAACTATGCACTCATAAGAATGTGTTTCTATGCCGTAGAAGTGAAAGGTGATGATCACTTTTCGGAGACTGAGAGTGTGAATCAGTGGATGTTGACCAGCATCTGGGGTTGACCAAATGTTGTGGCTCAGCAATTGCTACAGTAAACCAGAGGCACTAGAATACAATCAAATTGAAGTAGATTGCATTCCCTCCATAGACTCATAAGCATTGCTGAGAAAGATGACAGGGGCAGTGTAAGCATGTGTTCCCAGGAAAGCCGAGGGAGCAACTTCTTGTAAGACAGGAACTTTGGCAAAGTGGCGTAGGATATATATTCCGGTGAGTGCTGAGTCTATAGCAAGTTGCTCAGCAGCAGCAAGGCTGGCAGCAGCTGGATCCACAGCCCTGGGCTAGGCACCCGGGCAGGCAGCAGCAGGTGGGCTGGTAGCAGGTTCTCCTGCAGATAACGGGGGTGCAGCAAGCTGGCTGGGAGCAGGGAGTGCAGCAGCAACTGGGGTGGCAGCAAGGCTGGCAGCAGCTGGACACACAGCATGTGGGCTTGCAGCAGGTGGTCCTACAGCAGGTGGTTTGACAGCAAGTTGGGCGGCAGCAGCAAGGCTGGCAGCAGCTGGACCCGCAGCCACTGGACCCACAGCAGCTGGGCTGGCAGCAGCTGGACACACAGCATGTGGGCTTGCAGCAGGTGGTCCTACAGCAGGTGGTCTGACAGCACGTTGGGCGGCAGCAGCAAGGCTGGCAGCAGCTGGACACACAGCATGCGGGCTTGCAGCAGGTGGTCCTACAGCAGGTGGTCTGACAGCACGTTGGGCGGCAGCAGCAAGGCTGGCAGCAGCTGGACCCGCAGCCGCTGGACCCACAGCAGCCGGGCTGGCAGCAGCTGGACACAGAGCATGCGGGCTTGCAGCACGTGGTCCTGCAGCAGGTGGTGTGACAGCACGTTGGGCGGCAGCAGCAAGGCTCGCAGCAGCTGGATCCACAGCAGCTGGGCTCGCAGCAGGTGGTCCTGCAGCACGTGGGCTGGCAGCACGGGGAGCAGCACGATTCACTCATGGTGTCGCAGGTGGAGGCGTGGGCTTCTGTTCTGAGGTGACGTTCTCAGATTCTGACTGATGCCTCCTTCCATTCTGGGGCTTTTATACACTGGACCCCCTCAACCCCAACGTATGGACCAATGGGCAGGACTTCCCTTGTTTATACCGTTTTCCATAGTCACTGGCGGCTGGTAGAAGAGGAAGTTCCCTAAGTGTTAGGAATCCCTAGAGAATGGGTGCTTAACATGTTTTAATTGAGAGTAACTCATAGGAAGATTGTCAGAGGGTAAGCAAGGTGGTCACGTTAGCAGCCTCGTTCTTGCTTCCGGGGCCGTGGGATCACGTGATGCAGTTCCTGGGAAGTGGTTGGTGAGTCAGTTTCGTGCTCCTTGCCCAGCATTGGTAGTTTGGTTGCATGCAGACTGGGAGTATCCCTGAGGTGAAGGGAGCTTGATGGTTATATGTTCATAGTGATGAATTGCAATCATGCTGGAGCCCGAGTCTGTTTCCCCAAAGTGCCTCATTCCAGACGCCCGCAGGCATCTGTCTCTTGGAGCACCCTACCCCGTTTGCATAGGGCAGTGCATTCAAAGACACTTGGGTGGAGGACATCTGGCATCATGTCTTCCATATGTCAAGGCCGAATCGAGCAGGTGGATAGAAACAGGACTAAACCAGCATCCATGAACATACTTCCTGAGTGACCAGCAGTCCTGCTCTGATTTACCCAGAAATGAGTGTTTTCCCAGGCTGTGGGTATAAGCGGGGCATTTTGGGGTGAGTCGGTGACCCTCGTCCTAACCTTGTTAACCAGCAGAGTGAGATATTTAATGGCACTGACTCCACAGTTACTGTTTTCTCTTCCTCCCTCCCCCCGTGCCATCCCTTCTCCTCCTCTTTTCCCTCGTCTTTCTCCTCTGTCTTCCTTTAACACAAATTGTGCCCGCCTGCCTGCCTGCCATCGTGAAGGAGAAAATGTGGGGTCTGAGTGGAGAAAATCGTGGACTGTAGATGATGCCTTACACACGCCAGCCATAGAACTCAGATCTTCCTGTGTTCAGGACAATTTCTATGCAGCAGCAGATCCGCATCTCTATGCCTCGGGGCTGGCTGTTTTCATGCAACAGCAGGATGTCATGTTGCCTGGGTGTGTGCCGCACTGACAGAAACGCTCAACCAATGCTTCTGCAGAGTTGGTTTATGTGACTACAGGGCTGTCCTTGCTCCTGAAATAGGAGAATCCTGACATGGCTGTTTCTTTTTTTTTTTTTTTTTTTTTTTTCTGATATATTTCTCAGGATTGAGCCAGTTGAAAACTGTGACGCTGGCCTCCATCCTGTATCACTTCCCCACCTTCCAACCAGTGGGATCTGCCCTCCCTCCCGCAAGAAACCACATGCCTGAATGCTGTTCTTCAGAGTAGCTTCTGGGAAAAACCAAACTCTGACATTACCTATCTCTGTCCTGATTTCCTCACTTCTACCATGGGAACCTTAGGATGTACTTTAAGAATTCCTTCAAGGATTAGGAGGGAGGAGTTAAGTGGCAGAGAAGGAGGGGGCCATGGGCTTTCCTGATCCCTCCAACACAGCTCTGTTGAGGTCAGGTCACTTGGAACACCCAGGAAATTGATAGGAATGTGGGAAGAAGGACCTGTGTGGTTGGGGGCACATGGCCCCTGCAGGTATGAGGTGTGTTTAAGTGAATTGGGGGAGAGGAAAACTGTTGTGCCACGGAGGGGAGGGGGGCCGTTTCTGTGGGGAGAGGAAAGGGAGACAAAGAGAGAGGGGTTGAGAGAGTCCGGTGTTGGGTGCACACAAGAGGAAAAGTCCCTGGGGCACGTGTGTGGCTCAGTTTGTTCAGAGTCTGACTTTGGCTCCGGTCATGATCTCTGGGTCCTGGGGCTGAGGCCAGCATCAGGCTCTCTCAGTGGGAGCTCAGTGAGAGACCTCTCGTCCCTTCCTTCTTTGTCCCACACCCCTGCAATGCTCCCTTTCTCTCTCTTTCTCTGTCTCTCTGTCTCTCAAAAAAAAATAGATGGATGACACAAAATGTAGGAGAGATTTTCATGAGGCAACGTAAATACAGCTTATGTTTTGCCCAACACATGTAGCTAGTGAGTAGCAGAAGAGGAATTTGAATAGTGTTCTTAACGATTCCAATTCTCATAACCAAGATCTACCGTCTTCTCTGATAGAGAAACTAATGATTGAACATAAAATTGGAGATGAAGAGTTGCACAATTATTGAAGGAGAGTAGTACAGAAAACGGATAATGCAAGCTAGCATCATCCTCTGAAGTTGGCACAAACAGACGTAGGCCCCAAAATGGGGTGGGGGTGGAAGCTAGAAGCTCTATAGAACCTTTCCCTAGATTTCTGTCTGCAAGTTTTATAGGTTTAGGCTTTACATTTGGGGCTATAATCTATTTGAGTCGGATGTTGTATATGATATGAGGGTTGGGTTGAAGTTTATTTTGAGGAGTGGGGGGACATGTCTGTTTAATTGTTCCAACACCATCTGTTTAAAAGACTACACTTTCTCTGCCTATAAACTTGGCACCTTTCTGCAAAATTCAATGCCTAATCAACGTGTGTCTATTTGTGGACTCTCGGTTTTGTTGCACTGATTTCTATGTTCATCATTTCATGTGTAGCCCACCAAACAGCTCTGTTTTTGAAACCAAGATGGAGTTTCAGTGCACATGCAATTTTGAACAAGTTACTTTCCTCAACACTGGTTTCCTCAGCTCCAATATGGAAGTAGTGATGCTCACTTTCCAGGATTGTATGACAAATAAAGACTGTGCAGGTAAAGCATCTCTCTGAGTGCCCAGTGTGTGGCAGGTCCTCAGGAAATGTCAGGAATTCTTCCCATACGTTCTCTGCCTTGGAAACGGAAGTACTCTGGCAGAGAATTCCAGATACGTCCTCTAGGAAGAGGATACTCTCTGTCACATGTAGTGTGTTAACTATTCCAAAGCATTTTTATATCTCTTGAGAAGGTGGCCATGATCAAAACCTCTTATTTTCTGCCCAGAGCCTTCCTAATCCTTGTCCTGCTGGGTGCCTTGGCAGTTGTCTTTATTATTCAGCTTTTCACCCAAAGATCAAGGTTTCAACCTTTGGGGAGGTCACCTAACTAACATCCGTCTTGATTTGGAAGAGTGCATCCTTTCTGCTCCGTTTTTGTTTTCATTCTCCTTTATCCTCCTTTTCTTGAAAATTCGGATGTGAATTTCCTGTAGCCTATGTGTCTTTATCTGACAGAACACAGGAAGTTGGGGAAGCCTGGTGGCTCAGTGGTTGAGCATCTGCCTTCAGCTCAGGTGGTGATCCTGGGGTCCTGGAATGGAGTCCCACATCGACCCCCCAACAGGGAGCCTGTGCTCCCTCTGCCTATGTCTCAGCCTCTCTCCCGGTGTCTCTCACGAAAAAAGACAGAAAATCTTAAAAGAAAGGAACACAGGAAATCGTTCTCTTTTTGTTTACAGCCTGAGGACTGTGATTGGTCAAAGCTGTCTATGCCTACTGCATAGGTACCTCAACTATCAGGACTCTACAAACTTCTCTTCTCTGAACAATGTCCAGGTCAGGAGATCAAATTGCCTCAACGTTTGAGAGCCTTGGATTGTGGCCTGAGCTTGTGTGCTTGCAAGGCCGATTCTTCCTACCAATTTCTTTAAGATGAATGAAATGAGGGGCACTTGGGTGGCGCAGTCAGTGAAGCATCCACTCTTGGTTTTGGCTCCGATCATGATCTCAGGGTTGTGAGACTGAGTCCTGGGTCAGGCTCTATGCTCATGGGGGGAGTCTGTTTGAGATTCTCTCTCCAGCTCCCTCTGCCTTTCCCACTCATGCTCTCTCTCAAAATATAAATGAATAAATGAATAAATGAATGAATGAATGAATAAATAAATAAATAAATAACTCTTAAAAAAAGAGATAAATGCAGTGATACCAGTACGCCAATCCATGACCACAAAGAACAGGTTCCCCTCGGCAAGAATGGGGCCAGGAACACTATATGTGCCAATGAACCTCATGTCAGAGAAGATGCAAAGCCCCTTTTCATTAGCCAGAACTCTTAAAGGCATATTGGTCATAAAGCTGAGAAGAATGTTTAGGAAGACGTTTGTAGACTGAAATGGTTCTCTATAGGAAAGATATAATAATTTCCTTTGTTATTGAAACAACTCAAAATGTATGCCCCATCACCAGGATTATTTCTATTTTTAGAAAGATGTAACTAAAAATGTCCTTGACCTGAAATCAAAGGACCTGCTTCTGTCAATTATTTGCTGTATGGTCAAGCATTTCCTGCTCTCTAAGTGAGAATGAAAATGGAATGATAATCTTGGCTCTGCCTGATTTGTGGGACAATTGTGATGACTGAATGAGATAATAAATATATTGAAGCTACAATTTACTTTTGGGCGTCATATCTACGTATACATATATATATACACATATATATGTATATATACATATATACATATACTTAAAGTAAAACTTCAAGAAGGACTTCATAAAGGAAGTGCTGTAATAACACACACACACGTACACACACACACACACACACACACACACACAGACAGGAAAAACGACATGAACATACAAACATTGGATGCAGGATGACACAGATTTTATTAGGAAAGAACGGAAGGAAGAAAGTTCAAAGCCATTGCAAAGGGCTTAGTAACCTGGCAGGACTTACTAACTATAATGCATCTATCTAAAAAGATGATCAGTACTGATCACTGCGGAGAGCTAACTATGCACTCATAAGAATGTGTTTCTATGCCGTAGAAGTGAAAGGTGATGATCACTTTTCGGAGACTGAGAGTGTGAATCAGTGGATGTTGACCAGCATCTGGGGTTGACCAAATGTTGTGGCTCAGCAATTGCTACAGTAAACCAGAGACACTAGAATACAATCAAATTGAAGTAGATTGCATTCCCTCCATAGACTCATAAGCATTGCTGAGAAAGATGACAGGGGCAGTGTAAGCATGTGTTCCCAGGAAAGCCGAGGGAGCAACTTCTTGTAAGACAGGAACTTTGGCAAAATGGCGTAGGATATATATTCCGGTGAGTGCTGAGTCTATAGCAAGTTGCTCAGCAGCAGCAAGGCTGGCAGCAGCTGGATCCACAGCCCTGGGCTAGGCACCCGGGCAGGCAGCAGCAGGTGGGCTGGTAGCAGGTTCTCCTGCAGATAACGGGGGTGCAGCAAGCTGGCTGGGAGCAGGGAGTGCAGCAGCAACTGGGGTGGCAGCAAGGCTGGCAGCAGCTGGACACACAGCATGTGGGCTTGCAGCAGGTGGTCCTACAGCAGGTGGTTTGACAGCAAGTTGGGCGGCAGCAGCAAGGCTGGCAGCAGCTGGACCCGCAGCCACTGGACCCACAGCAGCTGGGCTGGCAGCAGCTGGACACACAGCATGCGGGCTTGCAGCAGGTGGTCCTACAGCAGGTGGTCTGACAGCACGTTGGGCGGCAGCAGCAAGGCTGGCAGCAGCTGGACACACAGCATGCGGGCTTGCAGCAGGTGGTCCTACAGCAGGTGGTCTGACAGCACGTTGGGCGGCAGCAGCAAGGCTGGCAGCAGCTGGACCCGCAGCCGCTGGACCCACAGCAGCCGGGCTGGCAGCAGCTGGACACAGAGCATGCGGGCTTGCAGCACGTGGTCCTGCAGCAGGTGGTGTGACAGCACGTTGGGCGGCAGCAGCAAGGCTCGCAGCAGCTGGATCCACAGCAGCTGGGCTCGCAGCAGGTGGTCCTGCAGCACGTGGGCTGGCAGCACGGGGAGCAGCACGATTCACTCATGGTGTCGCAGGTGGAGGCGTGGGCTTCTGTTCTGAGGTGACGTTCTCAGATTCTGACTGATGCCTCCTTCCATTCTGGGGCTTTTATACACTGGACCCCCTCAACCCCAACGTATGGACCAATGGGCAGGACTTCCCTTGTTTATACCGTTTTCCATAGTCACTGGCGGCTGGTAGAAGAGGAAGTTCCCTAAGTGTTAGGAATCCCTAGAGAATGGGTGCTTAACATGTTTTAATTGAGAGTAACTCATAGGAAGATTGTCAGAGGGAAGCAAGGTGGTCAGTTAGCAGCCTCGTTCTTGCTTCCGGGGCCGTGGGATCACGTGATGCAGTTCCTGGGAAGTGGTTGGTGAGTCAGTTTCGTGCTCCTTGCCCAGCATTGGTAGTTTGGTTGCATGCAGACTGGGAGTATCCCTGAGGTGAAGGGAGCTTGATGGTTATATGTTCATAGTGATGAATTGCAATCATGCTGGAGCCCGAGTCTGTTTCCCCAAAGTGCCTCATTCCAGACGCCCGCAGGCATCTGTCTCTTGGAGCACCCTACCCCGTTTGCATAGGGCAGTGCATTCAAAGACACTTGGGTGGAGGACATCTGGCATCATGTCTTCCATATGTCAAGGCCGAATCAAGCAGGTGGATAGAAACAGGACTAAACCAGCATCCATGAACATACTTCCTGAGTGACCAGCAGTCCTGCTCTGATTTACCCAGAAATGAGTGTTTTCCCAGGCTGTGGGTATAAGCGGGGCATTTTGGGGTGAGTCGGTGACCCTCGTCCTAACCTTGTTAACCAGCAGAGTGAGATATTTAATGGCACTGACTCCACAGTTACTGTTTTCTCTTCCTCCCTCCCCCCGTGCCATCCCTTCTCCTCCTCTTTTCCCTCGTCTTTCTCCTCTGTCTTCCTTTAACACAAATTGTGCCCGCCTGCCTGCCTGCCATCGTGAAGGAGAAAATGTGGGGTCTGAGTGGAGAAAATCGTGGACTGTAGATGATGCCTTACACACGCCAGCCATAGAACTCAGATCTTCCTGTGTTCAGGACAATTTCTATGCAGCAGCAGATCCGCATCTCTATGCCTTGGGGCTGGCTGTTTTCATGCAACAGCAGGATGTCATGTTGCCTGGGTGTGTGCCGCACTGACAGAAACGCTCAACCAATGCTTCTGGAGAGTTGGTTTATGTGACTACAGGGCTGTCCTTGCTCCTGAAATAGGAGAATCCTGACATGGCTGTTTCTTTTTTTTTTTTTTTTTTTTTTCTGATATATTTCTCAGGATTGAGCCAGTTGAAAACTGTGACGCTGGCCTCCATCCTGTATCACTTCCCCACCTTCCAACCAGTGGGATCTGCCCTCCCTCCCGCAAGAAACCACATGCCTGAATGCTGTTCTTCAGAGTAGCTTCTGGGAAAAACCAAACTCTGACATTACCTATCTCTGTCCTGATTTCCTCACTTCTACCATGGGAACCTTAGGATGTACTTTAAGAATTCCTTCAAGGATTAGGAGGGAGGAGTTAAGTGGCAGAGAAGGAGGGGGCCATGGGCTTTCCTGATCCCTCCAACACAGCTCTGTTGAGGTCAGGTCACTTGGAACACCCAGGAAATTGATAGGAATGTGGGAAGAAGGACCTGTGTGGTTGGGGGCACATGGCCCCTGCAGGTATGAGGTGTGTTTAAGTGAATTGGGGGAGAGGAAAACTGTTGTGCCACGGAGGGGAGGGGGGCCGTTTCTGTGGGGAGAGGAAAGGGAGACAAAGAGAGAGGGGTTGAGAGAGTCCGGTGTTGGGTGCACACAAGAGGAAAAGTCCCGGGTGGGGGTGTAGCTCAGTGACAAGAGGAAAAGTCCCTGGGGCACGTGTGTGGCTCAGTTTGTTCAGAGTCTGACTTTGGCTCCGGTCATGATCTCTGGGTCCTGGGGCTGAGGCCAGCATCAGGCTCTCTCAGTGGGAGCTCAGTGAGAGACCTCTCGTCCCTTCCTTCTTTGTCCCACACTCCGGCAATGCTCGCTTTCTCTCTCTTTCTCTGTCTCTCTGTCTCTCAAAAAAAAAATAGATGGATGACACAAAATGTAGGAGAGATTTTCATGAGGCAACGTAAATACAGCTTATGTTTTGCCCAACACATGTAGCTAGTGAGTAGCAGAAGAGGAATTTGAATAGTGTTCTTAACGATTCCAATTCTCATAACCAAGATCTACCATCTTCTCTGATAGAGAAACTAATGATTGAACATAAAATTGGAGATGAAGAGTTGCACAATTATTGAAGGAGAGTAGTACAGAAAACGGATAATGCAAGCTAGCATCATCCTCTGAAGTTGGCACAAACAGACGTAGGCCCCAAAATGGGGTGGGGGTGGAAGCTAGAAGCTCTATAGAACCTTTCCCTAGATTTCTGTCTGGAAGTTTTATAGGTTTAGGCTTTACATTTGGGGCTATAATCTATTTGAGTCGGATGTTGTATATGATATGAGGGTTGGGTTGAAGTTTATTTTGAGGAGTGGGGGGACATGTCTGTTTAATTGTTCCAACACCATCTGTTTAAAAGACTACACTTTCTCTGCCTATAAACTTGGCACCTTTCTGCAAAATTCAATGCCTAATCAACGTGTGTCTATTTGTGGACTCTCGGTTTTGTTGCACTGATTTCTATGTTCATCATTTCATGTGTAGCCCACCAAACAGCTCTGTTTTTGAAACCAAGATGGAGTTTCAGTGCACATGCTATTTTGAACAAGTTACTTTCCTCAACACTGGTTTCCTCAGCTCCAATATGGAAGTAGTGATGCTCACTTTCCAGGATTGTATGACAAATAAAGACTGTGCAGGTAAAGCATCTCTCTGAGTGCCCAGTGTGTGGCAGGTCCTCAGGAAATGTCAGGAATTCTTCCCATACGTTCTCTGCCTTGGAAACGGAAGTACTCTGGCAGAGAATTCCAGATACGTCCTCTAGGAAGAGGATACTCTCTGTCACATGTAGTGTGTTAACTATTCCAAAGCATTTTTATATCTCTTGAGAAGGTGGCCATGATCAAAACCTCTTATTTTCTGCCCAGAGCCTTCCTAATCCTTGTCCTGCTGGGTGCCTTGGCAGTTGTCTTTATTATTCAGCTTTTCACCCAAAGATCAAGGTTTCAACCTTTGGGGAGGTCACCTAACTAACATCCGTCTTGATTTGGAAGAGTGCATCCTTTCTGCTCCGTTTTTGTTTTCATTCTCCTTTATCCTCCTTTTCTTGAAAATTCGGATTTGAATTTCCTGTAGCCTATGTGTCTTTATCTGACAGAACACAGGAAGTTGGGGAAGCCTGGTGGCTCAGTGGTTGAGCATCTGCCTTCAGCTCAGGTGGTGATCCTGGGGTCCTGGAATGGAGTCCCACATCGACCCCCCAACAGGGAGCCTGTGCTCCCTCTGCCTATGTCTCAGCCTCTCTCCCGGTGTCTCTCACGAAGAAAGACAGAAAATCTTAAAAGAAAGGAACACAGGAAATCGTTCTCTTTTTGTTTACAGCCTGAGGACTGTGATTGGTCAAAGCTGTCTATGCCTACTGCATAGGTACCTCAACTATCAGGACTCTACAAACTTCTCTTCTCTGAACAATGTCCAGGTCAGGAGATCAAATTGCCTCAACGTTTGAGAGCCTTGGATTGTGGCCTGAGCTTGTGTGCTTGCAAGGCCGATTCTTCCTACCAATTTCTTTAAGATGAATGAAATGAGGGGCACTTGGGTGGCGCAGTCAGTGAAGCATCCACTCTTGGTTTTGGCTCCGATCATGATCTCAGGGTTGTGAGACTGAGTCCTGGGTCAGGCTCTATGCTCATGGGGGGAGTCTGTTTGAGATTCTCTCTCCAGCTCCCTCTGCCTTTCCCACTCATGCTCTCTCTCAAAATATAAATGAATAAATGAATAAATGAATGAATGAATGAATGAATAAATAAATAAATAAATAACTCTTAAAAAAAGAGATAAATGCAGTGATACCAGTACGCCAATCCATGACCACAAAGAACAGGTTCCCCTCGGCAAGAATGGGGCCAGGAACACTATATGTGCCAATGAACCTCATGTCAGAGAAGATGCAAAGCCCCTTTTCATTAGCCAGAACTCTTAAAGGCATATTGGTCATAAAGCTGAGAAGAATGTTTAGGAAGAGGTTTGTAGACTGAAATGGTTCTCTATAGGAAAGATATAATAATTTCCTTTGTTATTGAAACAACTCAAAATGTATGCCCCATCACCAGGATTATTTCTATTTTTAGAAAGATGTAACTAAAAATGTCCTTGACCTGAAATCAAAGGACCTGCTTCTGTCAATTATTTGCTGTATGGTCAAGCATTTCCTGCTCTCTAAGTGAGAATGAAAATGGAATGATAATCTTGGCTCTGCCTGATTTGTGGGACAATTGTGATGACTGAATGAGATAATAAATATATTGAAGCTACAATTTACTTTTGGGCGTCATATCTACGTATACATATATATATATACACATATATATGTATATATACATATATACATATACTTAAAGTAAAACTTCAAGAAGGACTTCATAAAGGAAGTGCTGTAATAACACACACACACGTACACACACACACACACACACACACACACAGACAGGAAAAACGACATGAACATACAAACATTGGATGCAGGATGACACAGATTTTATTAGGAAAGAACGGAAGGAAGAAAGTTCAAAGCCATTGCAAAGGGCTTAGTAACCTGGCAGGACTTACTAACTATAATGCATCTATCTAAAAAGATGATCAGTACTGATCACTGCGGAGAGCTAACTATGCACTCATAAGAATGTGTTTCTATGCCGTAGAAGTGAAAGGTGATGATCACTTTTCGGAGACTGAGAGTGTGAATCAGTGGATGTTGACCAGCATCTGGGGTTGACCAAATGTTGTGGCTCAGCAATTGCTACAGTAAACCAGAGACACTAGAATACAATCAAATTGAAGTAGATTGCATTCCCTCCATAGACTCATAAGCATTGCTGAGAAAGATGACAGGGGCAGTGTAAGCATGTGTTCCCAGGAAAGCCGAGGGAGCAACTTCTTGTAAGACAGGAACTTTGGCAAAATGGCGTAGGATATATATTCCGGTGAGTGCTGAGTCTATAGCAAGTTGCTCAGCAGCAGCAAGGCTGGCAGCAGCTGGATCCACAGCCCTGGGCTAGGCACCCGGGCAGGCAGCAGCAGGTGGGCTGGTAGCAGGTTCTCCTGCAGATAACGGGGGTGCAGCAAGCTGGCTGGGAGCAGGGAGTGCAGCAGCAACTGGGGTGGCAGCAAGGCTGGCAGCAGCTGGACACACAGCATGTGGGCTTGCAGCAGGTGGTCCTACAGCAGGTGGTTTGACAGCAAGTTGGGCGGCAGCAGCAAGGCTGGCAGCAGCTGGACCCGCAGCCACTGGACCCACAGCAGCTGGGCTGGCAGCAGCTGGACACACAGCATGCGGGCTTGCAGCAGGTGGTCCTACAGCAGGTGGTCTGACAGCACGTTGGGCGGCAGCAGCAAGGCTGGCAGCAGCTGGACACACAGCATGCGGGCTTGCAGCAGGTGGTCCTACAGCAGGTGGTCTGACAGCACGTTGGGCGGCAGCAGCAAGGCTGGCAGCAGCTGGACCCGCAGCCGCTGGACCCACAGCAGCCGGGCTGGCAGCAGCTGGACACAGAGCATGCGGGCTTGCAGCACGTGGTCCTGCAGCAGGTGGTGTGACAGCACGTTGGGCGGCAGCAGCAAGGCTCGCAGCAGCTGGATCCACAGCAGCTGGGCTCGCAGCAGGTGGTCCTGCAGCACGTGGGCTGGCAGCACGGGGAGCAGCACGATTCACTCATGGTGTCGCAGGTGGAGGCGTGGGCTTCTGTTCTGAGGTGACGTTCTCAGATTCTGACTGATGCCTCCTTCCATTCTGGGGCTTTTATACACTGGACCCCCTCAACCCCAACGTATGGACCAATGGGCAGGACTTCCCTTGTTTATACCGTTTTCCATAGTCACTGGCGGCTGGTAGAAGAGGAAGTTCCCTAAGTGTTAGGAATCCCTAGAGAATGGGTGCTTAACATGTTTTAATTGAGAGTAACTCATAGGAAGATTGTCAGAGGGAAGCAAGGTGGTCACGTTAGCAGCCTCGTTCTTGCTTCCGGGGCCGTGGGATCACGTGATGCAGTTCCTGGGAAGTGGTTGGTGAGTCAGTTTCGTGCTCCTTGCCCAGCATTGGTAGTTTGGTTGCATGCAGACTGGGAGTATCCCTGAGGTGAAGGGAGCTTGATGGTTATATGTTCATAGTGATGAATTGCAATCATGCTGGAGCCCGAGTCTGTTTCCCCAAAGTGCCTCATTCCAGACGCCCGCAGGCATCTGTCTCTTGGAGCACCCTACCCCGTTTGCATAGGGCAGTGCATTCAAAGACACTTGGGTGGAGGACATCTGGCATCATGTCTTCCATATGTCAAGGCCGAATCAAGCAGGTGGATAGAAACAGGACTAAACCAGCATCCATGAACATACTTCCTGAGTGACCAGCAGTCCTGCTCTGATTTACCCAGAAATGAGTGTTTTCCCAGGCTGTGGGTATAAGCGGGGCATTTTGGGGTGAGTCGGTGACCCTCGTCCTAACCTTGTTAACCAGCAGAGTGAGATATTTAATGGCACTGACTCCACAGTTACTGTTTTCTCTTCCTCCCTCCCCCCGTGCCATCCCTTCTCCTCCTCTTTTCCCTCGTCTTTCTCCTCTGTCTTCCTTTAACACAAATTGTGCCCGCCTGCCTGCCTGCCATCGTGAAGGAGAAAATGTGGGGTCTGAGTGGAGAAAATCGTGGACTGTAGATGATGCCTTACACACGCCAGCCATAGAACTCAGATCTTCCTGTGTTCAGGACAATTTCTATGCAGCAGCAGATCCGCATCTCTATGCCTTGGGGCTGGCTGTTTTCATGCAACAGCAGGATGTCATGTTGCCTGGGTGTGTGCCGCACTGACAGAAACGCTCAACCAATGCTTCTGGAGAGTTGGTTTATGTGACTACAGGGCTGTCCTTGCTCCTGAAATAGGAGAATCCTGACATGGCTGTTTCTTTTTTTTTTTTTTTTTTTTTTTCTGATATATTTCTCAGGATTGAGCCAGTTGAAAACTGTGACGCTGGCCTCCATCCTGTATCACTTCCCCACCTTCCAACCAGTGGGATCTGCCCTCCCTCCCGCAAGAAACCACATGCCTGAATGCTGTTCTTCAGAGTAGCTTCTGGGAAAAACCAAACTCTGACATTACCTATCTCTGTCCTGATTTCCTCACTTCTACCATGGGAACCTTAGGATGTACTTTAAGAATTCCTTCAAGGATTAGGAGGGAGGAGTTAAGTGGCAGAGAAGGAGGGGGCCATGGGCTTTCCTGATCCCTCCAACACAGCTCTGTTGAGGTCAGGTCACTTGGAACACCCAGGAAATTGATAGGAATGTGGGAAGAAGGACCTGTGTGGTTGGGGGCACATGGCCCCTGCAGGTATGAGGTGTGTTTAAGTGAATTGGGGGAGAGGAAAACTGTTGTGCCACGGAGGGGAGGGGGGCCGTTTCTGTGGGGAGAGGAAAGGGAGACAAAGAGAGAGGGGTTGAGAGAGTCCGGTGTTGGGTGCACACAAGAGGAAAAGTCCCGGGTGGGGGTGTAGCTCAGTGACAAGAGGAAAAGTCCCTGGGGCACGTGTGTGGCTCAGTTTGTTCAGAGTCTGACTTTGGCTCCGGTCATGATCTCTGGGTCCTGGGGCTGAGGCCAGCATCAGGCTCTCTCAGTGGGAGCTCAGTGAGAGACCTCTCGTCCCTTCCTTCTTTGTCCCACACTCCGGCAATGCTCGCTTTCTCTCTCTTTCTCTGTCTCTCTGTCTCTCAAAAAAAAAATAGATGGATGACACAAAATGTAGGAGAGATTTTCATGAGGCAACGTAAATACAGCTTATGTTTTGCCCAACACATGTAGCTAGTGAGTAGCAGAAGAGGAATTTGAATAGTGTTCTTAACGATTCCAATTCTCATAACCAAGATCTATCGTCTTCTCTGATAGAGAAACTAATGATTGAACATAAAATTGGAGATGAAGAGTTGCACAATTATTGAAGGAGAGTAGTACAGAAAACGGATAATGCAAGCTAGCATCATCCTCTGAAGTTGGCACAAACAGACGTAGGCCCCAAAATGGGGTGGGGGTGGAAGCTAGAAGCTCTATAGAACCTTTCCCTAGATTTCTGTCTGCAAGTTTTATAGGTTTAGGCTTTACATTTGGGGCTATAATCTATTTGAGTCGGATGTTGTATATGATATGAGGGTTGGGTTGAAGTTTATTTTGAGGAGTGGGGGGACATGTCTGTTTAATTGTTCCAACACCATCTGTTTAAAAGACTACACTTTCTCTGCCTATAAACTTGGCACCTTTCTGCAAAATTCAATGCCTAATCAACGTGTGTCTATTTGTGGACTCTCGGTTTTGTTGCACTGATTTCTATGTTCATCATTTCATGTGTAGCCCACCAAACAGCTCTGTTTTTGAAACCAAGATGGAGTTTCAGTGCACATGCAATTTTGAACAAGTTACTTTCCTCAACACTGGTTTCCTCAGCTCCAATATGGAAGTAGTGATGCTCACTTTCCAGGATTGTATGACAAATAAAGACTGTGCAGGTAAAGCATCTCTCTGAGTGCCCAGTGTGTGGCAGGTCCTCAGGAAATGTCAGGAATTCTTCCCATACGTTCTCTGCCTTGGAAACGGAAGTACTCTGGCAGAGAATTCCAGATACGTCCTCTAGGAAGAGGATACTCTCTGTCACATGTAGTGTGTTAACTATTCCAAAGCATTTTTATATCTCTTGAGAAGGTGGCCATGATCAAAACCTCTTATTTTCTGCCCAGAGCCTTCCTAATCCTTGTCCTGCTGGGTGCCTTGGCAGTTGTCTTTATTATTCAGCTTTTCACCCAAAGATCAAGGTTTCAACCTTTGGGGAGGTCACCTAACTAACATCCGTCTTGATTTGGAAGAGTGCATCCTTTCTGCTCCGTTTTTGTTTTCATTCTCCTTTATCCTCCTTTTCTTGAAAATTCGGATTTGAATTTCCTGTAGCCTATGTGTCTTTATCTGACAGAACACAGGAAGTTGGGGAAGCCTGGTGGCTCAGTGGTTGAGCATCTGCCTTCAGCTCAGGTGGTGATCCTGGGGTCCTGGAATGGAGTCCCACATCGACCCCCCAACAGGGAGCCTGTGCTCCCTCTGCCTATGTCTCAGCCTCTCTCCCGGTGTCTCTCACGAAGAAAGACAGAAAATCTTAAAAGAAAGGAACACAGGAAATCGTTCTCTTTTTGTTTACAGCCTGAGGACTGTGATTGGTCAAAGCTGTCTATGCCTACTGCATAGGTACCTCAACTATCAGGACTCTACAAACTTCTCTTCTCTGAACAATGTCCAGGTCAGGAGATCAAATTGCCTCAACGTTTGAGAGCCTTGGATTGTGGCCTGAGCTTGTGTGCTTGCAAGGCCGATTCTTCCTACCAATTTCTTTAAGATGAATGAAATGAGGGGCACTTGGGTGGCGCAGTCAGTGAAGCATCCACTCTTGGTTTTGGCTCCGATCATGATCTCAGGGTTGTGAGACTGAGTCCTGGGTCAGGCTCTATGCTCATGGGGGGAGTCTGTTTGAGATTCTCTCTCCAGCTCCCTCTGCCTTTCCCACTCATGCTCTCTCTCAAAATATAAATGAATAAATGAATAAATGAATGAATGAATGAATGAATAAATAAATAAATAAATAACTCTTAAAAAAAGAGATAAATGCAGTGATACCAGTACGCCAATCCATGACCACAAAGAACAGGTTCCCCTCGGCAAGAATGGGGCCAGGAACACTATATGTGCCAATGAACCTCATGTCAGAGAAGATGCAAAGCCCCTTTTCATTAGCCAGAACTCTTAAAGGCATATTGGTCATAAAGCTGAGAAGAATGTTTAGGAAGAGGTTTGTAGACTGAAATGGTTCTCTATAGGAAAGATATAATAATTTCCTTTGTTATTGAAACAACTCAAAATGTATGCCCCATCACCAGGATTATTTCTATTTTTAGAAAGATGTAACTAAAAATGTCCTTGACCTGAAATCAAAGGACCTGCTTCTGTCAATTATTTGCTGTATGGTCAAGCATTTCCTGCTCTCTAAGTGAGAATGAAAATGGAATGATAATCTTGGCTCTGCCTGATTTGTGGGACAATTGTGATGACTGAATGAGATAATAAATATATTGAAGCTACAATTTACTTTTGGGCGTCATATCTACGTATACATATATATATATACACATATATATGTATATATACATATATACATATACTTAAAGTAAAACTTCAAGAAGGACTTCATAAAGGAAGTGCTGTAATAACACACACACACGTACACACACACACACACACACACACACACAGACAGGAAAAACGACATGAACATACAAACATTGGATGCAGGATGACACAGATTTTATTAGGAAAGAACGGAAGGAAGAAAGTTCAAAGCCATTGCAAAGGGCTTAGTAACCTGGCAGGACTTACTAACTATAATGCATCTATCTAAAAAGATGATCAGTACTGATCACTGCGGAGAGCTAACTATGCACTCATAAGAATGTGTTTCTATGCCGTAGAAGTGAAAGGTGATGATCACTTTTCGGAGACTGAGAGTGTGAATCAGTGGATGTTGACCAGCATCTGGGGTTGACCAAATGTTGTGGCTCAGCAATTGCTACAGTAAACCAGAGACACTAGAATACAATCAAATTGAAGTAGATTGCATTCCCTCCATAGACTCATAAGCATTGCTGAGAAAGATGACAGGGGCAGTGTAAGCATGTGTTCCCAGGAAAGCCGAGGGAGCAACTTCTTGTAAGACAGGAACTTTGGCAAAATGGCGTAGGATATATATTCCGGTGAGTGCTGAGTCTATAGCAAGTTGCTCAGCAGCAGCAAGGCTGGCAGCAGCTGGATCCACAGCCCTGGGCTAGGCACCCGGGCAGGCAGCAGCAGGTGGGCTGGTAGCAGGTTCTCCTGCAGATAACGGGGGTGCAGCAAGCTGGCTGGGAGCAGGGAGTGCAGCAGCAACTGGGGTGGCAGCAAGGCTGGCAGCAGCTGGACACACAGCATGTGGGCTTGCAGCAGGTGGTCCTACAGCAGGTGGTTTGACAGCAAGTTGGGCGGCAGCAGCAAGGCTGGCAGCAGCTGGACCCGCAGCCACTGGACCCACAGCAGCTGGGCTGGCAGCAGCTGGACACACAGCATGCGGGCTTGCAGCAGGTGGTCCTACAGCAGGTGGTCTGACAGCACGTTGGGCGGCAGCAGCAAGGCTGGCAGCAGCTGGACACACAGCATGCGGGCTTGCAGCAGGTGGTCCTACAGCAGGTGGTCTGACAGCACGTTGGGCGGCAGCAGCAAGGCTGGCAGCAGCTGGACCCGCAGCCGCTGGACCCACAGCAGCCGGGCTGGCAGCAGCTGGACACAGAGCATGCGGGCTTGCAGCACGTGGTCCTGCAGCAGGTGGTGTGACAGCACGTTGGGCGGCAGCAGCAAGGCTCGCAGCAGCTGGATCCACAGCAGCTGGGCTCGCAGCAGGTGGTCCTGCAGCACGTGGGCTGGCAGCACGGGGAGCAGCACGATTCACTCATGGTGTCGCAGGTGGAGGCGTGGGCTTCTGTTCTGAGGTGACGTTCTCAGATTCTGACTGATGCCTCCTTCCATTCTGGGGCTTTTATACACTGGACCCCCTCAACCCCAACGTATGGACCAATGGGCAGGACTTCCCTTGTTTATACCGTTTTCCATAGTCACTGGCGGCTGGTAGAAGAGGAAGTTCCCTAAGTGTTAGGAATCCCTAGAGAATAGGGTGCTTAACATGTTTTAATTGAGAGTAACTCATAGGAAGATTGTCAGAGGGAAGCAAGGTGGTCAGTTAGCAGCCTCGTTCTTGCTTCCGGGGCCGTGGGATCACGTGATGCAGTTCCTGGGAAGTGGTTGGTGAGTCAGTTTCGTGCTCCTTGCCCAGCATTGGTAGTTTGGTTGCATGCAGACTGGGAGTATCCCTGAGGTGAAGGGAGCTTGATGGTTATATGTTCATAGTGATGAATTGCAATCATGCTGGAGCCCGAGTCTGTTTCCCCAAAGTGCCTCATTCCAGACGCCCGCAGGCATCTGTCTCTTGGAGCACCCTACCCCGTTTGCATAGGGCAGTGCATTCAAAGACACTTGGGTGGAGGACATCTGGCATCATGTCTTCCATATGTCAAGGCCGAATCAAGCAGGTGGATAGAAACAGGACTAAACCAGCATCCATGAACATACTTCCTGAGTGACCAGCAGTCCTGCTCTGATTTACCCAGAAATGAGTGTTTTCCCAGGCTGTGGGTATAAGCGGGGCATTTTGGGGTGAGTCGGTGACCCTCGTCCTAACCTTGTTAACCAGCAGAGTGAGATATTTAATGGCACTGACTCCACAGTTACTGTTTTCTCTTCCTCCCTCCCCCCGTGCCATCCCTTCTCCTCCTCTTTTCCCTCGTCTTTCTCCTCTGTCTTCCTTTAACACAAATTGTGCCCGCCTGCCTGCCTGCCATCGTGAAGGAGAAAATGTGGGGTCTGAGTGGAGAAAATCGTGGACTGTAGATGATGCCTTACACACGCCAGCCATAGAACTCAGATCTTCCTGTGTTCAGGACAATTTCTATGCAGCAGCAGATCCGCATCTCTATGCCTCGGGGCTGGCTGTTTTCATGCAACAGCAGGATGTCATGTTGCCTGGGTGTGTGCCGCACTGACAGAAACGCTCAACCAATGCTTCTGGAGAGTTGGTTTATGTGACTACAGGGCTGTCCTTGCTCCTGAAATAGGAGAATCCTGACATGGCTCTTTCTTTTTTTTTTTTTTTTTTTTTTCTGATATATTTCTCAGGATTGAGCCAGTTGAAAACTGTGACGCTGGCCTCCATCCTGTATCACTTCCCCACCTTCCAACCAGTGGGATCTGCCCTCCCTCCCGCAAGAAACCACATGCCTGAATGCTGTTCTTCAGAGTAGCTTCTGGGAAAAACCAAACTCTGACATTACCTATCTCTGTCCTGATTTCCTCACTTCTACCATGGGAACCTTAGGATGTACTTTAAGAATTCCTTCAAGGATTAGGAGGGAGGAGTTAAGTGGCAGAGAAGGAGGGGGCCATGGGCTTTCCTGATCCCTCCAACACAGCTCTGTTGAGGTCAGGTCACTTGGAACACCCAGGAAATTGATAGGAATGTGGGAAGAAGGACCTGTGTGGTTGGGGGCACATGGCCCCTGCAGGTATGAGGTGTGTTTAAGTGAATTGGGGGAGAGGAAAACTGTTGTGCCACGGAGGGGAGGGGGGCCGTTTCTGTGGGGAGAGGAAAGGGAGACAAAGAGAGAGGGGTTGAGAGAGTCCGGTGTTGGGTGCACACAAGAGGAAAAGTCCCGGGTGGGGGTGTAGCTCAGTGACAAGAGGAAAAGTCCCTGGGGCACGTGTGTGGCTCAGTTTGTTCAGAGTCTGACTTTGGCTCCGGTCATGATCTCTGGGTCCTGGGGCTGAGGCCAGCATCAGGCTCTCTCAGTGGGAGCTCAGTGAGAGACCTCTCGTCCCTTCCTTCTTTGTCCCACACTCCGGCAATGCTCGCTTTCTCTCTCTTTCTCTGTCTCTCTGTCTCTCAAAAAAAAAATAGATGGATGACACAAAATGTAGGAGAGATTTTCATGAGGCAACGTAAATACAGCTTATGTTTTGCCCAACACATGTAGCTAGTGAGTAGCAGAAGAGGAATTTGAATAGTGTTCTTAACGATTCCAATTCTCATAACCAAGATCTACCGTCTTCTCTGATAGAGAAACTAATGATTGAACATAAAATTGGAGATGAAGAGTTGCACAATTATTGAAGGAGAGTAGTACAGAAAACGGATAATGCAAGCTAGCATCATCCTCTGAAGTTGGCACAAACAGACGTAGGCCCCAAAATGGGGTGGGGGTGGAAGCTAGAAGCTCTATAGAACCTTTCCCTAGATTTCTGTCTGCAAGTTTTATAGGTTTAGGCTTTACATTTGGGGCTATAATCTATTTGAGTCGGATGTTGTATATGATATGAGGGTTGGGTTGAAGTTTATTTTGAGGAGTGGGGGGACATGTCTGTTTAATTGTTCCAACACCATCTGTTTAAAAGACTACACTTTCTCTGCCTATAAACTTGGCACCTTTCTGCAAAATTCAATGCCTAATCAACGTGTGTCTATTTGTGGACTCTCGGTTTTGTTGCACTGATTTCTATGTTCATCATTTCATGTGTAGCCCACCAAACAGCTCTGTTTTTGAAACCAAGATGGAGTTTCAGTGCACATGCAATTTTGAACAAGTTACTTTCCTCAACACTGGTTTCCTCAGCTCCAATATGGAAGTAGTGATGCTCACTTTCCAGGATTGTATGACAAATAAAGACTGTGCAGGTAAAGCATCTCTCTGAGTGCCCAGTGTGTGGCAGGTCCTCAGGAAATGTCAGGAATTCTTCCCATACGTTCTCTGCCTTGGAAACGGAAGTACTCTGGCAGAGAATTCCAGATACGTCCTCTAGGAAGAGGATACTCTCTGTCACATGTAGTGTGTTAACTATTCCAAAGCATTTTTATATCTCTTGAGAAGGTGGCCATGATCAAAACCTCTTATTTTCTGCCCAGAGCCTTCCTAATCCTTGTCCTGCTGGGTGCCTTGGCAGTTGTCTTTATTATTCAGCTTTTCACCCAAAGATCAAGGTTTCAACCTTTGGGGAGGTCACCTAACTAACATCCGTCTTGATTTGGAAGAGTGCATCCTTTCTGCTCCGTTTTTGTTTTCATTCTCCTTTATCCTCCTTTTCTTGAAAATTCGGATTTGAATTTCCTGTAGCCTATGTGTCTTTATCTGACAGAACACAGGAAGTTGGGGAAGCCTGGTGGCTCAGTGGTTGAGCATCTGCCTTCAGCTCAGGTGGTGATCCTGGGGTCCTGGAATGGAGTCCCACATCGACCCCCCAACAGGGAGCCTGTGCTCCCTCTGCCTATGTCTCAGCCTCTCTCCCGGTGTCTCTCACGAAGAAAGACAGAAAATCTTAAAAGAAAGGAACACAGGAAATCGTTCTCTTTTTGTTTACAGCCTGAGGACTGTGATTGGTCAAAGCTGTCTATGCCTACTGCATAGGTACCTCAACTATCAGGACTCTACAAACTTCTCTTCTCTGAACAATGTCCAGGTCAGGAGATCAAATTGCCTCAACGTTTGAGAGCCTTGGATTGTGGCCTGAGCTTGTGTGCTTGCAAGGCCGATTCTTCCTACCAATTTCTTTAAGATGAATGAAATGAGGGGCACTTGGGTGGCGCAGTCAGTGAAGCATCCACTCTTGGTTTTGGCTCCGATCATGATCTCAGGGTTGTGAGACTGAGTCCTGGGTCAGGCTCTATGCTCATGGGGGGAGTCTGTTTGAGATTCTCTCTCCAGCTCCCTCTGCCTTTCCCACTCATGCTCTCTCTCAAAATATAAATGAATAAATGAATAAATGAATGAATGAATGAATGAATAAATAAATAAATAAATAACTCTTAAAAAAAGAGATAAATGCAGTGATACCAGTACGCCAATCCATGACCACAAAGAACAGGTTCCCCTCGGCAAGAATGGGGCCAGGAACACTATATGTGCCAATGAACCTCATGTCAGAGAAGATGCAAAGCCCCTTTTCATTAGCCAGAACTCTTAAGGCATATTGGTCATAAAGCTGAGAAGAATGTTTAGGAAGAGGTTTGTAGACTGAAATGGTTCTCTATAGGAAAGATATAATAATTTCCTTTGTTATTGAAACAACTCAAAATGTATGCCCCATCACCAGGATTATTTCTATTTTTAGAAAGATGTAACTAAAAATGTCCTTGACCTGAAATCAAAGGACCTGCTTCTGTCAATTATTGGCTGTATGGTCAAGCATTTCCTGCTCTCTAAGTGAGAATGAAAATGGAATGATAATCTTGGCTCTGCCTGATTTGTGGGACAATTGTGATGACTGAATGAGATAATAAATATATTGAAGCTACAATTTACTTTTGGGCGTCATATCTACGTATACATATATATATATACACATATATATGTATATATACATATATACATATACTTAAAGTAAAACTTCAAGAAGGACTTCATAAGTAAGTGCTGTAATAACACACACACACGTACACACACACACACACACACACACACACAGACAGGAAAAACGACATGAACATACAAACATTGGATGCAGGATGACACAGATTTTATTAGGAAAGAACGGAAGGAAGAAAGTTCAAAGCCATTGCAAAGGGCTTAGTAACCTGGCAGGACTTACTAACTATAATGCATCTATCTAAAAAGATGATCAGTACTGATCACTGCGGAGAGCTAACTATGCACTCATAAGAATGTGTTTCTATGCCGTAGAAGTGAAAGGTGATGATCACTTTTCGGAGACTGAGAGTGTGAATCAGTGGATGTTGACCAGCATCTGGGGTTGACCAAATGTTGTGGCTCAGCAATTGCTACAGTAAACCAAGAGACACTAGAATACAATCAAATTGAAGTAGATTGCATTCCCTCCATAGACTCATAAGCATTGCTGAGAAAGATGACAGGGGCAGTGTAAGCATGTGTTTCCCAGGAAAGCCGAGGGAGCAACTTCTTGTAAGACAGGAACTTTGGCAAAATGGCGTAGGATATATATTCCGGTGAGTGCTGAGTCTATAGCAAGTGCTCAGCAGCGCAAGCAGCTGGCAGCAGCTGGATCCACAGCCCTGGGCTAGGCCACCCGGGCAGGCAGCAGCAGGTGGGCTGGTAGCAGGTTCTCTATGCAGCTAACGGCGGGTTGCAGGCAAGCTGGCTGGGAGCAGGGAGGAGTGCAGCAGGCACTGGGGTGGGCAGCAATGGCTGGCCAGCAGCTGACACACAGCCATGTGGGCTTGCAAGCCCAGGTGGTTCCTCCACAGCAGGTTGTTTGACAGCAAGGTTGGCGGGCCAGCAGGCAAGGCTGGCAGCAGCTGGACCCGCAGCCCACTGGACCCCACAGCAGCTGGGCTGGCAGCAGATGGACCACACGCATGCGGTGCTTTGCAGCAGGTGGTGGTCCTACAGCAGGTGGTCCTGGACAGCACGGTTGGGCGGCAGAGCAGCAGCAAGGCTGGCAGCAGCTGGACACAACAGCCTGCGGGCTTGGCAGCAGGTGGTCCTACAGGCAGGTGTGTCTGACAGCACGTTGGGGCGGCAGCAGCAAGGCTGGCAGCAGCTGGACCCGCAGCCGCTGGACCCACAGCAAGCCGGGCTGGCAGCAGCTGGACACAGAGCATGCGGGCTTGCAGCACGTGGTTCCTGCAGCAGGTGGTGTGACAGCACGTTGGGCGGCCCAGCAGCAAGGCTCGCAGCAGCTGGATCCACAGCAGCTGGGCTCGCAGCAGGTGGGTCCTGCAAGCACGTGGGCTGGCAGCACGGGGAGCAGCACGATTCACTCATGGTGTCGCAGGTGGAGGCGTGGGCTTCTGTTCTGAGGTGACGTTCTCAGATTCTGACTGATGCCTCCTTCCATTCTGGGGGCTTTATACACTGGACCCCCTCAACCCCAACGTATGGACCAATGGGCAGGACTTCCCTTGTTTATACCGTTTTCCATAGTCACTGGCGGCTGGTAGAAGAGGAAGTTCCCCTAAGTGTTAGGAATCCCTAGAGAATAGGGTGCTTAACATGTTTTAATTGAGAGTAACTCATAGGAAGATTGTCAGAGGGAAGCAAGGTGGTCAGTTAGCAGCCTCGTTCTGCTTCCGGGGGCCGTCGGGATCACGTGATGCAGTTCCTGGGAAGTGGTTGGTGAGTCAGTTTCGTGCTCCTTGCCCAGCATTGGTAGTTTGGTTGCATGCAGACTGGAGTATCCTGAGGTGAAGGGAGCTTGATGGTTATATGTTCATAGTGATGAATTGCAATCATGCTGGAGCCCGAGTCTGTTTCCCCAAAGTGCCTCATTCCAGACGCCCGCAAGGCATCTGTCTCTTGGAGCACCCTACCCCGTTTTGCATAGGGCAGTGCATTCAAAGACACTTGGGTGGAGGACATCTGGCATCATGTCTTCCATATGTCAAGGCCCGAATCAAGCAGGTGGATAGAAACAGGACTAAACCAGCATCCATGAACATACTTCCTGAGTGACCAGCAGTCCTGCTCTGATTTACCCAGAAATGAGTGTTTTCCCAGGCTGTGGGGTATAAGCGGGGGCATTTTGGGGTGAGTCGGTGACCCTCGTCCTAACCTTGTTAACCAGCAGAGTGAGATATTTAATGGCACTGACTCCACAGTTACTGTTTTCTCTTCCTCCCTCCCCCCGTGCCATCCCTTCTCCTCCTCTTTTCCCTCGTCTTTCTCCTCTGTCTTCCTTTAACACAAATTGTGCCCGCCCTGCCTGCCTGCCATCGTGAAGGAGAAAATGTGGGGTCTGAGTGGAGAAAATCGTGGACTGTAGATGATGCCTTACACACGCCAGCCATAGAACTCAGATCTTCCTGTGTTCAGGACAATTTCTATGCAGCAGCAGATCCGCATCTCTATGCCTTGGGGCTGGCTGTTTTCATGCAACAGCAGGATGTCATGTTGCCTGGGTGTGTGCCGCACTGACAGAAACGCTCAACCAATGCTTCTGGAGAGTTGGTTTATGTGACTACAGGGCTGTCCTTGCTCCTGAAATAGGAGAATCCTGACATGGCTGTTTCTTTCTTTCTTTTTTTTTTTTTTTTTTTTCTGATATATTTCTCAGGATTGAGCCAGTTGAAAACTGTGACGCTGGCCTCCATCCTGTATCACTTCCCCACCTTCCAACCAGTGGGATCTGCCCTCCCTCCCGCAAGAAACCACATGCCTGAATGCTGTTCTTCAGAGTAGCTTCTGGGAAAAACCAAACTCTGACATTACCTATCTCTGTCCTGATTTCCTCACTTCTACCATGGGAACCTTAGGATGTACTTTAAGAATTCCTTCAAGGATTAGGAGGGAGGAGTTAAGTGGCAGAGAAGGAGGGGGCCATGGGCTTTCCTGATCCCTCCAACACAGCTCTGTTGAGGTCAGGTCACTTGGAACACCCAGGAAATTGATAGGAATGTGGGAAGAAGGACCTGTGTGGTTGGGGGCACATGGCCCCTGCAGGTATGAGGTGTGTTTAAGTGAATTGGGGGAGAGGAAAACTGTTGTGCCACGGAGGGGAGGGGGGCCGTTTCTGTGGGGAGAGGAAAGGGAGACAAAGAGAGAGGGGTTGAGAGAGTCCGGTGTTGGGTGCACACAAGAGGAAAAGTCCCGGGTGGGGGTGTAGCTCAGTGACAAGAGGAAAAGTCCCTGGGGCACGTGTGTGCTCAGTTTGTTCAGAGTCTGACTTTGGCTCCGGTCATGATCTCTGGGTCCTGGGGCTGAGGCCAGCATCAGGCTCTCTCAGTGGGAGCTCAGTGAGAGACCTCTCGTCCCTTCCTTCTTTGTCCCACACTCCGGCAATGCTCGCTTTCTCTCTCTTTCTCTGTCTCTCTGTCTCTCAAAAAAAAAATAGATGGATGACACAAAATGTAGGAGAGATTTTCATGAGGCAACGTAAATACAGCTTATGTTTTGCCCAACACATGTAGCTAGTGAGTAGCAGAAGAGGAATTTGAATAGTGTTCTTAACGATTCCAATTCTCATAACCAAGATCTACCGTCTTCTCTGATAGAGAAACTAATGATTGAACATAAAATTGGAGATGAAGAGTTGCACAATTATTGAAGGAGAGTAGTACAGAAAACGGATAATGCAAGCTAGCATCATCCTCTGAAGTTGGCACAAACAGACGTAGGCCCCAAAATGGGGTGGGGGTGGAAGCTAGAAGCTCTATAGAACCTTTCCCTAGATTTCTGTCTGCAAGTTTTATAGGTTTAGGCTTTACATTTGGGGCTATAATCTATTTGAGTCGGATGTTGTATATGATATGAGGGTTGGGTTGAAGTTTATTTTGAGGAGTGGGGGGACATGTCTGTTTAATTGTTCCAACACCATCTGTTTAAAAGACTACACTTTCTCTGCCTATAAACTTGGCACCTTTCTGCAAAATTCAATGCCTAATCAACGTGTGTCTATTTGTGGACTCTCGGTTTTGTTGCACTGATTTCTATGTTCATCATTTCATGTGTAGCCCACCAAACAGCTCTGTTTTTGAAACCAAGATGGAGTTTCAGTGCACATGCAATTTTGAACAAGTTACTTTCCTCAACACTGGTTTCCTCAGCTCCAATATGGAAGTAGTGATGCTCACTTTCCAGGATTGTATGACAAATAAAGACTGTGCAGGTAAAGCATCTCTCTGAGTGCCCAGTGTGTGGCAGGTCCTCAGGAAATGTCAGGAATTCTTCCCATACGTTCTCTGCCTTGGAAACGGAAGTACTCTGGCAGAGAATTCCAGATACGTCCTCTAGGAAGAGGATACTCTCTGTCACATGTAGTGTGTTAACTATTCCAAAGCATTTTTATATCTCTTGAGAAGGTGGCCATGATCAAAACCTCTTATTTTCTGCCCAGAGCCTTCCTAATCCTTGTCCTGCTGGGTGCCTTGGCAGTTGTCTTTATTATTCAGCTTTTCACCCAAAGATCAAGGTTTCAACCTTTGGGGAGGTCACCTAACTAACATCCGTCTTGATTTGGAAGAGTGCATCCTTTCTGCTCCGTTTTTGTTTTCATTCTCCTTTATCCTCCTTTTCTTGAAAATTCGGATTTGAATTTCCTGTAGCCTATGTGTCTTTATCTGACAGAACACAGGAAGTTGGGGAAGCCTGGTGGCTCAGTGGTTGAGCATCTGCCTTCAGCTCAGGTGGTGATCCTGGGGTCCTGGAATGGAGTCCCACATCGACCCCCCAACAGGGAGCCTGTGCTCCCTCTGCCTATGTCTCAGCCTCTCTCCCGGTGTCTCTCACGAAGAAAGACAGAAAATCTTAAAAGAAAGGAACACAGGAAATCGTTCTCTTTTTGTTTACAGCCTGAGGACTGTGATTGGTCAAAGCTGTCTATGCCTACTGCATAGGTACCTCAACTATCAGGACTCTACAAACTTCTCTTCTCTGAACAATGTCCAGGTCAGGAGATCAAATTGCCTCAACGTTTGAGAGCCTTGGATTGTGGCCTGAGCTTGTGTGCTTGCAAGGCCGATTCTTCCTACCAATTTCTTTAAGATGAATGAAATGAGGGGCACTTGGGTGGCGCAGTCAGTGAAGCATCCACTCTTGGTTTTGGCTCCGATCATGATCTCAGGGTTGTGAGACTGAGTCCTGGGTCAGGCTCTATGCTCATGGGGGGAGTCTGTTTGAGATTCTCTCTCCAGCTCCCTCTGCCTTTCCCACTCATGCTCTCTCTCAAAATATAAATGAATAAATGAATAAATGAATGAATGAATGAATGAATAAATAAATAAATAAATAACTCTTAAAAAAAGAGATAAATGCAGTGATACCAGTACGCCAATCCATGACCACAAAGAACAGGTTCCCCTCGGCAAGAATGGGGCCAGGAACACTATATGTGCCAATGAACCTCATGTCAGAGAAGATGCAAAGCCCCTTTTCATTAGCCAGAACTCTTAAAGGCATATTGGTCATAAAGCTGAGAAGAATGTTTAGGAAGAGGTTTGTAGACTGAAATGGTTCTCTATAGGAAAGATATAATAATTTCCTTTGTTATTGAAACAACTCAAAATGTATGCCCCATCACCAGGATTATTTCTATTTTTAGAAAGATGTAACTAAAAATGTCCTTGACCTGAAATCAAAGGACCTGCTTCTGTCAATTATTGGCTGTATGGTCAAGCATTTCCTGCTCTCTAAGTGAGAATGAAAATGGAATGATAATCTTGGCTCTGCCTGATTTGTGGGACAATTGTGATGACTGAATGAGATAATAAATATATTGAAGCTACAATTTACTTTTGGGCGTCATATCTACGTATACATATATATATATACACATATATATGTATATATACATATATACATATACTTAAAGTAAAACTTCAAGAAGGACTTCATAAAGGAAGTGCTGTAATAACACACACACACGTACACACACACACACACACACACACACACACAGACAGGAAAAACGACATGAACATACAAACATTGGATGCAGGATGACACAGATTTTATTAGGAAAGAACGGAAGGAAGAAAGTTCAAAGCCATTGCAAAGGGCTTAGTAACCTGGCAGGACTTACTAACTATAATGCATCTATCTAAAAAGATGATCAGTACTGATCACTGCGGAGAGCTAACTATGCACTCATAAGAATGTGTTTCTATGCCGTAGAAGTGAAAGGTGATGATCACTTTTCGGAGACTGAGAGTGTGAATCAGTGGATGTTGACCAGCATCTGGGGTTGACCAAATGTTGTGGCTCAGCAATTGCTACAGTAAACCAGAGACACTAGAATACAATCAAATTGAAGTAGATTGCATTCCCTCCATAGACTCATAAGCATTGCTGAGAAAGATGACAGGGGCAGTGTAAGCATGTGTTCCCAGGAAAGCCGAGGGAGCAACTTCTTGTAAGACAGGAACTTTGGCAAAATGGCGTAGGATATATATTCCGGTGAGTGCTGAGTCTATAGCAAGTTGCTCAGCAGCAGCAAGGCTGGCAGCAGCTGGATCCACAGCCCTGGGCTAGGCACCCGGGCAGGCAGCAGCAGGTGGGCTGGTAGCAGGTTCTCCTGCAGATAACGGGGGTGCAGCAAGCTGGCTGGGAGCAGGGAGTGCAGCAGCAACTGGGGTGGCAGCAAGGCTGGCAGCAGCTGGACACACAGCATGTGGGCTTGCAGCAGGTGGTCCTACAGCAGGTGGTTTGACAGCAAGTTGGGCGGCAGCAGCAAGGCTGGCAGCAGCTGGACCCGCAGCCACTGGACCCACAGCAGCTGGGCTGGCAGCAGCTGGACACACAGCATGCGGGCTTGCAGCAGGTGGTCCTACAGCAGGTGGTCTGACAGCACGTTGGGCGGCAGCAGCAAGGCTGGCAGCAGCTGGACACACAGCATGCGGGCTTGCAGCAGGTGGTCCTACAGCAGGTGGTCTGACAGCACGTTGGGCGGCAGCAGCAAGGCTGGCAGCAGCTGGACCCGCAGCCGCTGGACCCACAGCAGCCGGGCTGGCAGCAGCTGGACACAGAGCATGCGGGCTTGCAGCACGTGGTCCTGCAGCAGGTGGTGTGACAGCACGTTGGGCGGCAGCAGCAAGGCTCGCAGCAGCTGGATCCACAGCAGCTGGGCTCGCAGCAGGTGGTCCTGCAGCACGTGGGCTGGCAGCACGGGGAGCAGCACGATTCACTCATGGTGTCGCAGGTGGAGGCGTGGGCTTCTGTTCTGAGGTGACGTTCTCAGATTCTGACTGATGCCTCCTTCCATTCTGGGGCTTTTATACACTGGACCCCCTCAACCCCAACGTATGGACCAATGGGCAGGACTTCCCTTGTTTATACCGTTTTCCATAGTCACTGGCGGCTGGTAGAAGAGGAAGTTCCCTAAGTGTTAGGAATCCCTAGAGAATGGGTGCTTAACATGTTTTAATTGAGAGTAACTCATAGGAAGATTGTCAGAGGGAAGCAAGGTGGTCAGTTAGCAGCCTCGTTCTTGCTTCCGGGGCCGTGGGATCACGTGATGCAGTTCCTGGGAAGTGGTTGGTGAGTCAGTTTCGTGCTCCTTGCCCAGCATTGGTAGTTTGGTTGCATGCAGACTGGGAGTATCCCTGAGGTGAAGGGAGCTTGATGGTTATATGTTCATAGTGATGAATTGCAATCATGCTGGAGCCCGAGTCTGTTTCCCCAAAGTGCCTCATTCCAGACGCCCGCAGGCATCTGTCTCTTGGAGCACCCTACCCCGTTTGCATAGGGCAGTGCATTCAAAGACACTTGGGTGGAGGACATCTGGCATCATGTCTTCCATATGTCAAGGCCGAATCAAGCAGGTGGATAGAAACAGGACTAAACCAGCATCCATGAACATACTTCCTGAGTGACCAGCAGTCCTGCTCTGATTTACCCAGAAATGAGTGTTTTCCCAGGCTGTGGGTATAAGCGGGGCATTTTGGGGTGAGTCGGTGACCCTCGTCCTAACCTTGTTAACCAGCAGAGTGAGATATTTAATGGCACTGACTCCACAGTTACTGTTTTCTCTTCCTCCCTCCCCCCGTGCCATCCCTTCTCCTCCTCTTTTCCCTCGTCTTTCTCCTCTGTCTTCCTTTAACACAAATTGTGCCCGCCTGCCTGCCTGCCATCGTGAAGGAGAAAATGTGGGGTCTGAGTGGAGAAAATCGTGGACTGTAGATGATGCCTTACACACGCCAGCCATAGAACTCAGATCTTCCTGTGTTCAGGACAATTTCTATGCAGCAGCAGATCCGCATCTCTATGCCTCGGGGCTGGCTGTTTTCATGCAACAGCAGGATGTCATGTTGCCTGGGTGTGTGCCGCACTGACAGAAACGCTCAACCAATGCTTCTGGAGAGTTGGTTTATGTGACTACAGGGCTGTCCTTGCTCCTGAAATAGGAGAATCCTGACATGGCTCTTTCTTTCTTTCTTTTTTTTTTTTTTTCTGATATATTTCTCAGGATTGAGCCAGTTGAAAACTGTGACGCTGGCCTCCATCCTGTATCACTTCCCCACCTTCCAACCAGTGGGATCTGCCCTCCCTCCCGCAAGAAACCACATGCCTGAATGCTGTTCTTCAGAGTAGCTTCTGGGAAAAACCAAACTCTGACATTACCTATCTCTGTCCTGATTTCCTCACTTCTACCATGGGAACCTTAGGATGTACTTTAAGAATTCCTTCAAGGATTAGGAGGGAGGAGTTAAGTGGCAGAGAAGGAGGGGGCCATGGGCTTTCCTGATCCCTCCAACACAGCTCTGTTGAGGTCAGGTCACTTGGAACACCCAGGAAATTGATAGGAATGTGGGAAGAAGGACCTGTGTGGTTGGGGGCACATGGCCCCTGCAGGTATGAGGTGTGTTTAAGTGAATTGGGGGAGAGGAAAACTGTTGTGCCACGGAGGGGAGGGGGGCCGTTTCTGTGGGGAGAGGAAAGGGAGACAAAGAGAGAGGGGTTGAGAGAGTCCGGTGTTGGGTGCACACAAGAGGAAAAGTCCCGGGTGGGGGTGTAGCTCAGTGACAAGAGGAAAAGTCCCTGGGGCACGTGTGTGGCTCAGTTTGTTCAGAGTCTGACTTTGGCTCCGGTCATGATCTCTGGGTCCTGGGGCTGAGGCCAGCATCAGGCTCTCTCAGTGGGAGCTCAGTGAGAGACCTCTCGTCCCTTCCTTCTTTGTCCCACACTCCGGCAATGCTCGCTTTCTCTCTCTTTCTCTGTCTCTCTGTCTCTCAAAAAAAAAATAGATGGATGACACAAAATGTAGGAGAGATTTTCATGAGGCAACGTAAATACAGCTTATGTTTTGCCCAACACATGTAGCTAGTGAGTAGCAGAAGAGGAATTTGAATAGTGTTCTTAACGATTCCAATTCTCATAACCAAGATCTACCGTCTTCTCTGATAGAGAAACTAATGATTGAACATAAAATTGGAGATGAAGAGTTGCACAATTATTGAAGGAGAGTAGTACAGAAAACGGATAATGCAAGCTAGCATCATCCTCTGAAGTTGGCACAAACAGACGTAGGCCCCAAAATGGGGTGGGGGTGGAAGCTAGAAGCTCTATAGAACCTTTCCCTAGATTTCTGTCTGCAAGTTTTATAGGTTTAGGCTTTACATTTGGGGCTATAATCTATTTGAGTCGGATGTTGTATATGATATGAGGGTTGGGTTGAAGTTTATTTTGAGGAGTGGGGGGACATGTCTGTTTAATTGTTCCAACACCATCTGTTTAAAAGACTACACTTTCTCTGCCTATAAACTTGGCACCTTTCTGCAAAATTCAATGCCTAATCAACGTGTGTCTATTTGTGGACTCTCGGTTTTGTTGCACTGATTTCTATGTTCATCATTTCATGTGTAGCCCACCAAACAGCTCTGTTTTTGAAACCAAGATGGAGTTTCAGTGCACATGCAATTTTGAACAAGTTACTTTCCTCAACACTGGTTTCCTCAGCTCCAATATGGAAGTAGTGATGCTCACTTTCCAGGATTGTATGACAAATAAAGACTGTGCAGGTAAAGCATCTCTCTGAGTGCCCAGTGTGTGGCAGGTCCTCAGGAAATGTCAGGAATTCTTCCCATACGTTCTCTGCCTTGGAAACGGAAGTACTCTGGCAGAGAATTCCAGATACGTCCTCTAGGAAGAGGATACTCTCTGTCACATGTAGTGTGTTAACTATTCCAAAGCATTTTTATATCTCTTGAGAAGGTGGCCATGATCAAAACCTCTTATTTTCTGCCCAGAGCCTTCCTAATCCTTGTCCTGCTGGGTGCCTTGGCAGTTGTCTTTATTATTCAGCTTTTCACCCAAAGATCAAGGTTTCAACCTTTGGGGAGGTCACCTAACTAACATCCGTCTTGATTTGGAAGAGTGCATCCTTTCTGCTCCGTTTTTGTTTTCATTCTCCTTTATCCTCCTTTTCTTGAAAATTCGGATGTGAATTTCCTGTAGCCTATGTGTCTTTATCTGACAGAACACAGGAAGTTGGGGAAGCCTGGTGGCTCAGTGGTTGAGCATCTGCCTTCAGCTCAGGTGGTGATCCTGGGGTCCTGGAATGGAGTCCCACATCGACCCCCCAACAGGGAGCCTGTGCTCCCTCTGCCTATGTCTCAGCCTCTCTCCCGGTGTCTCTCACGAAGAAAGACAGAAAATCTTAAAAGAAAGGAACACAGGAAATCGTTCTCTTTTTGTTTACAGCCTGAGGACTGTGATTGGTCAAAGCTGTCTATGCCTACTGCATAGGTACCTCAACTATCAGGACTCTACAAACTTCTCTTCTCTGAACAATGTCCAGGTCAGGAGATCAAATTGCCTCAACGTTTGAGAGCCTTGGATTGTGGCCTGAGCTTGTGTGCTTGCAAGGCCGATTCTTCCTACCAATTTCTTTAAGATGAATGAAATGAGGGGCACTTGGGTGGCGCAGTCAGTGAAGCATCCACTCTTGGTTTTGGCTCCGATCATGATCTCAGGGTTGTGAGACTGAGTCCTGGGTCAGGCTCTATGCTCATGGGGGGAGTCTGTTTGAGATTCTCTCTCCAGCTCCCTCTGCCTTTCCCACTCATGCTCTCTCTCAAAATATAAATGAATAAATGAATAAATGAATGAATGAATGAATGAATAAATAAATAAATAAATAACTCTTAAAAAAAGAGATAAATGCAGTGATACCAGTACGCCAATCCATGACCACAAAGAACAGGTTCCCCTCGGCAAGAATGGGGCCAGGAACACTATATGTGCCAATGAACCTCATGTCAGAGAAGATGCAAAGCCCCTTTTCATTAGCCAGAACTCTTAAAGGCATATTGGTCATAAAGCTGAGAAGAATGTTTAGGAAGAGGTTTGTAGACTGAAATGGTTCTCTATAGGAAAGATATAATAATTTCCTTTGTTATTGAAACAACTCAAAATGTATGCCCCATCACCAGGATTATTTCTATTTTTAGAAAGATGTAACTAAAAATGTCCTTGACCTGAAATCAAAGGACCTGCTTCTGTCAATTATTGGCTGTATGGTCAAGCATTTCCTGCTCTCTAAGTGAGAATGAAAATGGAATGATAATCTTGGCTCTGCCTGATTTGTGGGACAATTGTGATGACTGAATGAGATAATAAATATATTGAAGCTACAATTTACTTTTGGGCGTCATATCTACGTATACATATATATATACACATATATATGTATATATACATATATACATATACTTAAAGTAAAACTTCAAGAAGGACTTCATAAAGTAAGTGCTGTAATAACACACACACACGTACACACACACACACACACACACACACAGACAGGAAAAACGACATGAACATACAAACATTGGATGCAGGATGACACAGATTTTATTAGGAAAGAACGGAAGGAAGAAAGTTCAAAGCCATTGCAAAGGGCTTAGTAACCTGGCAGGACTTACTAACTATAATGCATCTATCTAAAAAGATGATCAGTACTGATCACTGCGGAGAGCTAACTATGCACTCATAAGAATGTGTTTCTATGCCGTAGAAGTGAAAGGTGATGATCACTTTTCGGAGACTGAGAGTGTGAATCAGTGGATGTTGACCAGCATCTGGGGTTGACCAAATGTTGTGGCTCAGCAATTGCTACAGTAAACCAGAGACACTAGAATACAATCAAATTGAAGTAGATTGCATTCCCTCCATAGACTCATAAGCATTGCTGAGAAAGATGACAGGGGCAGTGTAAGCATGTGTTCCCAGGAAAGCCGAGGGAGCAACTTCTTGTAAGACAGGAACTTTGGCAAAATGGCGTAGGATATATATTCCGGTGAGTGCTGAGTCTATAGCAAGTTGCTCAGCAGCAGCAAGGCTGGCAGCAGCTGGATCCACAGCCCTGGGCTAGGCACCCGGGCAGGCAGCAGCAGGTGGGCTGGTAGCAGGTTCTCCTGCAGATAACGGGGGTGCAGCAAGCTGGCTGGGAGCAGGGAGTGCAGCAGCAACTGGGGTGGCAGCAAGGCTGGCAGCAGCTGGACACACAGCATGTGGGCTTGCAGCAGGTGGTCCTACAGCAGGTGGTTTGACAGCAAGTTGGGCGGCAGCAGCAAGGCTGGCAGCAGCTGGACCCGCAGCCACTGGACCCACAGCAGCTGGGCTGGCAGCAGCTGGACACACAGCATGCGGGCTTGCAGCAGGTGGTCCTACAGCAGGTGGTCTGACAGCACGTTGGGCGGCAGCAGCAAGGCTGGCAGCAGCTGGACACACAGCATGCGGGCTTGCAGCAGGTGGTCCTACAGCAGGTGGTCTGACAGCACGTTGGGCGGCAGCAGCAAGGCTGGCAGCAGCTGGACCCGCAGCCGCTGGACCCACAGCAGCCGGGCTGGCAGCAGCTGGACACAGAGCATGCGGGCTTGCAGCACGTGGTCCTGCAGCAGGTGGTGTGACAGCACGTTGGGCGGCAGCAGCAAGGCTCGCAGCAGCTGGATCCACAGCAGCTGGGCTCGCAGCAGGTGGTCCTGCAGCACGTGGGCTGGCAGCACGGGGAGCAGCACGATTCACTCATGGTGTCGCAGGTGGAGGCGTGGGCTTCTGTTCTGAGGTGACGTTCTCAGATTCTGACTGATGCCTCCTTCCATTCTGGGGCTTTTATACACTGGACCCCCTCAACCCCAACGTATGGACCAATGGGCAGGACTTCCCTTGTTTATACCGTTTTCCATAGTCACTGGCGGCTGGTAGAAGAGGAAGTTCCCTAAGTGTTAGGAATCCCTAGAGAATGGGTGCTTAACATGTTTTAATTGAGAGTAACTCATAGGAAGATTGTCAGAGGGAAGCAAGGTGGTCAGTTAGCAGCCTCGTTCTTGCTTCCGGGGCCGTGGGATCACGTGATGCAGTTCCTGGGAAGTGGTTGGTGAGTCAGTTTCGTGCTCCTTGCCCAGCATTGGTAGTTTGGTTGCATGCAGACTGGGAGTATCCCTGAGGTGAAGGGAGCTTGATGGTTATATGTTCATAGTGATGAATTGCAATCATGCTGGAGCCCGAGTCTGTTTCCCCAAAGTGCCTCATTCCAGACGCCCGCAGGCATCTGTCTCTTGGAGCACCCTACCCCGTTTGCATAGGGCAGTGCATTCAAAGACACTTGGGTGGAGGACATCTGGCATCATGTCTTCCATATGTCAAGGCCGAATCAAGCAGGTGGATAGAAACAGGACTAAACCAGCATCCATGAACATACTTCCTGAGTGACCAGCAGTCCTGCTCTGATTTACCCAGAAATGAGTGTTTTCCCAGGCTGTGGGTATAAGCGGGGCATTTTGGGGTGAGTCGGTGACCCTCGTCCTAACCTTGTTAACCAGCAGAGTGAGATATTTAATGGCACTGACTCCACAGTTACTGTTTTCTCTTCCTCCCTCCCCCCGTGCCATCCCTTCTCCTCCTCTTTTCCCTCGTCTTTCTCCTCTGTCTTCCTTTAACACAAATTGTGCCCGCCTGCCTGCCTGCCATCGTGAAGGAGAAAATGTGGGGTCTGAGTGGAGAAAATCGTGGACTGTAGATGATGCCTTACACACGCCAGCCATAGAACTCAGATCTTCCTGTGTTCAGGACAATTTCTATGCAGCAGCAGATCCGCATCTCTATGCCTCGGGGCTGGCTGTTTTCATGCAACAGCAGGATGTCATGTTGCCTGGGTGTGTGCCGCACTGACAGAAACGCTCAACCAATGCTTCTGGAGAGTTGGTTTATGTGACTACAGGGCTGTCCTTGCTCCTGAAATAGGAGAATCCTGACATGGCTCTTTCTTTCTTTCTTTTTTTTTTTTTTTTCTGATATATTTCTCAGGATTGAGCCAGTTGAAAACTGTGACGCTGGCCTCCATCCTGTATCACTTCCCCACCTTCCAACCAGTGGGATCTGCCCTCCCTCCCGCAAGAAACCACATGCCTGAATGCTGTTCTTCAGAGTAGCTTCTGGGAAAAACCAAACTCTGACATTACCTATCTCTGTCCTGATTTCCTCACTTCTACCATGGGAACCTTAGGATGTACTTTAAGAATTCCTTCAAGGATTAGGAGGGAGGAGTTAAGTGGCAGAGAAGGAGGGGGCCATGGGCTTTCCTGATCCCTCCAACACAGCTCTGTTGAGGTCAGGTCACTTGGAACACCCAGGAAATTGATAGGAATGTGGGAAGAAGGACCTGTGTGGTTGGGGGCACATGGCCCCTGCAGGTATGAGGTGTGTTTAAGTGAATTGGGGGAGAGGAAAACTGTTGTGCCACGGAGGGGAGGGGGGCCGTTTCTGTGGGGAGAGGAAAGGGAGACAAAGAGAGAGGGGTTGAGAGAGTCCGGTGTTGGGTGCACACAAGAGGAAAAGTCCCGGGTGGGGGTGTAGCTCAGTGACAAGAGGAAAAGTCCCTGGGGCACGTGTGTGGCTCAGTTTGTTCAGAGTCTGACTTTGGCTCCGGTCATGATCTCTGGGTCCTGGGGCTGAGGCCAGCATCAGGCTCTCTCAGTGGGAGCTCAGTGAGAGACCTCTCGTCCCTTCCTTCTTTGTCCCACACTCCGGCAATGCTCGCTTTCTCTCTCTTTCTCTGTCTCTCTGTCTCTCAAAAAAAAAATAGATGGATGACACAAAATGTAGGAGAGATTTTCATGAGGCAACGTAAATACAGCTTATGTTTTGCCCAACACATGTAGCTAGTGAGTAGCAGAAGAGGAATTTGAATAGTGTTCTTAACGATTCCAATTCTCATAACCAAGATCTACCGTAATCTCTGATAGAGAAACTAATGATTGAACATAAAATTGGAGATGAAGAGTTGCACAATTATTGAAGGAGAGTAGTACAGAAAACGGATAATGCAAGCTAGCATCATCCTCTGAAGTTGGCACAAACAGACGTAGGCCCCAAAATGGGGTGGGGGTGGAAGCTAGAAGCTCTATAGAACCTTTCCCTAGATTTCTGTCTGGAAGTTTTATAGGTTTAGGCTTTACATTTGGGGCTATAATCTATTTGAGTCGGATGTTGTATATGATATGAGGGTTGGGTTGAAGTTTATTTTGAGGAGTGGGGGGACATGTCTGTTTAATTGTTCCAACACCATCTGTTTAAAAGACTACACTTTCTCTGCCTATAAACTTGGCACCTTTCTGCAAAATTCAATGCCTAATCAACGTGTGTCTATTTGTGGACTCTCGGTTTTGTTGCACTGATTTCTATGTTCATCATTTCATGTGTAGCCCACCAAACAGCTCTGTTTTTGAAACCAAGATGGAGTTTCAGTGCACATGCAATTTTGAACAAGTTACTTTCCTCAACACTGGTTTCCTCAGCTCCAATATGGAAGTAGTGATGCTCACTTTCCAGGATTGTATGACAAATAAAGACTGTGCAGGTAAAGCATCTCTCTGAGTGCCCAGTGTGTGGCAGGTCCTCAGGAAATGTCAGGAATTCTTCCCATACGTTCTCTGCCTTGGAAACGGAAGTACTCTGGCAGAGAATTCCAGATACGTCCTCTAGGAAGAGGATACTCTCTGTCACATGTAGTGTGTTAACTATTCCAAAGCATTTTTATATCTCTTGAGAAGGTGGCCATGATCAAAACCTCTTATTTTCTGCCCAGAGCCTTCCTAATCCTTGTCCTGCTGGGTGCCTTGGCAGTTGTCTTTATTATTCAGCTTTTCACCCAAAGATCAAGGTTTCAACCTTTGGGGAGGTCACCTAACTAACATCCGTCTTGATTTGGAAGAGTGCATCCTTTCTGCTCCGTTTTTGTTTTCATTCTCCTTTATCCTCCTTTTCTTGAAAATTCGGATTTGAATTTCCTGTAGCCTATGTGTCTTTATCTGACAGAACACAGGAAGTTGGGGAAGCCTGGTGGCTCAGTGGTTGAGCATCTGCCTTCAGCTCAGGTGGTGATCCCGGGGTCCTGGAATGGAGTCCCACATCGACCCCCCAACAGGGAGCCTGTGCTCCCTCTGCCTATGTCTCAGCCTCTCTCCCGGTGTCTCTCACGAAGAAAGACAGAAAATCTTAAAAGAAAGGAACACAGAAAATCGTTCTGTTTTTGTTTACAGCCTGAGGACTGTGATTGGTCAAAGCTGTCTATGCCTACTGCATAGGTACCTCAACTATCAGGACTCTACAAACTTCTCTTCTCTGAACAATGTCCAGATCAGGAGATCAAATTGCCTCAACGTTTGAGAGCCTTGGATTGTGGCCTGAGCTTGTGTGCTTGCAAGGCCGATTCTTCCTACCAATTTCTTTAAGATGAATGAAATGAGGGGCACTTGGGTGGCGCAGTCAGTGAAGCATCCACTCTTGGTTTTGGCTCCGATCATGATCTCAGGGTTGTGAGACTGAGTCCTGGGTCAGGCTCTATGCTCATGGGGGGAGTCTGTTTGAGATTCTCTCTCCAGCTCCCTCTGCCTTTCCCACTCATGCTCTCTCTCAAAATATAAATGAATAAATGAATAAATGAATGAATGAATGAATGAATAAAAAAATAAATAAATAACTCTTAAAAAAAGAGATAAATGCAATGATACCAGTACGCCAATCCATGACCACAAAGAACAGGTTCCCCTCGGCAAGAATGGGGCCAGGAACACTATATGTGCCAATGAACCTCATGTCAGAGAAGATGCAAAGCCCCTTTTCATTAGCCAGAACTCTTAAAGGCATATTGGTCATAAAGCTGAGAAGAATGTTTAGGAAGAGGTTTGTAGACTGAAATGGTTCTCTATAGGAAAGATATAATAATTTCCTTTGTTATTGAAACAACTCAAAATGTATGCCCCATCACCAGGATTATTTCTATTTTTAGAAAGATGTAACTAAAAATGTCCTTGACCTGAAATCAAAGGACCTGCTTCTGTCAATTATTTGCTGTATGGTCAAGCATTTCCTGCTCTCTAAGTGAGAATGAAAATGGAATGATAATCTTGGCTCTGCCTGATTTGTGGGACAATTGTGATGACTGAATGAGATAATAAATATATTGAAGCTACAATTTACTTTTGGGCGTCATATCTACGTATACATATATATATATACACATATATATGTATATATACATATATACATATACTTAAAGTAAAACTTCAAGAAGGACTTCATAAAGTAAGTGCTGTAATAACACACACACACGTACACACACACACACACACACAGACAGGAAAAACGACATGAACATACAAACATTGGATGCAGGATGACACAGATTTTATTAGGAAAGAACGGAAGGAAGAAAGTTCAAAGCCATTGCAAAGGGCTTAGTAACCTGGCAGGACTTACTAACTATAATGCATCTATCTAAAAAGATGATCAGTACTGATCACTGCGGAGAGCTAACTATGCACTCATAAGAATGTGTTTCTATGCCGTAGAAGTGAAAGGTGATGATCACTTTTCGGAGACTGAGAGTGTGAATCAGTGGATGTTGACCAGCATCTGGGGTTGACCAAATGTTGTGGCTCAGCAATTGCTACAGTAAACCAGAGACACTAGAATACAATCAAATTGAAGTAGATTGCATTCCCTCCATAGACTCATAAGCATTGCTGAGAAAGATGACAGGGGCAGTGTAAGCATGTGTTCCCAGGAAAGCCGAGGGAGCAACTTCTTGTAAGACAGGAACTTTGGCAAAATGGCGTAGGATATATATTCCGGTGAGTGCTGAGTCTATAGCAAGTTGCTCAGCAGCAGCAAGGCTGGCAGCAGCTGGATCCACAGCCCTGGGCTAGGCACCCGGGCAGGCAGCAGCAGGTGGGCTGGTAGCAGGTTCTCCTGCAGATAACGGGGGTGCAGCAAGCTGGCTGGGAGCAGGGAGTACAGCAGCAACTGGGGTGGCAGCAAGGCTGGCAGCAGCTGGACACACAGCATGTGGGCTTGCAGCAGGTGGTCCTACAGCAGGTGGTTTGACAGCAAGTTGGGCGGCAGCAGCAAGGCTGGCAGCAGCTGGACCCGCAGCCACTGGACCCACAGCAGCTGGGCTGGCAGCAGCTGGACACACAGCATGCGGGCTTGCAGCAGGTGGTCCTACAGCAGGTGGTCTGACAGCACGTTGGGCGGCAGCAGCAAGGCTGGCAGCAGCTGGACACACAGCATGCGGGCTTGCAGCACGTGGTCCTACAGCAGGTGGTCTGACAGCACGTTGGGCGGCAGCAGCAAGGCTGGCAGCAGCTGGACACACAGCATGCGGGCTTGCAGCACGTGGTCCTACAGCAGGTGGTCTGACAGCACGTTGGGCGGCAGCAGCAAGGCTGGCAGCAGCTGGACCCGCAGCCGCTGGACCCACAGCAGCTGGGTTGGCAGCAGCTGGACACAGAGCATGCGGGCTTGCAGCACGTGGTCCTGCAGCAGGTGGTGTGACAGCACGTTGGGCGGCAGCAGCAAGGCTCGCAGCAGCTGGATCCACAGCAGCTGGGTTCGCAGCAGGTGGTCCTGCAGCACGTGGGCTGGCAGCACGGGGAGCAGCACGATTCACTCATGGTGTCGCAGGTGGAGGCGTGGGCTTCTGTTCTGAGGTGACGTTCTCAGATTCTGACTGATGCCTCCTTCCATTCTGGGGCTTTTATACACTGGACCCCCTCACCCCCAACGTATGGACCAATGGGCAGGACTTCCCTTGTTTATACCGTTTTCCATAGTCACTGGCGGCTGGTAGAAGAGGAAGTTCCCTAAGTGTTAGGAATCCCTAGAGAATGGGTGCTTAACATGTTTTAATTGAGAGTAACTCATAGGAAGATTGTCAGAGGGAAGCAAGGTGGTCACGTTAGCAGCCTCGTTCTTGCTTCCGGGGCCGTGGGATCACGTGATGCAGTTCCTGGGAAGTGGTTGGTGAGTCAGTTTCGTGCTCCTTGCCCAGCATTGGTAGTTTGGCTGCATGCAGACTGGGAGTATCCCTGAGGTGAAGGGAGCTTGATGGTTATATGTTCATAGTGATGAATTGCAATCATGCTGGAGCCCGAGTCTGTTTCCCCAAAGTGCCTCATTCCAGAGGCCCGCAGGCATCTGTCTCTTGGAGCACCCTACCTCGTTTGCATAGGGCAGTGCATTCAAAGAAACTTGGGTGGAGGACATCTGGCATCATGTCTTCCATATGTCAAGGCCGAATCGAGCAGGTGGATAGAAACAGGACTAAACCAGCATCCATGATCATACTTCCTCAGTGACCAGCAGTCCTGCTCTGATTTACCCAGAAATGAGTGTTTTCCCAGGCTGTGGGTATAAGCGGGGCATTTTGGGGTGAGTCGGTGACCCTAGTCCTAACCTTGTTAACCAGCAGAGTGAGATATTTAATGGCACTGACTCCACAGTTACTGTTTTCTCTTCCTCCCTCCCCCCGTGCCATCCCTTCTCCTCCTCTTTTCCCTCGTCTTTCTCCTCTGTCTTCCTTTAACACAAATTGTGCCCGCCTGCCTGCCTGCCATCGTGAAGGAGAAAATGTGGGGTCTGAGTGGAGAAAATCGTGGACTGTAGATGATGCCTTACACACGCCAGCCATAGAACTCAGATCTTCCTGTGTTCAGGACAATTTCTATGCAGCAGCAGATCCGCATCTCTATGCCTCGGGGCTGGCTGTTTTCATGCAACAGCAGGATGTCATGTTGCCTGGGTGTGTGCCGCACTGACAGAAACGCTCAACCAATGCTTCTGGAGAGTTGGTTTATGTGACTACAGGGCTGTCCTTGCTCCTGAAATAGGAGAATCCTGACATGGCTCTTTCTTTCTTTCTTTTTTTTTTTTTTCTGATATATTTCTCAGGATTGAGCCAGTTGAAAACTGTGACGCTGGCCTCCATCCTGTATCACTTCCCCACCTTCCAACCAGTGGGATCTGCCCTCCCTCCCGCAAGAAACCACATGCCTGAATGCTGTTCTTCAGAGTAGCTTCTGGGAAAAACCAAACTCTGACATTACCTATCTCTGTCCTGATTTCCTCACTTCTACCATGGGAACCTTAGGATGTACTTTAAGAATTCCTTCAAGGATTAGGAGGGAGGAGTTAAGTGGCAGAGAAGGAGGGGGCCATGGGCTTTCCTGATCCCTCCAACACAGCTCTGTTGAGGTCAGGTCACTTGGAACACCCAGGAAATTGATAGGAATGTGGGAAGAAGGACCTGTGTGGTTGGGGGCACATGGCCCCTGCAGGTATGAGGTGTGTTTAAGTGAATTGGGGGAGAGGAAAACTGTTGTGCCACGGGGGGGAGGGGGGCCGTTTCTGTGGGGGGAGAAAAGGGAGACAAAGAGAGAGGGGTTGAGAGAGTCCAGTGTTGGGTGCACACAAGAGGAAAAGTCCCTGGGGCACGTGTGTGGCTCAGTTTGTTCAGAGTCTGACTTTGGCTCAGGTCATGATCTCTGGGTCCTGGGGCTGAGGCCAGCATCAGGCTCTCTCAGTGGGAGCTCAGTGAGAGACCTCTCGTCCCTTCCTTCTTTGTCCCACACCCCTGCAATGCTCGCTTTCTCTCTCTTTCTCTGTCTCTCTGTCTCTCAAAAAAAAAAATAGATGGATGACACAAAATGTAGGAGAGATTTTCATGAGGCAACGTAAATACAGCTTATGTTTTGCCCAACACATGTAGCTAGTGAGTAGCAGAAGAGGAATTTGAATAGTGTTCTTAACGATTCCAATTCTCATAACCAAGATCTACCGTAATCTCTGATAGAGAAACTAATGATTGAACATAAAATTGGAGATGAAGAGTTGCACAATTATTGAAGGAGAGTAGTACAGAAAACGGATAATGCAAGCTAGCATCATCCTCTGAAGTTGGCACAAACAGACGTAGGCCCCAAAATGGGGTGGGGGTGGAAGCTAGAAGCTCTATAGAACCTTTCCCTAGATTTCTGTCTGGAAGTTTTATAGGTTTAGGCTTTACATTTGGGGCTATAATCTATTTGAGTCGGATGTTGTATATGATATGAGGGTTGGGTTGAAGTTTATTTTGAGGAGTGGGGGGACATGTCTGTTTAATTGTTCCAACACCATCTGTTTAAAAGACTACACTTTCTCTGCCTATAAACTTGGCACCTTTCTGCAAAATTCAATGCCTAATCAACGTGTGTCTATTTGTGGACTCTCGGTTTTGTTGCACTGATTTCTATGTTCATCATTTCATGTGTAGCCCACCAAACAGCTCTGTTTTTGAAACCAAGATGGAGTTTCAGTGCACATGCAATTTTGAACAAGTTACTTTCCTCAACACTGGTTTCCTCAGCTCCAATATGGAAGTAGTGATGCTCACTTTCCAGGATTGTATGACAAATAAAGACTGTGCAGGTAAAGCATCTCTCTGAGTGCCCAGTGTGTGGCAGGTCCTCAGGAAATGTCAGGAATTCTTCCCATACGTTCTCTGCCTTGGAAACGGAAGTACTCTGGCAGAGAATTCCAGATACGTCCTCTAGGAAGAGGATACTCTCTGTCACATGTAGTGTGTTAACTATTCCAAAGCATTTTTATATCTCTTGAGAAGGTGGCCATGATCAAAACCTCTTATTTTCTGCCCAGAGCCTTCCTAATCCTTGTCCTGCTGGGTGCCTTGGCAGTTGTCTTTATTATTCAGCTTTTCACCCAAAGATCAAGGTTTCAACCTTTGGGGAGGTCACCTAACTAACATCCGTCTTGATTTGGAAGAGTGCATCCTTTCTGCTCCGTTTTTGTTTTCATTCTCCTTTATCCTCCTTTTCTTGAAAATTCGGATGTGAATTTCCTGTAGCCTATGTGTCTTTATCTGACAGAACACAGGAAGTTGGGGAAGCCTGGTGGCTCAGTGGTTGAGCATCTGCCTTCAGCTCAGGTGGTGATCCTGGGGTCCTGGAATGGAGTCCCACATCGACCCCCCAACAGGGAGCCTGTGCTCCCTCTGCCTATGTCTCAGCCTCTCTCCCGGTGTCTCTCACGAAGAAAGACAGAAAATCTTAAAAGAAAGGAACACAGGAAATCGTTCTCTTTTTGTTTACAGCCTGAGGACTGTGATTGGTCAAAGCTGTCTATGCCTACTGCATAGGTACCTCAACTATCAGGACTCTACAAACTTCTCTTCTCTGAACAATGTCCAGGTCAGGAGATCAAATTGCCTCAACGTTTGAGAGCCTTGGATTGTGGCCTGAGCTTGTGTGCTTGCAAGGCCGATTCTTCCTACCAATTTCTTTAAGATGAATGAAATGAGGGGCACTTGGGTGGCGCAGTCAGTGAAGCATCCACTCTTGGTTTTGGCTCCGATCATGATCTCAGGGTTGTGAGACTGAGTCCTGGGTCAGGCTCTATGCTCATGGGGGAAGTCTGTTTGAGATTCTCTCTCCAGCTCCCTCTGCCTTTCCCACTCATGCTCTCTCTCAAAATATAAATGAATAAATGAATGAATGAATGAATGAATGAATGAATAAATAAATAAATAACTCTTAAAAAAAGAGATAAATGCAATGATACCAGTACGCCAATCCATGACAACAAAGAACAGGTTCCCCTCGGCAAGAATGGGGCCAGGAACACTATATGTGCCAATGAACCTCATGTCAGAGAAGATGCAAAGCCCCTTTTCATTAGCCAGAACTCTTAAAGGCATATTGGTCATAAAGCTGAGAAGAATGTTTAGGAAGACGTTTGTAGACTGAAATGGTTCTCTATAGGAAAGATATCATAATTTCCTTTGTTATTGAAACAACTCAAAATGTATGCCCCATCACCAGGATTATTTCTATTTTTAGAAAGATGTAACTAAAAATGTCCTTGACCTGAAATCAAAGGACCTGCTTCTGTCAATTATTTGCTGTATGGTCAAGCATTTCCTGCTCTCTAAGTGAGAATGAAAATGGAATGATAATCTTGGCTCTGCCTGATTTGTGGGACAATTGTGATGACTGAATGAGATAATAAATATATTGAAGCTACAATTTACTTTTGGGCGTCATATCTACGTATACATATATATATATACACATATATATGTATATATACATATATACATATACTTAAAGTAAAACTTCAAGAAGGACTTCATAAAGGAAGTGCTGTAATAACACACACACACGTACACACACACACACACACACAGACAGGAAAAACGACATGAACATACAAACATTGGATGCAGGATGACACAGATTTTATTAGGAAAGAACGGAAGGAAGAAAGTTCAAAGCCATTGCAAAGGGCTTAGTAACCTGGCAGGACTTACTAACTATAATGCATCTATCTAAAAAGATGATCAGTACTGATCACTGCGGAGAGCTAACTATGCACTCATAAGAATGTGTTTCTATGCCGTAGAAGTGAAAGGTGATGATCACTTTTCGGAGACTGAGAGTGTGAATCAGTGGATGTTGACCAGCATCTGGGGTTGACCAAATGTTGTGGCTCAGCAATTGCTACAGTAAACCAGAGACACTAGAATACAATCAAATTGAAGTAGATTGCATTCCCTCCATAGACTCATAAGCATTGCTGAGAAAGATGACAGGGGCAGTGTAAGCATGTGTTCCCAGGAAAGCCGAGGGAGCAACTTCTTGTAAGACAGGAACTTTGGCAAAATGGCGTAGGATATATATTCCGGTGAGTGCTGAGTCTATAGCAAGTTGCTCAGCAGCAGCAAGGCTGGCAGCAGCTGGATCCACAGCCCTGGGCTAGGCACCCGGGCAGGCAGCAGCAGGTGGGCTGGTAGCAGGTTCTCCTGCAGATAACGGGGGTGCAGCAAGCTGGCTGGGAGCAGGGAGTGCAGCAGCAACTGGGGTGGCAGCAAGGCTGGCAGCAGCTGGACACACAGCATGCGGGCTTGCAGCAGGTGGTCCTACAGCAGGTGGTTTGACAGCAAGTTGGGCGGCAGCAGCAAGGCTGGCAGCAGCTGGACCCGCAGCCACTGGACCCACAGCAGCTGGGCTGGCAGCAGCTGGACACACAGCATGCGGGCTTGCAGCAGGTGGTCCTACAGCAGGTGGTTTGACAGCAAGTTGGGCGGCAGCAGCAAGGCTGGCAGCAGCTGGACCCGCAGCCACTGGACCCACAGCAGCTGGGCTGGCAGCAGCTGGACACACAGCATGCGGGCTTGCAGCAGGTGGTCCTACAGCAGGTGGTCTGACAGCACGTTGGGCGGCAGCAGCAAGGCTGGCAGCAGCTGGACACACAGCATGCGGGCTTGCAGCACGTGGTCCTACAGCAGGTGGTCTGACAGCACGTTGGGCGGCAGCAGCAAGGCTGGCAGCAGCTGGACACACAGCATGCGGGCTTGCAGCACGTGGTCCTACAGCAGGTGGTCTGACAGCACGTTGGGCGGCAGCAGCAAGGCTGGCAGCAGCTGGACCCGCAGCCGCTGGACCCACAGCAGCTGGGTTGGCAGCAGCTGGACACAGAGCATGCGGGCTTGCAGCACGTGGTCCTGCAGCAGGTGGTGTGACAGCACGTTGGGCGGCAGCAGCAAGGCTCGCAGCAGCTGGATCCACAGCAGCTGGGTTCGCAGCAGGTGGTCCTGCAGCACGTGGGCTGGCAGCACGGGGAGCAGCACGATTCACTCATGGTGTCGCAGGTGGAGGCGTGGGCTTCTGTTCTGAGGTGACGTTCTCAGATTCTGACTGATGCCTCCTTCCATTCTGGGGCTTTTATACACTGGACCCCCTCACCCCCAACGTATGGACCAATGGGCAGGACTTCCCTTGTTTATACCGTTTTCCATAGTCACTGGCGGCTGGTAGAAGAGGAAGTTCCCTAAGTGTTAGGAATCCCTAGAGAATGGGTGCTTAACATGTTTTAATTGAGAGTAACTCATAGGAAGATTGTCAGAGGGAAGCAAGGTGGTCACGTTAGCAGCCTCGTTCTTGCTTCCGGGGCCGTGGGATCACGTGATGCAGTTCCTGGGAAGTGGTTGGTGAGTCAGTTTCGTGCTCCTTGCCCAGCATTGGTAGTTTGGCTGCATGCAGACTGGGAGTATCCCTGAGGTGAAGGGAGCTTGATGGTTATATGTTCATAGTGATGAATTGCAATCATGCTGGAGCCCGAGTCTGTTTCCCCAAAGTGCCTCATTCCAGAGGCCCGCAGGCATCTGTCTCTTGGAGCACCCTACCTCGTTTGCATAGGGCAGTGCATTCAAAGAAACTTAGGTGGAGGACATCTGGCATCATGTCTTCCATATGTCAAGGCCGAATCGAGCAGGTGGATAGAAACAGGACTAAACCAGCATCCATGATCATACTTCCTCAGTGACCAGCAGTCCTGCTCTGATTTACCCAGAAATGAGTGTTTTCCCAGGCTGTGGGTATAAGCGGGGCATTTTGGGGTGAGTCGGTGACCCTAGTCCTAACCTTGTTAACCAGCAGAGTGAGATATTTAATGGCACTGACTCCACAGTTACTGTTTTCTCTTCCTCCCTCCCCCCGTGCCATCCCTTCTCCTCCTCTTTTCCCTCGTCTTTCTCCTCTGTCTTCCTTTAACACAAATTGTGCCCGCCTGCCTGCCTGCCATCGTGAAGGAGAAAATGTGGGGTCTGAGTGGAGAAAATCGTGGACTGTAGATGATGCCTTACACACGCCAGCCATAGAACTCAGATCTTCCTGTGTTCAGGACAATTTCTATGCAGCAGCAGATCCGCATCTCTATGCCTCGGGGCTGGCTGTTTTCATGCAACAGCAGGATGTCATGTTGCCTGGGTGTGTGCCGCACTGACAGAAACGCTCAACCAATGCTTCTGCAGAGTTGGTTTATGTGACTACAGGGCTGTCCTTGCTCCTGAAATAGGAGAATCCTGACATGGCTCTTTCTTTCTTTCTTTTTTTTTTTTTTCTGATATATTTCTCAGGATTGAGCCAGTTGAAAACTGTGACGCTGGCCTCCATCCTGTATCACTTCCCCACCTTCCAACCAGTGGGATCTGCCCTCCCTCCCGCAAGAAACCACATGCCTGAATGCTGTTCTTCAGAGTAGCTTCTGGGAAAAACCAAACTCTGACATTACCTATCTCTGTCCTGATTTCCTCACTTCTACCATGGGAACCTTAGGATGTACTTTAAGAATTCCTTCAAGGATTAGGAGGGAGGAGTTAAGTGGCAGAGAAGGAGGGGGCCATGGGCTTTCCTGATCCCTCCAACACAGCTCTGTTGAGGTCAGGTCACTTGGAACACCCAGGAAATTGATAGGAATGTGGGAAGAAGGACCTGTGTGGTTGGGGGCACATGGCCCCTGCAGGTATGAGGTGTGTTTAAGTGAATTGGGGGAGAGGAAAACTGTTGTGCCACGGAGGGGAGGGGGGGCCGTTTCTGTGGGGGGAGAAAAGGGAGACAAAGAGAGAGGGGTTGAGAGAGTCCAGTGTTGGGTGCACACAAGAGGAAAAGTCCCTGGGGCACGTGTGTGGCTCAGTTTGTTCAGAGTCTGACTTTGGCTCAGGTCATGATCTCTGGGTCCTGGGGCTGAGGCCAGCATCAGGCTCTCTCAGTGGGAGCTCAGTGAGAGACCTCTCGTCCCTTCCTTCTTTGTCCCACACCCCTGCAATGCTCGCTTTCTCTCTCTTTCTCTGTCTCTCTGTCTCTCAAAAAAAAAAAATAGATGGATGACACAAAATGTAGGAGAGATTTTCATGAGGCAACGTAAATACAGCTTATGTTTTGCCCAACACATGTAGCTAGTGAGTAGCAGAAGAGGAATTTGAATAGTGTTCTTAACGATTCCAATTCTCATAACCAAGATCTACCGTAATCTCTGATAGAGAAACTAATGATTGAACATAAAATTGGAGATGAAGAGTTGCACAATTATTGAAGGAGAGTAGTACAGAAAACGGATAATGCAAGCTAGCATCATCCTCTGAAGTTGGCACAAACAGACGTAGGCCCCAAAATGGGGTGGGGGTGGAAGCTAGAAGCTCTATAGAACCTTTCCCTAGATTTCTGTCTGGAAGTTTTATAGGTTTAGGCTTTACATTTGGGGCTATAATCTATTTGAGTCGGATGTTGTATATGATATGAGGGTTGGGTTGAAGTTTATTTTGAGGAGTGGGGGGACATGTCTGTTTAATTGTTCCAACACCATCTGTTTAAAAGACTACACTTTCTCTGCCTATAAACTTGGCACCTTTCTGCAAAATTCAATGCCTAATCAACGTGTGTCTATTTGTGGACTCTCGGTTTTGTTGCACTGATTTCTATGTTCATCATTTCATGTGTAGCCCACCAAACAGCTCTGTTTTTGAAACCAAGATGGAGTTTCAGTGCACATGCAATTTTGAACAAGTTACTTTCCTCAACACTGGTTTCCTCAGCTCCAATATGGAAGTAGTGATGCTCACTTTCCAGGATTGTATGACAAATAAAGACTGTGCAGGTAAAGCATCTCTCTGAGTGCCCAGTGTGTGGCAGGTCCTCAGGAAATGTCAGGAATTCTTCCCATACGTTCTCTGCCTTGGAAACTTAAGTACTCTGGCAGAGAATTCCAGATACGTCCTCTAGGAAGAGGATACTCTCTGTCACATGTAGTGTGTTAACTATTCCAAAGCATTTTTATATCTCTTGAGAAGGTGGCCATGATCAAAACCTCTTATTTTCTGCCCAGAGCCTTCCTAATCCTTGTCCTGCTGGGTGCCTTGGCAGTTGTCTTTATTATTCAGCTTTTCACCCAAAGATCAAGGTTTCAACCTTTGGGGAGGTCACCTAACTAACATCCGTCTTGATTTGGAAGAGTGCATCCTTTCTGCTCCGTTTTTGTTTTCATTCTCCTTTATCCTCCTTTTCTTGAAAATTCGGATGTGAATTTCCTGTAGCCTATGTGTCTTTATCTGACAGAACACAGGAAGTTGGGGAAGCCTGGTGGCTCAGTGGTTGAGCATCTGCCTTCAGCTCAGGTGGTGATCCTGGGGTCCTGGAATGGAGTCCCACATCGACCCCCCAACAGGGAGCCTGTGCTCCCTCTGCCTATGTCTCAGCCTCTCTCCCGGTGTCTCTCACGAAGAAAGACAGAAAATCTTAAAAGAAAGGAACACAGGAAATCGTTCTCTTTTTGTTTACAGCCTGAGGACTGTGATTGGTCAAAGCTGTCTATGCCTACTGCATAGGTACCTCAACTATCAGGACTCTACAAACTTCTCTTCTCTGAACAATGTCCAGGTCAGGAGATCAAATTGCCTCAACGTTTGAGAGCCTTGGATTGTGGCCTGAGCTTGTGTGCTTGCAAGGCCGATTCTTCCTACCAATTTCTTTAAGATGAATGAAATGAGGGGCACTTGGGTGGCGCAGTCAGTGAAGCATCCACTCTTGGTTTTGGCTCCGATCATGATCTCAGGGTTGTGAGACTGAGTCCTGGGTCAGGCTCTATGCTCATGGGGGAAGTCTGTTTGAGATTCTCTCTCCAGCTCCCTCTGCCTTTCCCACTCATGCTCTCTCTCAAAATATAAATGAATAAATGAATGAATGAATGAATGAATGAATAAATAAATAAATAACTCTTAAAAAAAGAGATAAATGCAATGATACCAGTACGCCAATCCATGACAACAAAGAACAGGTTCCCCTCGGCAAGAATGGGGCCAGGAACACTATATGTGCCAATGAACCTCATGTCAGAGAAGATGCAAAGCCCCTTTTCATTAGCCAGAACTCTTAAAGGCATATTGGTCATAAAGCTGAGAAGAATGTTTAGGAAGACGTTTGTAGACTGAAATGGTTCTCTATAGGAAAGATATCATAATTTCCTTTGTTATTGAAACAACTCAAAATGTATGCCCCATCACCAGGATTATTTCTATTTTTAGAAAGATGTAACTAAAAATGTCCTTGACCTGAAATCAAAGGACCTGCTTCTGTCAATTATTTGCTGTATGGTCAAGCATTTCCTGCTCTCTAAGTGAGAATGAAAATGGAATGATAATCTTGGCTCTGCCTGATTTGTGGGACAATTGTGATGACTGAATGAGATAATAAATATATTGAAGCTACAATTTACTTTTGGGCGTCATATCTACGTATACATATATATATATACACATATATATGTATATATACATATATACATATACTTAAAGTAAAACTTCAAGAAGGACTTCATAAAGGAAGTGCTGTAATAACACACACACACGTACACACACACACACACACAGACAGGAAAAACGACATGAACATACAAACATTGGATGCAGGATGACACAGATTTTATTAGGAAAGAACGGAAGGAAGAAAGTTCAAAGCCATTGCAAAGGGCTTAGTAACCTGGCAGGACTTACTAACTATAATGCATCTATCTAAAAAGATGATCAGTACTGATCACTGCGGAGAGCTAACTATGCACTCATAAGAATGTGTTTCTATGCCGTAGAAGTGAAAGGTGATGATCACTTTTCGGAGACTGAGAGTGTGAATCAGTGGATGTTGACCAGCATCTGGGGTTGACCAAATGTTGTGGCTCAGCAATTGCTACAGTAAACCAGAGACACTAGAATACAATCAAATTGAAGTAGATTGCATTCCCTCCATAGACTCATAAGCATTGCTGAGAAAGATGACAGGGGCAGTGTAAGCATGTGTTCCCAGGAAAGCCGAGGGAGCAACTTCTTGTAAGACAGGAACTTTGGCAAAATGGCGTAGGATATATATTCCGGTGAGTGCTGAGTCTATAGCAAGTTGCTCAGCAGCAGCAAGGCTGGCAGCAGCTGGATCCACAGCCCTGGGCTAGGCACCCGGGCAGGCAGCAGCAGGTGGGCTGGTAGCAGGTTCTCCTGCAGATAACGGGGGTGCAGCAAGCTGGCTGGGAGCAGGGAGTGCAGCAGCAACTGGGGTGGCAGCAAGGCTGGCAGCAGCTGGACACACAGCATGCGGGCTTGCAGCAGGTGGTCCTACAGCAGGTGGTTTGACAGCAAGTTGGGCGGCAGCAGCAAGGCTGGCAGCAGCTGGACCCGCAGCCACTGGACCCACAGCAGCTGGGCTGGCAGCAGCTGGACACACAGCATGCGGGCTTGCAGCAGGTGGTCCTACAGCAGGTGGTCTGACAGCACGTTGGGCGGCAGCAGCAAGGCTGGCAGCAGCTGGACACACAGCATGCGGGCTTGCAGCACGTGGTCCTACAGCAGGTGGTCTGACAGCACGTTGGGCGGCAGCAGCAAGGCTGGCAGCAGCTGGACACACAGCATGCGGGCTTGCAGCACGTGGTCCTACAGCAGGTGGTCTGACAGCACGTTGGGCGGCAGCAGCAAGGCTGGCAGCAGCTGGACCCGCAGCCGCTGGACCCACAGCAGCTGGGTTGGCAGCAGCTGGACACAGAGCATGCGGGCTTGCAGCACGTGGTCCTGCAGCAGGTGGTGTGACAGCACGTTGGGCGGCAGCAGCAAGGCTCGCAGCAGCTGGATCCACAGCAGCTGGGTTCGCAGCAGGTGGTCCTGCAGCACGTGGGCTGGCAGCACGGGGAGCAGCACGATTCACTCATGGTGTCGCAGGTGGAGGCGTGGGCTTCTGTTCTGAGGTGACGTTCTCAGATTCTGACTGATGCCTCCTTCCATTCTGGGGCTTTTATACACTGGACCCCCTCACCCCCAACGTATGGACCAATGGGCAGGACTTCCCTTGTTTATACCGTTTTCCATAGTCACTGGCGGCTGGTAGAAGAGGAAGTTCCCTAAGTGTTAGGAATCCCTAGAGAATGGGTGCTTAACATGTTTTAATTGAGAGTAACTCATAGGAAGATTGTCAGAGGGAAGCAAGGTGGTCACGTTAGCAGCCTCGTTCTTGCTTCCGGGGCCGTGGGATCACGTGATGCAGTTCCTGGGAAGTGGTTGGTGAGTCAGTTTCGTGCTCCTTGCCCAGCATTGGTAGTTTGGCTGCATGCAGACTGGGAGTATCCCTGAGGTGAAGGGAGCTTGATGGTTATATGTTCATAGTGATGAATTGCAATCATGCTGGAGCCCGAGTCTGTTTCCCCAAAGTGCCTCATTCCAGAGGCCCGCAGGCATCTGTCTCTTGGAGCACCCTACCTCGTTTGCATAGGGCAGTGCATTCAAAGAAACTTGGGTGGAGGACATCTGGCATCATGTCTTCCATATGTCAAGGCCGAATCGAGCAGGTGGATAGAAACAGGACTAAACCAGCATCCATGATCATACTTCCTCAGTGACCAGCAGTCCTGCTCTGATTTACCCAGAAATGAGTGTTTTCCCAGGCTGTGGGTATAAGCGGGGCATTTTGGGGTGAGTCGGTGACCCTAGTCCTAACCTTGTTAACCAGCAGAGTGAGATATTTAATGGCACTGACTCCACAGTTACTGTTTTCTCTTCCTCCCTCCCCCCGTGCCATCCCTTCTCCTCCTCTTTTCCCTCGTCTTTCTCCTCTGTCTTCCTTTAACACAAATTGTGCCCGCCTGCCTGCCTGCCATCGTGAAGGAGAAAATGTGGGGTCTGAGTGGAGAAAATCGTGGACTGTAGATGATGCCTTACACACGCCAGCCATAGAACTCAGATCTTCCTGTGTTCAGGACAATTTCTATGCAGCAGCAGATCCGCATCTCTATGCCTCGGGGCTGGCTGTTTTCATGCAACAGCAGGATGTCATGTTGCCTGGGTGTGTGCCGCACTGACAGAAACGCTCAACCAATGCTTCTGGAGAGTTGGTTTATGTGACTACAGGGCTGTCCTTGCTCCTGAAATAGGAGAATCCTGACATGGCTCTTTCTTTCTTTCTTTTTTTTTTTTTTCTGATATATTTCTCAGGATTGAGCCAGTTGAAAACTGTGACGCTGGCCTCCATCCTGTATCACTTCCCCACCTTCCAACCAGTGGGATCTGCCCTCCCTCCCGCAAGAAACCACATGCCTGAATGCTGTTCTTCAGAGTAGCTTCTGGGAAAAACCAAACTCTGACATTACCTATCTCTGTCCTGATTTCCTCACTTCTACCATGGGAACCTTAGGATGTACTTTAAGAATTCCTTCAAGGATTAGGAGGGAGGAGTTAAGTGGCAGAGAAGGAGGGGGCCATGGGCTTTCCTGATCCCTCCAACACAGCTCTGTTGAGGTCAGGTCACTTGGAACACCCAGGAAATTGATAGGAATGTGGGAAGAAGGACCTGTGTGGTTGGGGGCACATGGCCCCTGCAGGTATGAGGTGTGTTTAAGTGAATTGGGGGAGAGGAAAACTGTTGTGCCACGGAGGGGAGGGGGGCCGTTTCTGTGGGGGGAGAAAAGGGAGACAAAGAGAGAGGGGTTGAGAGAGTCCAGTGTTGGGTGCACACAAGAGGAAAAGTCCCTGGGGCACGTGTGTGGCTCAGTTTGTTCAGAGTCTGACTTTGGCTCAGGTCATGATCTCTGGGTCCTGGGGCTGAGGCCAGCATCAGGCTCTCTCAGTGGGAGCTCAGTGAGAGACCTCTCGTCCCTTCCTTCTTTGTCCCACACCCCTGCAATGCTCGCTTTCTCTCTCTTTCTCTGTCTCTCTGTCTCTCAAAAAAAAAAAATAGATGGATGACACAAAATGTAGGAGAGATTTTCATGAGGCAACGTAAATACAGCTTATGTTTTGCCCAACACATGTAGCTAGTGAGTAGCAGAAGAGGAATTTGAATAGTGTTCTTAACGATTCCAATTCTCATAACCAAGATCTACCGTAATCTCTGATAGAGAAACTAATGATTGAACATAAAATTGGAGATGAAGAGTTGCACAATTATTGAAGGAGAGTAGTACAGAAAACGGATAATGCAAGCTAGCATCATCCTCTGAAGTTGGCACAAACAGACGTAGGCCCCAAAATGGGGTGGGGGTGGAAGCTAGAAGCTCTATAGAACCTTTCCCTAGATTTCTGTCTGCAAGTTTTATAGGTTTAGGCTTTACATTTGGGGCTATAATCTATTTGAGTCGGATGTTGTATATGATATGAGGGTTGGGTTGAAGTTTATTTTGAGGAGTGGGGGGACATGTCTGTTTAATTGTTCCAACACCATCTGTTTAAAAGACTACACTTTCTCTGCCTATAAACTTGGCACCTTTCTGCAAAATTCAATGCCTAATCAACGTGTGTCTATTTGTGGACTCTCGGTTTTGTTGCACTGATTTCTATGTTCATCATTTCATGTGTAGCCCACCAAACAGCTCTGTTTTTGAAACCAAGATGGAGTTTCAGTGCACATGCAATTTTGAACAAGTTACTTTCCTCAACACTGGTTTCCTCAGCTCCAATATGGAAGTAGTGATGCTCACTTTCCAGGATTGTATGACAAATAAAGACTGTGCAGGTAAAGCATCTCTCTGAGTGCCCAGTGTGTGGCAGGTCCTCAGGAAATGTCAGGAATTCTTCCCATACGTTCTCTGCCTTGGAAACTTAAGTACTCTGGCAGAGAATTCCAGATACGTCCTCTAGGAAGAGGATACTCTCTGTCACATGTAGTGTGTTAACTATTCCAAAGCATTTTTATATCTCTTGAGAAGGTGGCCATGATCAAAACCTCTTATTTTCTGCCCAGAGCCTTCCTAATCCTTGTCCTGCTGGGTGCCTTGGCAGTTGTCTTTATTATTCAGCTTTTCACCCAAAGATCAAGGTTTCAACCTTTGGGGAGGTCACCTAACTAACATCCGTCTTGATTTGGAAGAGTGCATCCTTTCTGCTCCGTTTTTGTTTTCATTCTCCTTTATCCTCCTTTTCTTGAAAATTCGGATGTGAATTTCCTGTAGCCTATGTGTCTTTATCTGACAGAACACAGGAAGTTGGGGAAGCCTGGTGGCTCAGTGGTTGAGCATCTGCCTTCAGCTCAGGTGGTGATCCTGGGGTCCTGGAATGGAGTCCCACATCGACCCCCCAACAGGGAGCCTGTGCTCCCTCTGCCTATGTCTCAGCCTCTCTCCCGGTGTCTCTCACGAAGAAAGACAGAAAATCTTAAAAGAAAGGAACACAGGAAATCGTTCTCTTTTTGTTTACAGCCTGAGGACTGTGATTGGTCAAAGCTGTCTATGCCTACTGCATAGGTACCTCAACTATCAGGACTCTACAAACTTCTCTTCTCTGAACAATGTCCAGGTCAGGAGATCAAATTGCCTCAACGTTTGAGAGCCTTGGATTGTGGCCTGAGCTTGTGTGCTTGCAAGGCCGATTCTTCCTACCAATTTCTTTAAGATGAATGAAATGAGGGGCACTTGGGTGGCGCAGTCAGTGAAGCATCCACTCTTGGTTTTGGCTCCGATCATGATCTCAGGGTTGTGAGACTGAGTCCTGGGTCAGGCTCTATGCTCATGGGGGAAGTCTGTTTGAGATTCTCTCTCCAGCTCCCTCTGCCTTTCCCACTCATGCTCTCTCTCAAAATATAAATGAATAAATGAATGAATGAATGAATGAATGAATGAATAAATAAATAAATAACTCTTAAAAAAAGAGATAAATGCAATGATACCAGTACGCCAATCCATGACAACAAAGAACAGGTTCCCCTCGGCAAGAATGGGGCCAGGAACACTATATGTGCCAATGAACCTCATGTCAGAGAAGATGCAAAGCCCCTTTTCATTAGCCAGAACTCTTAAAGGCATATTGGTCATAAAGCTGAGAAGAATGTTTAGGAAGACGTTTGTAGACTGAAATGGTTCTCTATAGGAAAGATATCATAATTTCCTTTGTTATTGAAACAACTCAAAATGTATGCCCCATCACCAGGATTATTTCTATTTTTAGAAAGATGTAACTAAAAATGTCCTTGACCTGAAATCAAAGGACCTGCTTCTGTCAATTATTTGCTGTATGGTCAAGCATTTCCTGCTCTCTAAGTGAGAATGAAAATGGAATGATAATCTTGGCTCTGCCTGATTTGTGGGACAATTGTGATGACTGAATGAGATAATAAATATATTGAAGCTACAATTTACTTTTGGGCGTCATATCTACGTATACATATATATATATACACATATATATGTATATATACATATATACATATACTTAAAGTAAAACTTCAAGAAGGACTTCATAAAGGAAGTGCTGTAATAACACACACACACGTACACACACACACACACACACAGACAGGAAAAACGACATGAACATACAAACATTGGATGCAGGATGACACAGATTTTATTAGGAAAGAACGGAAGGAAGAAAGTTCAAAGCCATTGCAAAGGGCTTAGTAACCTGGCAGGACTTACTAACTATAATGCATCTATCTAAAAAGATGATCAGTACTGATCACTGCGGAGAGCTAACTATGCACTCATAAGAATGTGTTTCTATGCCGTAGAAGTGAAAGGTGATGATCACTTTTCGGAGACTGAGAGTGTGAATCAGTGGATGTTGACCAGCATCTGGGGTTGACCAAATGTTGTGGCTCAGCAATTGCTACAGTAAACCAGAGACACTAGAATACAATCAAATTGAAGTAGATTGCATTCCCTCCATAGACTCATAAGCATTGCTGAGAAAGATGACAGGGGCAGTGTAAGCATGTGTTCCCAGGAAAGCCGAGGGAGCAACTTCTTGTAAGACAGGAACTTTGGCAAAATGGCGTAGGATATATATTCCGGTGAGTGCTGAGTCTATAGCAAGTTGCTCAGCAGCAGCAAGGCTGGCAGCAGCTGGATCCACAGCCCTGGGCTAGGCACCCGGGCAGGCAGCAGCAGGTGGGCTGGTAGCAGGTTCTCCTGCAGATAACGGGGGTGCAGCAAGCTGGCTGGGAGCAGGGAGTGCAGCAGCAACTGGGGTGGCAGCAAGGCTGGCAGCAGCTGGACACACAGCATGCGGGCTTGCAGCAGGTGGTCCTACAGCAGGTGGTTTGACAGCAAGTTGGGCGGCAGCAGCAAGGCTGGCAGCAGCTGGACCCGCAGCCACTGGACCCACAGCAGCTGGGCTGGCAGCAGCTGGACACACAGCATGCGGGCTTGCAGCAGGTGGTCCTACAGCAGGTGGTCTGACAGCACGTTGGGCGGCAGCAGCAAGGCTGGCAGCAGCTGGACACACAGCATGCGGGCTTGCAGCACGTGGTCCTACAGCAGGTGGTCTGACAGCACGTTGGGCGGCAGCAGCAAGGCTGGCAGCAGCTGGACACACAGCATGCGGGCTTGCAGCACGTGGTCCTACAGCAGGTGGTCTGACAGCACGTTGGGCGGCAGCAGCAAGGCTGGCAGCAGCTGGACCCGCAGCCGCTGGACCCACAGCAGCTGGGTTGGCAGCAGCTGGACACAGAGCATGCGGGCTTGCAGCACGTGGTCCTGCAGCAGGTGGTGTGACAGCACGTTGGGCGGCAGCAGCAAGGCTCGCAGCAGCTGGATCCACAGCAGCTGGGTTCGCAGCAGGTGGTCCTGCAGCACGTGGGCTGGCAGCACGGGGAGCAGCACGATTCACTCATGGTGTCGCAGGTGGAGGCGTGGGCTTCTGTTCTGAGGTGACGTTCTCAGATTCTGACTGATGCCTCCTTCCATTCTGGGGCTTTTATACACTGGACCCCCTCACCCCCAACGTATGGACCAATGGGCAGGACTTCCCTTGTTTATACCGTTTTCCATAGTCACTGGCGGCTGGTAGAAGAGGAAGTTCCCTAAGTGTTAGGAATCCCTAGAGAATGGGTGCTTAACATGTTTTAATTGAGAGTAACTCATAGGAAGATTGTCAGAGGGAAGCAAGGTGGTCACGTTAGCAGCCTCGTTCTTGCTTCCGGGGCCGTGGGATCACGTGATGCAGTTCCTGGGAAGTGGTTGGTGAGTCAGTTTCGTGCTCCTTGCCCAGCATTGGTAGTTTGGCTGCATGCAGACTGGGAGTATCCCTGAGGTGAAGGGAGCTTGATGGTTATATGTTCATAGTGATGAATTGCAATCATGCTGGAGCCCGAGTCTGTTTCCCCAAAGTGCCTCATTCCAGAGGCCCGCAGGCATCTGTCTCTTGGAGCACCCTACCTCGTTTGCATAGGGCAGTGCATTCAAAGAAACTTGGGTGGAGGACATCTGGCATCATGTCTTCCATATGTCAAGGCCGAATCGAGCAGGTGGATAGAAACAGGACTAAACCAGCATCCATGATCATACTTCCTCAGTGACCAGCAGTCCTGCTCTGATTTACCCAGAAATGAGTGTTTTCCCAGGCTGTGGGTATAAGCGGGGCATTTTGGGGTGAGTCGGTGACCCTAGTCCTAACCTTGTTAACCAGCAGAGTGAGATATTTAATGGCACTGACTCCACAGTTACTGTTTTCTCTTCCTCCCTCCCCCCGTGCCATCCCTTCTCCTCCTCTTTTCCCTCGTCTTTCTCCTCTGTCTTCCTTTAACACAAATTGTGCCCGCCTGCCTGCCTGCCATCGTGAAGGAGAAAATGTGGGGTCTGAGTGGAGAAAATCGTGGACTGTAGATGATGCCTTACACACGCCAGCCATAGAACTCAGATCTTCCTGTGTTCAGGACAATTTCTATGCAGCAGCAGATCCGCATCTCTATGCCTCGGGGCTGGCTGTTTTCATGCAACAGCAGGATGTCATGTTGCCTGGGTGTGTGCCGCACTGACAGAAACGCTCAACCAATGCTTCTGGAGAGTTGGTTTATGTGACTACAGGGCTGTCCTTGCTCCTGAAATAGGAGAATCCTGACATGGCTCTTTCTTTCTTTCTTTTTTTTTTTTTTCTGATATATTTCTCAGGATTGAGCCAGTTGAAAACTGTGACGCTGGCCTCCATCCTGTATCACTTCCCCACCTTCCAACCAGTGGGATCTGCCCTCCCTCCCGCAAGAAACCACATGCCTGAATGCTGTTCTTCAGAGTAGCTTCTGGGAAAAACCAAACTCTGACATTACCTATCTCTGTCCTGATTTCCTCACTTCTACCATGGGAACCTTAGGATGTACTTTAAGAATTCCTTCAAGGATTAGGAGGGAGGAGTTAAGTGGCAGAGAAGGAGGGGGCCATGGGCTTTCCTGATCCCTCCAACACAGCTCTGTTGAGGTCAGGTCACTTGGAACACCCAGGAAATTGATAGGAATGTGGGAAGAAGGACCTGTGTGGTTGGGGGCACATGGCCCCTGCAGGTATGAGGTGTGTTTAAGTGAATTGGGGGAGAGGAAAACTGTTGTGCCACGGAGGGGAGGGGGGCCGTTTCTGTGGGGGGAGAAAAGGGAGACAAAGAGAGAGGGGTTGAGAGAGTCCAGTGTTGGGTGCACACAAGAGGAAAAGTCCCTGGGGCACGTGTGTGGCTCAGTTTGTTCAGAGTCTGACTTTGGCTCAGGTCATGATCTCTGGGTCCTGGGGCTGAGGCCAGCATCAGGCTCTCTCAGTGGGAGCTCAGTGAGAGACCTCTCGTCCCTTCCTTCTTTGTCCCACACCCCTGCAATGCTCGCTTTCTCTCTCTTTCTCTGTCTCTCTGTCTCTCAAAAAAAAAAAATAGATGGATGACACAAAATGTAGGAGAGATTTTCATGAGGCAACGTAAATACAGCTTATGTTTTGCCCAACACATGTAGCTAGTGAGTAGCAGAAGAGGAATTTGAATAGTGTTCTTAACGATTCCAATTCTCATAACCAAGATCTACCGTAATCTCTGATAGAGAAACTAATGATTGAACATAAAATTGGAGATGAAGAGTTGCACAATTATTGAAGGAGAGTAGTACAGAAAACGGATAATGCAAGCTAGCATCATCCTCTGAAGTTGGCACAAACAGACGTAGGCCCCAAAATGGGGTGGGGGTGGAAGCTAGAAGCTCTATAGAACCTTTCCCTAGATTTCTGTCTGCAAGTTTTATAGGTTTAGGCTTTACATTTGGGGCTATAATCTATTTGAGTCGGATGTTGTATATGATATGAGGGTTGGGTTGAAGTTTATTTTGAGGAGTGGGGGGACATGTCTGTTTAATTGTTCCAACACCATCTGTTTAAAAGACTACACTTTCTCTGCCTATAAACTTGGCACCTTTCTGCAAAATTCAATGCCTAATCAACGTGTGTCTATTTGTGGACTCTCGGTTTTGTTGCACTGATTTCTATGTTCATCATTTCATGTGTAGCCCACCAAACAGCTCTGTTTTTGAAACCAAGATGGAGTTTCAGTGCACATGCAATTTTGAACAAGTTACTTTCCTCAACACTGGTTTCCTCAGCTCCAATATGGAAGTAGTGATGCTCACTTTCCAGGATTGTATGACAAATAAAGACTGTGCAGGTAAAGCATCTCTCTGAGTGCCCAGTGTGTGGCAGGTCCTCAGGAAATGTCAGGAATTCTTCCCATACGTTCTCTGCCTTGGAAACTTAAGTACTCTGGCAGAGAATTCCAGATACGTCCTCTAGGAAGAGGATACTCTCTGTCACATGTAGTGTGTTAACTATTCCAAAGCATTTTTATATCTCTTGAGAAGGTGGCCATGATCAAAACCTCTTATTTTCTGCCCAGAGCCTTCCTAATCCTTGTCCTGCTGGGTGCCTTGGCAGTTGTCTTTATTATTCAGCTTTTCACCCAAAGATCAAGGTTTCAACCTTTGGGGAGGTCACCTAACTAACATCCGTCTTGATTTGGAAGAGTGCATCCTTTCTGCTCCGTTTTTGTTTTCATTCTCCTTTATCCTCCTTTTCTTGAAAATTCGGATGTGAATTTCCTGTAGCCTATGTGTCTTTATCTGACAGAACACAGGAAGTTGGGGAAGCCTGGTGGCTCAGTGGTTGAGCATCTGCCTTCAGCTCAGGTGGTGATCCTGGGGTCCTGGAATGGAGTCCCACATCGACCCCCCAACAGGGAGCCTGTGCTCCCTCTGCCTATGTCTCAGCCTCTCTCCCGGTGTCTCTCACGAAGAAAGACAGAAAATCTTAAAAGAAAGGAACACAGGAAATCGTTCTCTTTTTGTTTACAGCCTGAGGACTGTGATTGGTCAAAGCTGTCTATGCCTACTGCATAGGTACCTCAACTATCAGGACTCTACAAACTTCTCTTCTCTGAACAATGTCCAGGTCAGGAGATCAAATTGCCTCAACGTTTGAGAGCCTTGGATTGTGGCCTGAGCTTGTGTGCTTGCAAGGCCGATTCTTCCTACCAATTTCTTTAAGATGAATGAAATGAGGGGCACTTGGGTGGCGCAGTCAGTGAAGCATCCACTCTTGGTTTTGGCTCCGATCATGATCTCAGGGTTGTGAGACTGAGTCCTGGGTCAGGCTCTATGCTCATGGGGGAAGTCTGTTTGAGATTCTCTCTCCAGCTCCCTCTGCCTTTCCCACTCATGCTCTCTCTCAAAATATAAATGAATAAATGAATGAATGAATGAATGAATAAATAAATAAATAACTCTTAAAAAAAGAGATAAATGCAATGATACCAGTACGCCAATCCATGACCACAAAGAACAGGTTCCCCTCGGCAAGAATGGGGCCAGGAACACTATATGTGCCAATGAACCTCATGTCAGAGAAGATGCAAAGCCCCTTTTCATTAGCCAGAACTCTTAAAGGCATATTGGTCATAAAGCTGAGAAGAATGTTTAGGAAGACGTTTGTAGACTGAAATGGTTCTCTATAGGAAAGATATAATAATTTCCTTTGTTATTGAAACAACTCAAAATGTATGCCCCATCACCAGGATTATTTCTATTTTTAGAAAGATGTAACTAAAAATGTCCTTGACCTGAAATCAAAGGACCTGCTTCTGTCAATTATTTGCTGTATGGTCAAGCATTTCCTGCTCTCTAAGTGAGAATGAAAATGGAATGATAATCTTGGCTCTGCCTGATTTGTGGGACAATTGTGATGACTGAATGAGATAATAAATATATTGAAGCTACAATTTACTTTTGGGCGTCATATCTACGTATACATATATATATATACACATATATATGTATATATACATATATACATATACTTAAAGTAAAACTTCAAGAAGGACTTCATAAAGGAAGTGCTGTAATAACACACACACACGTACACACACACACACACACACAGACAGGAAAAACGACATGAACATACAAACATTGGATGCAGGATGACACAGATTTTATTAGGAAAGAACGGAAGGAAGAAAGTTCAAAGCCATTGCAAAGGGCTTAGTAACCTGGCAGGACTTACTAACTATAATGCATCTATCTAAAAAGATGATCAGTACTGATCACTGCGGAGAGCTAACTATGCACTCATAAGAATGTGTTTCTATGCCGTAGAAGTGAAAGGTGATGATCACTTTTCGGAGACTGAGAGTGTGAATCAGTGGATGTTGACCAGCATCTGGGGTTGACCAAATGTTGTGGCTCAGCAATTGCTACAGTAAACCAGAGACACTAGAATACAATCAAATTGAAGTAGATTGCATTCCCTCCATAGACTCATAAGCATTGCTGAGAAAGATGACAGGGGCAGTGTAAGCATGTGTTCCCAGGAAAGCCGAGGGAGCAACTTCTTGTAAGACAGGAACTTTGGCAAAATGGCGTAGGATATATATTCCGGTGAGTGCTGAGTCTATAGCAAGTTGCTCAGCAGCAGCAAGGCTGGCAGCAGCTGGATCCACAGCCCTGGGCTAGGCACCCGGGCAGGCAGCAGCAGGTGGGCTGGTAGCAGGTTCTCCTGCAGATAACGGGGGTGCAGCAAGCTGGCTGGGAGCAGGGAGTGCAGCAGCAACTGGGGTGGCAGCAAGGCTGGCAGCAGCTGGACACACAGCATGTGGGCTTGCAGCAGGTGGTCCTACAGCAGGTGGTTTGACAGCAAGTTGGGCGGCAGCAGCAAGGCTGGCAGCAGCTGGACCCGCAGCCACTGGACCCACAGCAGCTGGGCTGGCAGCAGCTGGACACACAGCATGCGGGCTTGCAGCAGGTGGTCCTACAGCAGGTGGTCTGACAGCACGTTGGGCGGCAGCAGCAAGGCTGGCAGCAGCTGGACACACAGCATGCGGGCTTGCAGCACGTGGTCCTACAGCAGGTGGTCTGACAGCACGTTGGGCGGCAGCAGCAAGGCTGGCAGCAGCTGGACACACAGCATGCGGGCTTGCAGCACGTGGTCCTACAGCAGGTGGTCTGACAGCACGTTGGGCGGCAGCAGCAAGGCTGGCAGCAGCTGGACCCGCAGCCGCTGGACCCACAGCAGCTGGGTTGGCAGCAGCTGGACACAGAGCATGCGGGCTTGCAGCACGTGGTCCTGCAGCAGGTGGTGTGACAGCACGTTGGGCGGCAGCAGCAAGGCTCGCAGCAGCTGGATCCACAGCAGCTGGGTTCGCAGCAGGTGGTCCTGCAGCACGTGGGCTGGCAGCACGGGGAGCAGCACGATTCACTCATGGTGTCGCAGGTGGAGGCGTGGGCTTCTGTTCTGAGGTGACGTTCTCAGATTCTGACTGATGCCTCCTTCCATTCTGGGGCTTTTATACACTGGACCCCCTCACCCCCAACGTATGGACCAATGGGCAGGACTTCCCTTGTTTATACCGTTTTCCATAGTCACTGGCGGCTGGTAGAAGAGGAAGTTCCCTAAGTGTTAGGAATCCCTAGAGAATGGGTGCTTAACATGTTTTAATTGAGAGTAACTCATAGGAAGATTGTCAGAGGGAAGCAAGGTGGTCACGTTAGCAGCCTCGTTCTTGCTTCCGGGGCCGTGGGATCACGTGATGCAGTTCCTGGGAAGTGGTTGGTGAGTCAGTTTCGTGCTCCTTGCCCAGCATTGGTAGTTTGGCTGCATGCAGACTGGGAGTATCCCTGAGGTGAAGGGAGCTTGATGGTTATATGTTCATAGTGATGAATTGCAATCATGCTGGAGCCCGAGTCTGTTTCCCCAAAGTGCCTCATTCCAGAGGCCCGCAGGCATCTGTCTCTTGGAGCACCCTACCTCGTTTGCATAGGGCAGTGCATTCAAAGAAACTTGGGTGGAGGACATCTGGCATCATGTCTTCCATATGTCAAGGCCGAATCGAGCAGGTGGATAGAAACAGGACTAAACCAGCATCCATGATCATACTTCCTCAGTGACCAGCAGTCCTGCTCTGATTTACCCAGAAATGAGTGTTTTCCCAGGCTGTGGGTATAAGCGGGGCATTTTGGGGTGAGTCGGTGACCCTAGTCCTAACCTTGTTAACCAGCAGAGTGAGATATTTAATGGCACTGACTCCACAGTTACTGTTTTCTCTTCCTCCCTCCCCCCGTGCCATCCCTTCTCCTCCTCTTTTCCCTCGTCTTTCTCCTCTGTCTTCCTTTAACACAAATTGTGCCCGCCTGCCTGCCTGCCATCGTGAAGGAGAAAATGTGGGGTCTGAGTGGAGAAAATCGTGGACTGTAGATGATGCCTTACACACGCCAGCCATAGAACTCAGATCTTCCTGTGTTCAGGACAATTTCTATGCAGCAGCAGATCCGCATCTCTATGCCTCGGGGCTGGCTGTTTTCATGCAACAGCAGGATGTCATGTTGCCTGGGTGTGTGCCGCACTGACAGAAACGCTCAACCAATGCTTCTGCAGAGTTGGTTTATGTGACTACAGGGCTGTCCTTGCTCCTGAAATAGGAGAATCCTGACATGGCTCTTTCTTTCTTTCTTTTTTTTTTTTTTCTGATATATTTCTCAGGATTGAGCCAGTTGAAAACTGTGACGCTGGCCTCCATCCTGTATCACTTCCCCACCTTCCAACCAGTGGGATCTGCCCTCCCTCCCGCAAGAAACCACATGCCTGAATGCTGTTCTTCAGAGTAGCTTCTGGGAAAAACCAAACTCTGACATTACCTATCTCTGTCCTGATTTCCTCACTTCTACCATGGGAACCTTAGGATGTACTTTAAGAATTCCTTCAAGGATTAGGAGGGAGGAGTTAAGTGGCAGAGAAGGAGGGGGCCATGGGCTTTCCTGATCCCTCCAACACAGCTCTGTTGAGGTCAGGTCACTTGGAACACCCAGGAAATTGATAGGAATGTGGGAAGAAGGACCTGTGTGGTTGGGGGCACATGGCCCCTGCAGGTATGAGGTGTGTTTAAGTGAATTGGGGGAGAGGAAAACTGTTGTGCCACGGAGGGGAGGGGGGCCGTTTCTGTGGGGGGAGAAAAGGGAGACAAAGAGAGAGGGGTTGAGAGAGTCCAGTGTTGGGTGCACACAAGAGGAAAAGTCCCTGGGGCACGTGTGTGGCTCAGTTTGTTCAGAGTCTGACTTTGGCTCAGGTCATGATCTCTGGGTCCTGGGGCTGAGGCCAGCATCAGGCTCTCTCAGTGGGAGCTCAGTGAGAGACCTCTCGTCCCTTCCTTCTTTGTCCCACACCCCTGCAATGCTCGCTTTCTCTCTCTTTCTCTGTCTCTCTGTCTCTCAAAAAAAAAAATAGATGGATGACACAAAATGTAGGAGAGATTTTCATGAGGCAACGTAAATACAGCTTATGTTTTGCCCAACACATGTAGCTAGTGAGTAGCAGAAGAGGAATTTGAATAGTGTTCTTAACGATTCCAATTCTCATAACCAAGATCTACCGTAATCTCTGATAGAGAAACTAATGATTGAACATAAAATTGGAGATGAAGAGTTGCACAATTATTGAAGGAGAGTAGTACAGAAAACGGATAATGCAAGCTAGCATCATCCTCTGAAGTTGGCACAAACAGACGTAGGCCCCAAAATGGGGTGGGGGTGGAAGCTAGAAGCTCTATAGAACCTTTCCCTAGATTTCTGTCTGCAAGTTTTATAGGTTTAGGCTTTACATTTGGGGCTATAATCTATTTGAGTCGGATGTTGTATATGATATGAGGGTTGGGTTGAAGTTTATTTTGAGGAGTGGGGGGACATGTCTGTTTAATTGTTCCAACACCATCTGTTTAAAAGACTACACTTTCTCTGCCTATAAACTTGGCACCTTTCTGCAAAATTCAATGCCTAATCAACGTGTGTCTATTTGTGGACTCTCGGTTTTGTTGCACTGATTTCTATGTTCATCATTTCATGTGTAGCCCACCAAACAGCTCTGTTTTTGAAACCAAGATGGAGTTTCAGTGCACATGCAATTTTGAACAAGTTACTTTCCTCAACACTGGTTTCCTCAGCTCCAATATGGAAGTAGTGATGCTCACTTTCCAGGATTGTATGACAAATAAAGACTGTGCAGGTAAAGCATCTCTCTGAGTGCCCAGTGTGTGGCAGGTCCTCAGGAAATGTCAGGAATTCTTCCCATACGTTCTCTGCCTTGGAAACTTAAGTACTCTGGCAGAGAATTCCAGATACGTCCTCTAGGAAGAGGATACTCTCTGTCACATGTAGTGTGTTAACTATTCCAAAGCATTTTTATATCTCTTGAGAAGGTGGCCATGATCAAAACCTCTTATTTTCTGCCCAGAGCCTTCCTAATCCTTGTCCTGCTGGGTGCCTTGGCAGTTGTCTTTATTATTCAGCTTTTCACCCAAAGATCAAGGTTTCAACCTTTGGGGAGGTCACCTAACTAACATCCGTCTTGATTTGGAAGAGTGCATCCTTTCTGCTCCGTTTTTGTTTTCATTCTCCTTTATCCTCCTTTTCTTGAAAATTCGGATGTGAATTTCCTGTAGCCTATGTGTCTTTATCTGACAGAACACAGGAAGTTGGGGAAGCCTGGTGGCTCAGTGGTTGAGCATCTGCCTTCAGCTCAGGTGGTGATCCTGGGGTCCTGGAATGGAGTCCCACATCGACCCCCCAACAGGGAGCCTGTGCTCCCTCTGCCTATGTCTCAGCCTCTCTCCCGGTGTCTCTCACGAAGAAAGACAGAAAATCTTAAAAGAAAGGAACACAGGAAATCGTTCTCTTTTTGTTTACAGCCTGAGGACTGTGATTGGTCAAAGCTGTCTATGCCTACTGCATAGGTACCTCAACTATCAGGACTCTACAAACTTCTCTTCTCTGAACAATGTCCAGGTCAGGAGATCAAATTGCCTCAACGTTTGAGAGCCTTGGATTGTGGCCTGAGCTTGTGTGCTTGCAAGGCCGATTCTTCCTACCAATTTCTTTAAGATGAATGAAATGAGGGGCACTTGGGTGGCGCAGTCAGTGAAGCATCCACTCTTGGTTTTGGCTCCGATCATGATCTCAGGGTTGTGAGACTGAGTCCTGGGTCAGGCTCTATGCTCATGGGGGAAGTCTGTTTGAGATTCTCTCTCCAGCTCCCTCTGCCTTTCCCACTCATGCTCTCTCTCAAAATATAAATGAATAAATGAATGAATGAATGAATGAATAAAAATAAATAAATAACTCTTAAAAAAAGAGATAAATGCAATGATACCAGTACGCCAATCCATGACCACAAAGAACAGGTTCCCCTCGGCAAGAATGGGGCCAGGAACACTATATGTGCCAATGAACCTCATGTCAGAGAAGATGCAAAGCCCCTTTTCATTAGCCAGAACTCTTAAAGGCATATTGGTCATAAAGCTGAGAAGAATGTTTAGGAAGACGTTTGTAGACTGAAATGGTTCTCTATAGGAAAGATATAATAATTTCCTTTGTTATTGAAACAACTCAAAATGTATGCCCCATCACCAGGATTATTTCTATTTTTAGAAAGATGTAACTAAAAATGTCCTTGACCTGAAATCAAAGGACCTGCTTCTGTCAATTATTTGCTGTATGGTCAAGCATTTCCTGCTCTCTAAGTGAGAATGAAAATGGAATGATAATCTTGGCTCTGCCTGATTTGTGGGACAATTGTGATGACTGAATGAGATAATAAATATATTGAAGCTACAATTTACTTTTGGGCGTCATATCTACGTATACATATATATATATACACATATATATGTATATATACATATATACATATACTTAAAGTAAAACTTCAAGAAGGACTTCATAAAGGAAGTGCTGTAATAACACACACACACGTACACACACACACACACACACAGACAGGAAAAACGACATGAACATACAAACATTGGATGCAGGATGACACAGATTTTATTAGGAAAGAACGGAAGGAAGAAAGTTCAAAGCCATTGCAAAGGGCTTAGTAACCTGGCAGGACTTACTAACTATAATGCATCTATCTAAAAAGATGATCAGTACTGATCACTGCGGAGAGCTAACTATGCACTCATAAGAATGTGTTTCTATGCCGTAGAAGTGAAAGGTGATGATCACTTTTCGGAGACTGAGAGTGTGAATCAGTGGATGTTGACCAGCATCTGGGGTTGACCAAATGTTGTGGCTCAGCAATTGCTACAGTAAACCAGAGACACTAGAATACAATCAAATTGAAGTAGATTGCATTCCCTCCATAGACTCATAAGCATTGCTGAGAAAGATGACAGGGGCAGTGTAAGCATGTGTTCCCAGGAAAGCCGAGGGAGCAACTTCTTGTAAGACAGGAACTTTGGCAAAATGGCGTAGGATATATATTCCGGTGAGTGCTGAGTCTATAGCAAGTTGCTCAGCAGCAGCAAGGCTGGCAGCAGCTGGATCCACAGCCCTGGGCTAGGCACCCGGGCAGGCAGCAGCAGGTGGGCTGGTAGCAGGTTCTCCTGCAGATAACGGGGGTGCAGCAAGCTGGCTGGGAGCAGGGAGTGCAGCAGCAACTGGGGTGGCAGCAAGGCTGGCAGCAGCTGGACACACAGCATGCGGGCTTGCAGCAGGTGGTCCTACAGCAGGTGGTTTGACAGCAAGTTGGGCGGCAGCAGCAAGGCTGGCAGCAGCTGGACCCGCAGCCACTGGACCCACAGCAGCTGGGCTGGCAGCAGCTGGACACACAGCATGCGGGCTTGCAGCAGGTGGTCCTACAGCAGGTGGTCTGACAGCACGTTGGGCGGCAGCAGCAAGGCTGGCAGCAGCTGGACACACAGCATGCGGGCTTGCAGCACGTGGTCCTACAGCAGGTGGTCTGACAGCACGTTGGGCGGCAGCAGCAAGGCTGGCAGCAGCTGGACACACAGCATGCGGGCTTGCAGCACGTGGTCCTACAGCAGGTGGTCTGACAGCACGTTGGGCGGCAGCAGCAAGGCTGGCAGCAGCTGGACCCGCAGCCGCTGGACCCACAGCAGCTGGGTTGGCAGCAGCTGGACACAGAGCATGCGGGCTTGCAGCACGTGGTCCTGCAGCAGGTGGTGTGACAGCACGTTGGGCGGCAGCAGCAAGGCTCGCAGCAGCTGGATCCACAGCAGCTGGGTTCGCAGCAGGTGGTCCTGCAGCACGTGGGCTGGCAGCACGGGGAGCAGCACGATTCACTCATGGTGTCGCAGGTGGAGGCGTGGGCTTCTGTTCTGAGGTGACGTTCTCAGATTCTGACTGATGCCTCCTTCCATTCTGGGGCTTTTATACACTGGACCCCCTCACCCCCAACGTATGGACCAATGGGCAGGACTTCCCTTGTTTATACCGTTTTCCATAGTCACTGGCGGCTGGTAGAAGAGGAAGTTCCCTAAGTGTTAGGAATCCCTAGAGAATGGGTGCTTAACATGTTTTAATTGAGAGTAACTCATAGGAAGATTGTCAGAGGGAAGCAAGGTGGTCACGTTAGCAGCCTCGTTCTTGCTTCCGGGGCCGTGGGATCACGTGATGCAGTTCCTGGGAAGTGGTTGGTGAGTCAGTTTCGTGCTCCTTGCCCAGCATTGGTAGTTTGGCTGCATGCAGACTGGGAGTATCCCTGAGGTGAAGGGAGCTTGATGGTTATATGTTCATAGTGATGAATTGCAATCATGCTGGAGCCCGAGTCTGTTTCCCCAAAGTGCCTCATTCCAGAGGCCCGCAGGCATCTGTCTCTTGGAGCACCCTACCTCGTTTGCATAGGGCAGTGCATTCAAAGAAACTTGGGTGGAGGACATCTGGCATCATGTCTTCCATATGTCAAGGCCGAATCGAGCAGGTGGATAGAAACAGGACTAAACCAGCATCCATGATCATACTTCCTCAGTGACCAGCAGTCCTGCTCTGATTTACCCAGAAATGAGTGTTTTCCCAGGCTGTGGGTATAAGCGGGGCATTTTGGGGTGAGTCGGTGACCCTAGTCCTAACCTTGTTAACCAGCAGAGTGAGATATTTAATGGCACTGACTCCACAGTTACTGTTTTCTCTTCCTCCCTCCCCCCGTGCCATCCCTTCTCCTCCTCTTTTCCCTCGTCTTTCTCCTCTGTCTTCCTTTAACACAAATTGTGCCCGCCTGCCTGCCTGCCATCGTGAAGGAGAAAATGTGGGGTCTGAGTGGAGAAAATCGTGGACTGTAGATGATGCCTTACACACGCCAGCCATAGAACTCAGATCTTCCTGTGTTCAGGACAATTTCTATGCAGCAGCAGATCCGCATCTCTATGCCTCGGGGCTGGCTGTTTTCATGCAACAGCAGGATGTCATGTTGCCTGGGTGTGTGCCGCACTGACAGAAACGCTCAACCAATGCTTCTGCAGAGTTGGTTTATGTGACTACAGGGCTGTCCTTGCTCCTGAAATAGGAGAATCCTGACATGGCTCTTTCTTTCTTTCTTTTTTTTTTTTTTCTGATATATTTCTCAGGATTGAGCCAGTTGAAAACTGTGACGCTGGCCTCCATCCTGTATCACTTCCCCACCTTCCAACCAGTGGGATCTGCCCTCCCTCCCGCAAGAAACCACATGCCTGAATGCTGTTCTTCAGAGTAGCTTCTGGGAAAAACCAAACTCTGACATTACCTATCTCTGTCCTGATTTCCTCACTTCTACCATGGGAACCTTAGGATGTACTTTAAGAATTCCTTCAAGGATTAGGAGGGAGGAGTTAAGTGGCAGAGAAGGAGGGGGCCATGGGCTTTCCTGATCCCTCCAACACAGCTCTGTTGAGGTCAGGTCACTTGGAACACCCAGGAAATTGATAGGAATGTGGGAAGAAGGACCTGTGTGGTTGGGGGCACATGGCCCCTGCAGGTATGAGGTGTGTTTAAGTGAATTGGGGGAGAGGAAAACTGTTGTGCCACGGAGGGGAGGGGGGCCGTTTCTGTGGGGGGAGAAAAGGGAGACAAAGAGAGAGGGGTTGAGAGAGTCCAGTGTTGGGTGCACACAAGAGGAAAAGTCCCTGGGGCACGTGTGTGGCTCAGTTTGTTCAGAGTCTGACTTTGGCTCAGGTCATGATCTCTGGGTCCTGGGGCTGAGGCCAGCATCAGGCTCTCTCAGTGGGAGCTCAGTGAGAGACCTCTCGTCCCTTCCTTCTTTGTCCCACACCCCTGCAATGCTCGCTTTCTCTCTCTTTCTCTGTCTCTCTGTCTCTCAAAAAAAAAAAATAGATGGATGACACAAAATGTAGGAGAGATTTTCATGAGGCAACGTAAATACAGCTTATGTTTTGCCCAACACATGTAGCTAGTGAGTAGCAGAAGAGGAATTTGAATAGTGTTCTTAACGATTCCAATTCTCATAACCAAGATCTACCGTAATCTCTGATAGAGAAACTAATGATTGAACATAAAATTGGAGATGAAGAGTTGCACAATTATTGAAGGAGAGTAGTACAGAAAACGGATAATGCAAGCTAGCATCATCCTCTGAAGTTGGCACAAACAGACGTAGGCCCCAAAATGGGGTGGGGGTGGAAGCTAGAAGCTCTATAGAACCTTTCCCTAGATTTCTGTCTGCAAGTTTTATAGGTTTAGGCTTTACATTTGGGGCTATAATCTATTTGAGTCGGATGTTGTATATGATATGAGGGTTGGGTTGAAGTTTATTTTGAGGAGTGGGGGGACATGTCTGTTTAATTGTTCCAACACCATCTGTTTAAAAGACTACACTTTCTCTGCCTATAAACTTGGCACCTTTCTGCAAAATTCAATGCCTAATCAACGTGTGTCTATTTGTGGACTCTCGGTTTTGTTGCACTGATTTCTATGTTCATCATTTCATGTGTAGCCCACCAAACAGCTCTGTTTTTGAAACCAAGATGGAGTTTCAGTGCACATGCAATTTTGAACAAGTTACTTTCCTCAACACTGGTTTCCTCAGCTCCAATATGGAAGTAGTGATGCTCACTTTCCAGGATTGTATGACAAATAAAGACTGTGCAGGTAAAGCATCTCTCTGAGTGCCCAGTGTGTGGCAGGTCCTCAGGAAATGTCAGGAATTCTTCCCATACGTTCTCTGCCTTGGAAACTTAAGTACTCTGGCAGAGAATTCCAGATACGTCCTCTAGGAAGAGGATACTCTCTGTCACATGTAGTGTGTTAACTATTCCAAAGCATTTTTATATCTCTTGAGAAGGTGGCCATGATCAAAACCTCTTATTTTCTGCCCAGAGCCTTCCTAATCCTTGTCCTGCTGGGTGCCTTGGCAGTTGTCTTTATTATTCAGCTTTTCACCCAAAGATCAAGGTTTCAACCTTTGGGGAGGTCACCTAACTAACATCCGTCTTGATTTGGAAGAGTGCATCCTTTCTGCTCCGTTTTTGTTTTCATTCTCCTTTATCCTCCTTTTCTTGAAAATTCGGATGTGAATTTCCTGTAGCCTATGTGTCTTTATCTGACAGAACACAGGAAGTTGGGGAAGCCTGGTGGCTCAGTGGTTGAGCATCTGCCTTCAGCTCAGGTGGTGATCCTGGGGTCCTGGAATGGAGTCCCACATCGACCCCCCAACAGGGAGCCTGTGCTCCCTCTGCCTATGTCTCAGCCTCTCTCCCGGTGTCTCTCACGAAGAAAGACAGAAAATCTTAAAAGAAAGGAACACAGGAAATCGTTCTCTTTTTGTTTACAGCCTGAGGACTGTGATTGGTCAAAGCTGTCTATGCCTACTGCATAGGTACCTCAACTATCAGGACTCTACAAACTTCTCTTCTCTGAACAATGTCCAGGTCAGGAGATCAAATTGCCCCAAAGTTTGAGAGCCTTGGATTGTGGCCTGAGCTTGTGTGCTTGCAAGGCCGATTCTTCCTACCAATTTCTTTAAGATGAATGAAATGAGGGGCACTTGGGTGGCGCAGTCAGTGAAGCATCCACTCTTGGTTTTGGCTCCGATCATGATCTCAGGGTTGTGAGACTGAGTCCTGGGTCAGGCTCTATGCTCATGGGGGAAGTCTGTTTGAGATTCTCTCTCCAGCTCCCTCTGCCTTTCCCACTCATGCTCTCTCTCAAAATATAAATGAATAAATGAATGAATGAATGAATGAATAAAAAAATAAATAAATAACTCTTAAAAAAAGAGATAAATGCAATGATACCAGTACGCCAATCCATGACCACAAAGAACAGGTTCCCCTCGGCAAGAATGGGGCCAGGAACACTATATGTGCCAATGAACCTCATGTCAGAGAAGATGCAAAGCCCCTTTTCATTAGCCAGAACTCTTAAAGGCATATTGGTCATAAAGCTGAGAAGAATGTTTAGGAAGAGGTTTGTAGACTGAAATGGTTCTCTATAGGAAAGATATAATAATTTCCTTTGTTATTGAAACAACTCAAAATGTATGCCCCATCACCAGGATTATTTCTATTTTTAGAAAGATGTAACTAAAAATGTCCTTGACCTGAAATCAAAGGACCTGCTTCTGTCAATTATTTGCTGTATGGTCAAGCATTTCCTGCTCTCTAAGTGAGAATGAAAATGGAATGATAATCTTGGCTCTGCCTGATTTGTGGGACAATTGTGATGACTGAATGAGATAATAAATATATTGAAGCTACAATTTACTTTTGGGCGTCATATCTACGTATACATATATATATATACACATATATATGTATATATACATATATACATATACTTAAAGTAAAACTTCAAGAAGGACTTCATAAAGGAAGTGCTGTAATAACACACACACACGTACACACACACACACACACACAGACAGGAAAAACGACATGAACATACAAACATTGGATGCAGGATGACACAGATTTTATTAGGAAAGAACGGAAGGAAGAAAGTTCAAAGCCATTGCAAAGGGCTTAGTAACCTGGCAGGACTTACTAACTATAATGCATCTATCTAAAAAGATGATCAGTACTGATCACTGCGGAGAGCTAACTATGCACTCATAAGAATGTGTTTCTATGCCGTAGAAGTGAAAGGTGATGATCACTTTTCGGAGACTGAGAGTGTGAATCAGTGGATGTTGACCAGCATCTGGGGTTGACCAAATGTTGTGGCTCAGCAATTGCTACAGTAAGCCAGAGACACTAGAATACAATCAAATTGAAGTAGATTGCATTCCCTCCATAGACTCATAAGCATTGCTGAGAAAGATGACAGGGGCAGTGTAAGCATGTGTTCCCAGGAAAGCCGAGGGAGCAACTTCTTGTAAGACAGGAACTTTGGCAAAATGGCGTAGGATATATATTCCGGTGAGTGCTGAGTCTATAGCAAGTTGCTCAGCAGCAGCAAGGCTGGCAGCAGCTGGATCCACAGCCCTGGGCTAGGCACCCGGGCAGGCAGCAGCAGGTGGGCTGGTAGCAGGTTCTCCTGCAGATAACGGGGGTGCAGCAAGCTGGCTGGGAGCAGGGAGTGCAGCAGCAACTGGGGTGGCAGCAAGGCTGGCAGCAGCTGGACACACAGCATGTGGGCTTGCAGCAGGTGGTCCTACAGCAGGTGGTTTGACAGCAAGTTGGGCGGCAGCAGCAAGGCTGGCAGCAGCTGGACCCGCAGCCACTGGACCCACAGCAGCTGGGCTGGCAGCAGCTGGACACACAGCATGCGGGCTTGCAGCAGGTGGTCCTACAGCAGGTGGTCTGACAGCACGTTGGGCGGCAGCAGCAAGGCTGGCAGCAGCTGGACACACAGCATGCGGGCTTGCAGCACGTGGTCCTACAGCAGGTGGTCTGACAGCACGTTGGGCGGCAGCAGCAAGGCTGGCAGCAGCTGGACACACAGCATGCGGGCTTGCAGCACGTGGTCCTACAGCAGGTGGTCTGACAGCACGTTGGGCGGCAGCAGCAAGGCTGGCAGCAGCTGGACCCGCAGCCGCTGGACCCACAGCAGCTGGGTTGGCAGCAGCTGGACACAGAGCATGCGGGCTTGCAGCACGTGGTCCTGCAGCAGGTGGTGTGACAGCACGTTGGGCGGCAGCAGCAAGGCTCGCAGCAGCTGGATCCACAGCAGCTGGGTTCGCAGCAGGTGGTCCTGCAGCACGTGGGCTGGCAGCACGGGGAGCAGCACGATTCACTCATGGTGTCGCAGGTGGAGGCGTGGGCTTCTGTTCTGAGGTGACGTTCTCAGATTCTGACTGATGCCTCCTTCCATTCTGGGGCTTTTATACACTGGACCCCCTCACCCCCAACGTATGGACCAATGGGCAGGACTTCCCTTGTTTATACCGTTTTCCATAGTCACTGGCGGCTGGTAGAAGAGGAAGTTCCCTAAGTGTTAGGAATCCCTAGAGAATGGGTGCTTAACATGTTTTAATTGAGAGTAACTCATAGGAAGATTGTCAGAGGGAAGCAAGGTGGTCACGTTAGCAGCCTCGTTCTTGCTTCCGGGGCCGTGGGATCACGTGATGCAGTTCCTGGGAAGTGGTTGGTGAGTCAGTTTCGTGCTCCTTGCCCAGCATTGGTAGTTTGGCTGCATGCAGACTGGGAGTATCCCTGAGGTGAAGGGAGCTTGATGGTTATATGTTCATAGTGATGAATTGCAATCATGCTGGAGCCCGAGTCTGTTTCCCCAAAGTGCCTCATTCCAGAGGCCCGCAGGCATCTGTCTCTTGGAGCACCCTACCTCGTTTGCATAGGGCAGTGCATTCAAAGAAACTTGGGTGGAGGACATCTGGCATCATGTCTTCCATATGTCAAGGCCGAATCGAGCAGGTGGATAGAAACAGGACTAAACCAGCATCCATGATCATACTTCCTCAGTGACCAGCAGTCCTGCTCTGATTTACCCAGAAATGAGTGTTTTCCCAGGCTGTGGGTATAAGCGGGGCATTTTGGGGTGAGTCGGTGACCCTAGTCCTAACCTTGTTAACCAGCAGAGTGAGATATTTAATGGCACTGACTCCACAGTTACTGTTTTCTCTTCCTCCCTCCCCCCGTGCCATCCCTTCTCCTCCTCTTTTCCCTCGTCTTTCTCCTCTGTCTTCCTTTAACACAAATTGTGCCCGCCTGCCTGCCTGCCATCGTGAAGGAGAAAATGTGGGGTCTGAGTGGAGAAAATCGTGGACTGTAGATGATGCCTTACACACGCCAGCCATAGAACTCAGATCTTCCTGTGTTCAGGACAATTTCTATGCAGCAGCAGATCCGCATCTCTATGCCTCGGGGCTGGCTGTTTTCATGCAACAGCAGGATGTCATGTTGCCTGGGTGTGTGCCGCACTGACAGAAACGCTCAACCAATGCTTCTGCAGAGTTGGTTTATGTGACTACAGGGCTGTCCTTGCTCCTGAAATAGGAGAATCCTGACATGGCTCTTTCTTTCTTTCTTTTTTTTTTTTTTCTGATATATTTCTCAGGATTGAGCCAGTTGAAAACTGTGACGCTGGCCTCCATCCTGTATCACTTCCCCACCTTCCAACCAGTGGGATCTGCCCTCCCTCCCGCAAGAAACCACATGCCTGAATGCTGTTCTTCAGAGTAGCTTCTGGGAAAAACCAAACTCTGACATTACCTATCTCTGTCCTGATTTCCTCACTTCTACCATGGGAACCTTAGGATGTACTTTAAGAATTCCTTCAAGGATTAGGAGGGAGGAGTTAAGTGGCAGAGAAGGAGGGGGCCATGGGCTTTCCTGATCCCTCCAACACAGCTCTGTTGAGGTCAGGTCACTTGGAACACCCAGGAAATTGATAGGAATGTGGGAAGAAGGACCTGTGTGGTTGGGGGCACATGGCCCTGCAGGTATGAGGTGTGTTTAAGTGAATTGGGGGAGAGGAAAACTGTTGTGCCACGGAGGGGAGGGGGGCCGTTTCTGTGGGGAGAGGAAAGGTAGACAAATAGAGAGAGGTTGAGAGAGTCGTGTGTTGGGTGCACACAAGAGGAAAAGTCCCTGGGGCACGTGTGTGGCTCAGTTTGTTCAGAGTCTGAATTTGGCTCAGGTTATGTCTCTGGGGTCTGGGGCTGAGGCCAGCATCAGGCTCCCTCAGTGTTTGCTCTATGGGGAGTCTGCTATTGCCCTCCTCTCCCTCTGTCCCTTCTTCTTTCTTCTTTTACTCTCTGTCAAATAAATAAATAGGATTTAACTATAAAAAATGATGTAATCTTAGTGGACTCTCAACTTTCGGAACCAAGTTTTCTTTGTGTCACAGTGTTTTTCAGTTGTGCATCTCATTCTCCGATGTTATGGGAGTCTACTTTTGGATCTTTGTCATATCCTTTTGGGGAAAAGGAAGGCACCAGCTGTAGAGGCCTAAAGTGTTGTCGGGATCTCCCGAGTCTCAGTGGGCTTGGTCCCCTTCTGCAATACATGTGAAAGAGGCTATATTGCCTCTCTAAGGACAAATGATCCTGCAGGTGGTAGCTAGTAGCCTGTCTCTCACTGGTGATGAGATGTATACACAGGGTAGATAACCTGGTGATGCTTTTTCAGCTGCTACTCACAGATTTCACACACTGTGCAGGAATGCGACTGCTTTTCTGGCACTGAGGGAGCTAGATACAGCCTGGTAGGGAGCTCTTCTTCAGTGGAGGCAGTGGATCTATGCAGAGGAGATGTGAAGATTTGAATCCCCGCCACGTGCCAAAGAGAAAATGTAGGAGGCTGATGGTCCTTGGTTTTCTGTGAGGGCTTCCTGAACAGCAGGGGATATGAGACACCCTGTCTAATGACAACAGAGTGGGGTGATCCCATATTCCCCTCACCACCAACAGGGTCAGACTTCAAAGAACAATGCAGTGGGCCCCAATGGAGGTAGCAGCTGCTTACTTCAAAGCCTGTCCTCATGCCCCGTGCTTCGCAAGTGCATATTCCCTGGTTAGCACTGATTGAGCCAGTACAATGGGCCTCTCCCTCAAACAGCAGCACAGATAGCACCCCACTTGCGCCAAGCCTACTGATCATACAGTGCTTCAAAGCATCATGTTCAGTTCTGTTGGAAATACCATCAGATGTTTGTTTTCTTTTCCTTCTTCTTTTTTTCCCCTTTAGAATCAGGCTTATAATTATTTGTTTGTTTCATTCCTTTTTCCATTTTCCTTCCAATAAAGCTTTTGTCTTTACTTTTTTTTTCTTTGAAATCAGGCTTATAGTCTTTGGGTTTTTTATCTTACCTTTTCCTTTTCTGTATCTTTTTTTGATCAGACGTTTTCTTTTCTTATTTCTTTTTTCTTAGGCTTATTTTAACAAATCAAAGCATACCTAGTTAAAGGCCCAAACTATCCCCACTGCAAGCAAGGAGGAACTCTGCAGAGGACAACTCGTGGGAAATAAGACCCAAAATGCAACAGCAAAGTGCAAAGAGTATATACCAAAAGCATTTGCTGAAGTGCCAGGCCCTGGAAAGTATATGACCCCTTTTTAATATAGTATTACTCTCTGGTGCAGAAAATATAACAAGCTTCCATAATATGCAAAAGACAGAAACTTAGCCAAAATGACAAGATGGAAGAACTCTCCTCAAAAGAAAGTTAAAGAAGAAATCAGAGGCAGGGAACTTGCTCAAAACAGATATAAGCAATATATCTGAATAAGAATTTAGAACAGCAGCCATAAGAATATTAGATGTGCTTGAAAAAAGAGCACAGAAGACACCAGGGATTTCTCTGTTTTCTCTGGAAGCCCCTGCTACAGAGATAAAGGACCTAAAAATAGGCTGAAATTAAAAAATGCTATAACTGAGATGCAAAAACAACTGGATATAATCACGAGGACTGAAGAAGCAGAGAATAGGTGATATAGAAGATAAAATTATGGAAAATAATAAAGCTGAGAAGAGGGAAAGGAAACTATTATATCATGAAGGTAGACTTAGGGAACTCAGCAATTCCATAAACAAACAAAAAACTTGTATCATAGAAGTCCTAGAAGAAGAGGAGGAAAAAGGGGCCGAAGGTATATTTGAACAAATTATAGCTGAGGATTTCCCTAATCTGAGTAAGAAAATAGGCATTCAAGTCCAAGATGCATAAATAACTCCCCTCAAAATCAACAAAAACAGGTCAACACCATAATATATTATAGTAAAACTTGCAAAACACAAAGATAGGGAATTCAGAAAGCCACTAGGGACAAAAGGTCCTTAACTTACAAGAATAGACACATAAAGTTAGCAGCTGACACGTCCACTGAGACCTGGCAGGCCATAAAGGAGTGGATGGAAGTATTCAAAGTGCTAAATGGGAACAATATGCAGCCAAGAATACTTTATCCAGCAAAGCTGTCATTCAAAATACAAGGAGAGATAAAGAGTTTCCAAGACAAGCAGAAACTATAAGAGTTTGTGAATGTTAAACCAGCTTTGCAAGAAATATTAAAGGGGACACTGGGAAAAAGAGAACAAAAGCAATACAGACTAAAAAGGAACACAGACAATCTACAGGAACAGTAACTTTATAGGTAATACAATAACACTAAATTCATATTTTTCAATAATTACTCTGAATATAAAAGGCCTAGATGCTCTAATAAAAAGACAAAGGGCATCAGAATGGGTAATAAAAGGACCCATCAATCTGCTGCTTACAAGAGATTCATTTTAGACCCAAAGACACCTCCACATTGAAAGTGACAGGGTGGAGAACCATTTAATGTCCATCTAATGGACATCAAAAGAAAGCTGGAATTACTATCTGAGAAGAAGATCTAACAATTGTAAATATTTATGGCCCTAACTTGGGATCAGCCAAATATATAAATCAATTAATAATAAACTTAAAGAAATTCATTGATAATAATGCAATAATATTAGGGGACTTTAACATCTCACTCACAGCAAGGGATGTATAATCTAAGCAGAAAATAAACAAGGAAACAAGGGCTCTGAATGACACACTAGACCAGATGGACTTAACAGATATATTCAGAGCTTTTCATCTTAAGACAGTAGAATCTTTCTTTTCAAGTGCACAGGGAAAATTATCCAGAATAGATCACAGACTGGGTCACAAATCAGGCCTCAACTGGTACAGAAAGATTGAAATCATACCATGCATACTTTCAGACCACAATGCTATGAAACATCAAGTCAATCACAAGAAAAAAATTGGAAAAGACCAAAATACATGGAGATTAAAGAACATTCAACTAAAGAATGAATGGGTTAACCAGGAAATTAAGAAGAATTAAAAAATGTATGGAAGTAAATGAAAATAAAAGCAAACAGTCCAAAATCTTTGGGATGTAACAAAGGCAGTCTTAAGAGGGAAGTAGATAGCAATACAGGCCTTCTGCAAGAGGCAAGAAAAGTTTCAAATAAAAACCTAACCTTACACCTAGGTGAGCTGGAAAAAGAATAGCAAATAGAGCCTAAGTCCAGCCAGAGAAGGGAAATAATAAAGATTAGAGCAGAAATCAATGATACAGAAATTAAAAATAAGAGAGAACAGATCAATGAAACCAGGAGTTGGTTCTTTGAAAGAATTAACAAAATGGGTAAATATCAGAAAGGGAGACAGAACGTAAAGACTGCTAACTCTGGGAAACGAACTAGGGGTGGTAGAAGGGGAGGAGGGTGGGGGTGGGAGTGAATGGGTGATGGGCACTGGGGGTTATTCTGTATGTTGGTAAATTGAACACCAATAAAAAATAAAGTAAAAAAAATTAAAAAATGGGTAAATCCCTAGCCAGGCTTATCAAAAATAAAAGATAAAGGATCCAAATAAGTAAAATCATAAAGGAAAGAGGAGATTCCCACCAACAGTGCAAGAGCATTCCCCTTTCTCCACATCCACTCCAATATTTGTTATTTCTTGTCTTGTTAATTTTCCCCATTCTCACTGGAGTGAGGTGGTATCTCATTGTGGTTTTGATTTGTATTTCCCTGATGGCAAGTGATGCAGAGTATTTTCTCATGTGCTTGTTGGCCATACTATGCCTTCTTTGGTGAAATTTCTGTTCATGTCTTTTGCCCATTTCATTATTGGATTGTTTGTCTTGGGTGTTGAGTTTAATAAGTTCTTTATAGATCTTGGATACTAGCCCTTTATCTGATAGGTCATTTGCAAATATCTTCTCCCATTCTGTAGGTTGTCTTTTAGTTTTGTTGACTGTTTCTTTGCCATACAGAAGTCTTTTTAACTTGATCAAGTCCCAATAGTTCATTTTTGATTTTGTTTCCCTTGCCTTCATAGATGTATCTTGTAAGAAGTTGTTGTGGCCAAGATAAAAAAGGGTGTTGCCCTTGTTCTCCTCCACAATTTTGATGGATTCTTGTCTCACATTTAGATCTTTCATCCATTTTGAGTTTATCTTTGTGTATGGTGCAAGAGAGTGGTCTAGTATCCTTCTTCTGCATGTGGCTGTCCAATTTTCCCAGCACCATTTATTGAAGAGACTGTCTTTTTTCCAGTGGATAGTCTTATCTGCTTTGTTAAAGACAAGTTGACCATAGAGTTGAGGGCCCATTTCTGAGTTCTCTATTCTGTTCCATTGATCTATGTGTCTGTTTTTGTGCCAGGACCACACTGTCTTGATGATCACAGCTTTGTAATACACCTTGAAATCCATCATTGTGATGCCCCTGGCATTAGTTTTCTTCTTCAATATTCCCCTGGCTATTCAAGGTCCTTTCTGATTCCACACAAATCTTAAGATGATTTGTTCCAACTCTGTGAAGAAATTCTGTGGTATTGGATGCCTGACTGGCTTAGCAGTTGAGTGTCTGCCTTTGGCTTGAGGTGTGATCCTTGCATCTTGGGATCAAGTCCTGCATTGGGCTCCCTGCATGGAGCCTGCTTCTCCCTCGGCCTGTGTCTCTGCCTCTCTCTCTCTCTCTCTCTCTTTCTCTCTCTCTCTCTGTCTCATGAATAAATAAATAAAATCTTAAAAAAAGGAAGTCCATGATATTTTGATAGGGATTGCATTGAACATGTAAATTTTCCTGGGTAGCATTGACATTTTCACAATATTGATTCTTCCAATCCATGAGCATGGAATATTTTTCCATCTCTTTGTGTCTTCCTCAATTTCTTTCAGAAGTGTTCTGTAGTTTTTAGGGTAGAGATCCTTTACCTCTTTGGTTAGGTTTATTCCTAGCTATCTTATGCTTTTGGGTGCAATTGTAAATGGAATTGACTCCTTAATTTCTCTTTCTTCAGTCTCATTGTTAGTGTATAGAAATGCCACTGAAATCTGGGCATTGATTTTGTATCCTGCCACACTGCCGAATTGCTGTATAAGTTCTAGCAATCTTGGAGTGGAGTCTTTTGGGTTTCTATGTCATCTGCAAAGAGGGAGAGTTTGACTTCTCTGCCAATGTGAATGCCTTTTATTTCTTTTGTTGCCTTATTGCTGAGGCTAGGAATTCTAGTACTATGTTGAATAACAGTGGTGAGAGTGGACATCCCTGTTATGTTCCTGATCTTAAGGGAAAGGCTTTCAGAATGTGAACTGGTACAGCCACTCTGGAAAATTGTGGAGGTTTCTCAAAGAGTTCAAAGTAGAGCTACCCTACAACTCAGCAATTGTACTACTGGGGATTTACCCCAAATATATAGATGCAGTGAAATGCTGGGACACCTGCACCCCAATGTTTATAGTAGCAGTGTCCACAATAGCCAAAGTGTGTAAGGAGCCTCAATGTCCATTGACAGATGAATGAATAAAGAATATGTGGTCTATATATACAATCAAATATTACTCAGCCATTTGAAATGACAAATGCCCACCATTTGCTTAGATGTGGATGGAATCAGAGGATGTTATGCTGAGTGAAGTAAATCAATCGGAGAAGGACAATCATTATGTGGTTTCCCTCATATGGGGAATATAAGAAATAGTGAAAGGGATTATAAGGGAAAGGAGGGAAAATGAGTGGGAAAAATTAGGGTGACAAAACATGAGAGACTTCTAACTCTGGGAAACAAACAAGGGGTATTGGAAGGGGAGGTGGGCGGGGGCATGGGGTGACTGGGTGACAAGCACTGAGGGGGGCACTTTGTGGGATGAGCACTGGTGTTACACTATATGTTGGCAAATTGAACTCCAATAAATAATATACAAAAAATACATGTAACCAAAGAGGTAAAAGATTTATACTCTGAAAACTATATAACACTTAAGAATGAAATTGAGGGGAGGCAGGGCAAGATGGCAGAAGAGTAGGGTCCCCAAGTCACCTGTCCCCACCAAGTTACCTAAATAACTTTCAAATCATCTTGAAAACCTACGAATTCGGCCTGAGATTTAAAGAGAGAACAGCTGGAATGCTACAGTGAGAAGAGTTCACACTTCTATCAAGGTAGGAAGACGGAAAAAAATAAAGAAATAAAAATAGCATCCAAGGGAGAGGGGCCCCCGCGAGGAGTCGGGCTAAGGCAGAGAGGCGAGAGCCTCTGGGCAGGAAAGTCCAGGCCCAGAGAAGCGGGAAGATATTCTTCCCGGTCGGAAAGGCACTTGCAGGGAACTCGGGCAGGATCCCAGGAGGGGCAGTGGTGCCCCCGGCTCCCAGGGTCACTAACAGAGGGACTGTTCCCGGGGAAGAGCACGCCACACACGTGCTAAGCTCCCTAAAGGGCTGGAGCGTGTGTCTTGCGAGGCCCCGGGACCGGCTCAGGCGGTGGCTCAGGTGGCAGCTCCACGCGGAGGGGGCTGCGCAGCCCCGGGAGCGCAATTCCAGTGGTGCAGGCCCCGGAACCCAAGGTGCTGGGGGACACAGCCTAGGATCCGGTGTTCCCCCCAGGACAGGCAGAGGCTGGGAGGTCACAGGACGGCAGGGACGCTCCTGCTGCCCGGCGGCCCCGAGCTGTGCAGAGCAGTGCCCCACGCCCGCCCCCAGAGGGTCAGGCCCCTGTGGACTGGGAGACTGTGGTAGTTACTGCGGGAGCTGACTCTAGAGCTGGACGGCTGGCCGCCGCCACTGTTGTTGTTCCTCCTGGTGTCACCTTGTGCCTGGGACTGAGCAGGGCCGCCAGGGAACAGGGGCCTCACAGGATAAATGGCTCCCACTGAACCGTGCACCTGGCAGGGGGCAGGGCAGCGCCCTCGGGGGCACACACCTGATAATCAGCACAGCAGCCCCTCCCCAAGAAGACCAGCTGGAAGGACAGGGGAAGAGCAAGTTCTTGACAGAGCAGCAATGGAAAGCTCCAGGGGAAGTCGAGGGACTTACAATATAGAATGAGAGGATACCCCTCCTTGTTTTTTAGTTTGCCCTCCTTTTTCTCTTTTTCCAGTACAACTTGTTTTTAGCCATTCTACACTGAGCAAAATGATTAGAAGGAAGAACTCACCACAAAAGAATCAGAAGCAGTAATCTCTCCCACAGAGTTACAGAATTTGGATTACAATTCAATGTCAGAAAGCCAATTCAGAAGCACAATTATAAAGCTACTGGTGGCTCTGGAAAAAAGCATAAAGGATTCAAGAGACTTTATGACTGCAGAATTTAGATCTAATCAGGCCGAAATTAAAAATCAATTAAATGAGATGCAATCCAAACTGGAGGTCCTAACCATGAGGGTTAATGAGTCAGAAGAAGAGTGAGTGACATAGAAGACAAGTCGATGGCAAGGAAGGAAACTGAGGAAAAAAGAGAAAAACAATTAAAAGATCATGAGGAAAGTTGAGGGAAATAAATGACAGCCTCAAAGGACAAATCTACGTTTAATTGCGGTTCCAGAGGGTGCTGAAAAGGAAGAAGGACCAGAAAGCGTATTTGAACAAATCATAGCTGAGAACTTCCCTAACTTGGGAAGGGAAACAGACATTCAGATCCAGGAGATAGAGAGATCCCCCTAAAATCAATAAAAAAACATTCAACACCCCGACATTTAATAGTAAAACTTGCAAATTCCAAAGATAAAGTGAAAATCCTTAAAGCAGCAAGAGACAAGAGATCCCTAACCTTTATGGGGAGAAGTATTAGGTTAACAGCAGACCTCTCCACAGAGGCCTCGCAGGCCAGAAAGGGCTGGCAGGATATATTCAGGGTCCTAAATGAGAAGAATTTATCCAGCAAGGCTCTCATTCAGAATAGAAGGAGAGATAAAGAGCTTCCAACATAAGTAGAAACTGAAGGAATATGTGACCACCAAACCAGTACTGCAAGAAATATTAAGGGGGACTCTGTAAAAGAAGAGGAAGTCCAAAGAAATAATCCACAAAAAACAGGGACTGAATAGGTATTATGACGACACTAAACTCATATCTTTCAATAGTAACTCTGAATGTGAAGGGGCTTAATGACCCCATCAAAAGGTGCAGGGTTTCAGGCTGCATAAAAAAGCAATACCTATCTATTTGCTGTCTACAAGAGACTCATTTTAGACCTAAGGACACCTACAGCCTGAAAATAAAAGGTTGGAAACCATTTACCATTCAAATGGTCCTCAAAGAAAGCAGGGGTAGCCATCCTCATATCAGATAAACTAAAGTTTATCCCAAAGATTGTTGTAAGAGATGAAGAGGGACACAATATCATACTTAAAGGATCTATCCAACAAGAGGACCTAACAATCATGAATATTTATGCCCCTAATGTGGGAGCTGCCAAGTATATCAATCAATTAATAACCAAAGTTAAGACATACTTAGATAATACTACACTTACACTGGGAGACTTGAACACAGTGCTTTCTTCAATAGATAGATCTTCTAAGCACAACATCTCCAAAGAAACAAGAGCTTTAAATGATACGCTGGACCAGATGGATTTCACAGATATTTACAGAAGCTTACATCCAAATGCAACTGAATACACATTCTTCTCAAGTGCACATGGAGCTGTCTCCAGAATAGACCACATACTGGGTCACAAATCAGTTCTTAACCGATACCAAAAGATTGGGATTGTTCCCTGCATTTTTTCAGAACATATGCTTTGAAACCAGAACTAAACTATAAGAAGAAGTTTGGAAGGAATTCAAACACGTGGAGATTAAATACCATCCTGCTAAAAGATGAAAGTGTCGGGGATCCCTGGGTGGCTCAGCGGTTTAGCACCTGCCTTCGGCCCAGGGCATGATCCTGGAGACCCGGGATCGAGTCCCACATCGGGCTCCCTGCATGGAGCCTGCTTCTCCCTCTGCCTGTGTCTCTGCCTCTCTCTCTCTCTCTGTCTCTCTCTGTGTCTCTCAATAAATAAATAAAATCTTTAAAAAAAATAAAAGATGAAAGTGTCAACCATGAAATCAGAGAAGAATTATAAGGATCATGGAAACTAATGAGAATGAAGATACAACAATTCAAAATATTTGGGATACAGCAAATGCAGGCCTAAGAGGGAAATACATCACAATACAAGCATCCCTCAAAAATTGGAAAAAACTCAAACACAAGCTAACCTAGCACCTAAAGAAATGGGAGAAAGAACAGCAGGTAAATCCTACACCAGTCATAAGAAGAGAGTTAATAAAGATTAGAGCAGAACTCAATGCAATAGGGACCAGAAGAACTATAGAACAGATCAACAAAACCAGGAGTTGGCTCTTGAAAGAATTAATAAGATAGATAAACCATTAGGCAGCCTTATTAAAAACAAAAGAGAAAAGACTCAAATTAATAAAATCATGAATGAAAAAGGAGAGATCATCACCAATACCAAGGAAATACAAACGATTTTAAAAACTTATTATGAGCAGCTATATGCCAATAAATTAGGCAATCTAGAAGAAATGAACATATTTCTGCAAGACTACAAACTACCAAAACTGGAACAGGAAGAAATAGAAAACCTGAACGGGCTGATAACCAGGGAGGAAACTGAAGCAGTCATCAGAAACCTCCCAAGTCACAAAAGTCCAGGGCCAGATGGTTCCCCAGGGGAATTCTAACAAACGTTTAAAGAAGAAACAATACTATTCTACCAAAGCTATTCCGAAAGATAGAAAGAGATGGAATACTTCCAAACTTCTATGAGGCCAGCATTACCTTAATTCCAAAACCAGACAAAGACCCCACCAAAAAAGAGAATTATAGACCAATATCCCTGATGAACACAGAAGCAAACATTCTCTCTCTCTCTTTTTTTAAAGATTTTATTTATTTATTCATGACACACACACACACACACACACACACACACACACACACACACACGGGGAGAGAGAGAGAGAGAGAGAGAGAGAGAGAGAGAGAGATTGGCAGAGACACAGGGAGAGGGAGAAGCAGGCTCCATACAGAGAGCCCGATGTGGGACTCGATCCCGGGTCTCCAGGATCACAAACTGGGCTAAAGGTGGCGCTAAACTGCTGAGCCACCCGGGGCTGCCCAGGTGCAAACATTCTCAACAAGATACTAGCCAATAGGATCCAACAGTATATTAAGAAGATTATTCACCATAATCAAGTGGGATTTATCCCCGGGATGCAAGGCTGGTTCAACACTCGTAAAACAATCAACGTGATAGATCATATCAACAAGAGAAAAAACAAGAACCATAGATCCTATCAATAGATGCAGAGAAAGCATTTGACAAAATACAGCATCCATTCCTGATCAAAACTCTTCAGAGTGTAGGGATAGAGGGAACATAACTCAGTTTCTTAAAAGCCATCTACAAAATGCCCACCGCAAATATCATTCTCAATGAGGAAACACTGGGAGCCTTTCCCCTAAGAGCAGGAACATGACAAGGATGTCCACTCTCACGGCTGCTATTCAACATAGTACTAGAAGTCCTAGCCTCAGCAATCAGGCGACAAAAAGAAATAAAAGGCATTCAAATTGGCAAAGAAGAAGTCAAACTCTCCCTCTTCACAGATGGCATGATAGTGTACCTAGAAAACCCAAAAGACTCCACCCCAAGATTGTTAGAACTCAAACAGCAATTTGGTAGCATGGTAGGATACAAAATCAATGCCCAGAAGTCAGTGGCATTTCTATACACTAACAATGAAACTGAAGAAAGAGAAATTAAGGAGTCAATTCCATTTACAATTGCACCCAAAAGCATAAGATAGCTAGGAATAAACCTAACCAAAGAGGTAAAGGATCTCTACCCTAAAAACTACAGAACACTTCTGAAAGAAATTGAGGAAGACACAAAGAGATGGAAAAATATTCCATGCTCATGGATTGGAAGAACTAATATTGTGAAAATGTCAATGCTACCCAGGGCAATTTACACATTTAATGCAATCCCTATCAAAATACCATGGACTTTCTTCAAAGAGTTGGAACAAATCATCTTAAGATTTGTGTGGAATCAGAAAAGACCCCGAATAGCCAGGGGAATTTTAAAAAAGAAAACCATATCTGGGGGCATCACAATGCCAGATTTCAGGTTGTACTACAAAGCTGTGGTCATGAAGACGGTGTGGTACTGGCACAAAAACAGACACATAGATCAATGGAACAGAATAGAGAACTCAGAAATGGGCCCTCAACTCTATGGTCAACTAATATTCGACAAAGCAGGAAAGACTATCCACTGGAAAAAAGTCTCTTCAGTAAATGGTGCTGGGAAAATTGGACATCCACATGCAGAAGAATGAAACTGGACCATTCTTTACACCATACACAAAGATAAACTCAAGATGGATGAAAGATCTAAATGTGAGACAAGAATCCATCAAAATCCTAGAGGAGAACACAGGCAACACCCTTTTTGAACTTGGCCACAGAAACTTCTTGCAAGATACATCCATGAAGGCAAGGGAAACAAAAGCAAAAATAAATTATTGGGACTTAAGATAAAAAGCTTCTGCACAGCTAAAGAAACAGTGCACAAAACTGAAAGACAACCTACGTAATGGGAGAAGATAATTGCCAATGACGTATCAGATAAAAGGCTAGTATCCAAGATCTATAAAGAACTTATTAAACTCAACAGCAAACAAACAATCCAATCATGAAATGGGCAAAAGACATGGACAGAAATCTCACAGAGGAAGACATAGACACAGCCAACAAGCACATGAGGAAATTCTCCGCATCACCTGCCATCAAGGAAATACAAATCAAAACCACAATGAGATACCACCTCACACCAGTGAAAATTAACAAGACAGGAAACAACAACTGTTGGAGAGGTTGTGGAGAAAGGGGAACCCTCCTGCACTGTTGTTAGGAATGTGAACTGGTACAGCTACTCTAGAAAACACATGTGTGGAGGTTCCTCAAAAAGCTAAAAATAGATCTGCCCTAAGACCCAGTAATTGCACTGCTCGGGATTTACCCCAAAGATACAGATGCAGTGAGACACCGGAACACCTGCACCCCAATGTTTATAGCAGCAATGTCCACAATAGCCAAACTGTGGAAGGAGCTTTGGTGTCCATCAAAGATGAATGGATAAAGAAGATGTGGTCTATGTATACAATGGAATATTACTCAGCCATTAGAAATGACAAATACCCACCATTTGCTTCGACATGGGTGGAACTGGAGTATATTATGCTGAGTGAAATACCTCACTTTGGAGAAGAACAAAGATTATATGGTCTCATTCATTTGGGGAATATAAAGAATAATGAAAGGGAATAAAGGGAAAGGAGAGAAAATGAGTGAAAGTATCAGCGAGGGTGATATAACATGAGAGACACCTAACTCTGGGAAGCAAACATGGGGTAATGGAAAGGGAGGTGGGCGGTGGGTTCTGTGACTTTTCATGGGCACTCAGGGGGGCACTTCGTGGGATGAGCACTGGGTGTTATGCTATATGTTGTCAAATTTAACTCCAATAAGAAAATATATTTTTATAAAAGGAATGAAATTGAGGAAGACACAAAGAATTGGAGAATACTCCATGCTCATGTATTGGAAGAACAAATATTGTTAAAATGTCTACATTTCCCAGAGCAATCTACATATTCAATTCAATCTCTATCAAAATAACACAGAACTAGAACAAACAATTCTAATTTTTTCTATGGAGCCAATAAAATCCCAAATAGTCAGATTAATGTTGAAAAAGAAAAGTGAAGCAGGAGCCATCACAATTCCAGACTTCAAGCTATATTACAAAGCCATAATCATCAAGACAGTATGATACTGGCACAAAACAGACACAAAGATCAATGGAACAGAACAGAAAACCCAGAAGTGGACCATCAACTCTATGGTCAACTAATCTTCAAAAAGCAGGAAAAAATATACAATGGAAAAAAGACAATCTCTTAAAGAAATAGTGTTGGGAAACTGAACAGCAACATGCAGAATAATGAAACAGGACTGGTTTCTTGCACCATACATAAAAATAAACTCAAAATGGATGAAGGACCTAAATGTGCCACAGGAATCCATCAAAATCCTAGAGCAGCAAGCTCTTTGACCTTCGACATAGCAACTTCTTACCTGATGTCTCTGGAGAAAAAAGAAACAAAAGCAAAAAATAACTATTGGGATGGAATGGGAGAAGTTATTTGCAAATGACATATGGATAAAGGGTTAGTATCCAAAATCTGTAAAGAACTTATCAAATTCAACACCCGAAAAACAAAGAAGCTCATCATGAAATGTGCAGAAGACATGAACAGACATTTCTCCAAAGAAGACATACAAATGGCCAACAGAAATATGAATAAATGTTCAACATTACTCAGAAATCAGGGAAATACAAATCAAAAACACAATGAGATACCATCTCACACTTGCCAGAACGGCTAAAATTAACAACTTAGGAAACAACAGATGTTGGAGAGGATGCAGAAAAAAAAGAACCCTCTTACATTGTTGGTGGGAACATAAACTGTTGTGGCCACTCTAGAAAAGGGAGTTCCTCAATAAGTTAAAAATAGAACTACCTTGGGACCCATCAATTGCACTATTAGATATTTATCCAAAGGATACAAAAATAGTGATTTGAAGAGCAAATACACCCAAATGTTAATAGCAGCATGATCCACAATAGCCAAAACCTGGAAAGAGCCCAAATGTCTAGCAACTGACGAATGGATATATATATATATATATATATATATATATATATATATATATATATATATATATTGGTGGCTGAGTTTTATATATATATTATATATATATAATATATATATTTAATTCAAAAAGAATTGAATCTTGCCATTTGCAATGACATGGATGGAACTAGAGTGTATTATGCTAAGTGAGGTAAGTCAGTCAGGGAAAGACAAATACCATATTATTTCACTCATATGTGGAATTTAAGAAACAAAACATATGAACATAGGGGAAGAGAGAGGAAAATAAAATAAGATGAAGACAGAGAGGGAGGCAAGCCATAAGAGACTCAAGTATAGGGAATAAACTGAAGGTTGCTGGAGGGGAGGTGGATGGGTAGATGGGGTAACTGGGTGATGGGCATTAAGGAGGGCACATGATGGAATAAGCACTGGGTATTATATGCAACTGATAAATCACTAAATTCTGCCCCTGAAACTAATACTACACTGTTTGTGAACTAACTTGAATTAATTTTATTTTATTTATTTCTTTATTTTACTGAAGTTCAATTTGCCAACATATAGTATCATACCCAGTGTTCATCCCATCAAGTGCCCTCCTCAGTGCCCATCACCCAGTTACCCCATCCCTCCACCTGTCTCCCCTACCACTACACTTGAATTTAAATAAAATCTTGAAAGAAAAAGAAATTGCTTCAAGAATGAAAGAAAATGTATATGAAGCATTAAGTCAACATCCAGCAAATGGTAGAAAACATAGGTCATGTAGTTTTTCATCTGGTCATCCAAACATGCTTGACAGTCTGTCTGGTCTCGGCAGTCTGTCCAGAGCCTCCTGGAGAGCAAGTCTCCAATGTTGGAGTGTGCCTGGGGCAGGAGCCTTCCTAGCTCTACAAAGGTCCCTCTAGGGCTCCCAGGAGGTGACCCAGGGCCTAGGTCTCCTCTTCCTCTCAAAGCCTGAATCAAACCTCAGATACCTTAGTATCAAGGCAGCACCATTAGTTCAGGAGCAGAAGTGCCAGCCCTTTGTCTATCATGACTCCTATGAATGCCCACATTCTTTTCTCTTTCTTCTTCCTCATATTTGTCCCATCCCCCTAGAACAGGCAGCTTTCTTTCCCTCCAATGCTTCACAGTTCCTGCACCAAATGCCAGAGATTGTTTTGTTCCCTTCTATGATTCAGAGGTCCTGCATTACTCCAAGTCATCATACATGCCCACTGCACAGGCGCTTGGTCCGAGATCTTCCCCTTCCTTCCTTTTCTTGGGGACATGTTGATCATAATGCCAAATTACATTCCAGCTGGGGAGCAGGATGTGTTTGGCAGAAAGTTGCCTGATGCCTCTGGACAATGCCAAGAGGTCCTGAGCACCAGGAAGGCATACCAGAAGGGGTCTTCCGTGTCCCTCAATGTGTGTGTTCATCTGCAGCCCTCAGTCATGAGGACACCGTAGGCTCACCTATCTTTGATGCGGAGGGGTGCATGAGGGACTGGATGGGGCCCAAGGCAACCAAAGGGCTCCTGTGCACAGGAACTCTACAAGGAAGGGCCCACTGCCCTCACACAGGGATTCTGGTCACTGAGGTGTAGGACACAATGTCTACAACTTTGTCCCAGATGTTCCCCACATATGTAGGGGAGACCAGTTCCATGGTCAATGAAGACACTCAACTGAATAGCTTGCTGGAGCTCAGGGCCAGGGTGTTTCCTAACTGGTCTGCAGATGGGAATGTGAGCGCCCTTCAGCCAGGGCAGGAGATACAGCCTGGCATCTGATTCTGCCCCTGTCAGCTCTGTGACATGATGTCATGGGATTTTATCATCTCCAAGTGGAGATACAAATTTGTGGGGGATTATAGGAGGCTCTAAATGGATAATGCACGTGGTATGGAACTTGTGTATACATCGTGATGTTGTGAGCACTGAAGAAGACATGGACACCATATGGGATGCAGAATGATACACGGTTTATTAAAAGGTATAGGTGAGACCTCCCCCCTGCATGGAGGGAGCCCTTTGATGTGTTCATGCAAGGATGAGAAAAGGATACAAGGACTGTGAGGACACGGAAAGAGAAAACATGATGCCAAGACTTTCATTAGTGGCAGACCTCTGTACAATAGGCATAAGGACTTGTGTCTCTAATTTAGTGATACAGATAGGATGAAGATCTTGACTATGAAGGAGTCAAGGCAAAGGTCGTGATTCCAAATCAGGATGCATGAGTGGCACATGATCCATAAGATGAAAGAAGAAGAGAATAATAATCCATAAGATTAAGGAAGAAGGGATAAATGGTCCACATTTCATCAAGCTTACTCATTAGCTTGTAAATAGGCAGATGAGTGACAAAAACATTGGCAATTGTATGCTGGCTTTGAGAAACGTTTGACAGTAACTTTGTTTCCCAAACAGCAATTTTTTTTTTTTCCGATGATGGCTCTAGGCATGGCAATCAACAGCAGGAAGGCTGGCAGCAGGGGTCCTACAATAGGTAGGTGTTGCAGTATGGTGGAGGAAGCAAGGATGGCAGCAGCTGGATCTGAAGCCCTGGGCTAGGCATCCAGGCAGGTAAAAGCAGGTAGGCTGTAAGAGGTTCTACTATAGTACACAGGTGCACAGCAAGCTGGCTGGCAACAGCTGGACCCACAGTACATTGGTTCATAGCTACTGGACTCACAGCAGCTGAGAGCAGGTAGACCTTCAGCAAGTGGTTTGACTTCATGTTGGAGGTAAGCAAGGCTGATAATAGCTGGACCCATAGCATGTTTGTCCACAGCTACTGGTTCCAAAGCAGGTAGGCTGGCAGCAGATGGTCCCATGACACATAAGCTGGTACCAAGGAAAGCAACAGAGTGGCTCATGGTCTCAGGTATAGGGCATTGAGTTTCTGTGGAGAGTCCATTTTTATAAAGATTTTATTTATTTATTCATGAGAGACACAAAGAGAGAGAGGAGAGAGAGACAGAGAGAGAGAGAGAGAGAGAGAGGCAGAGACACAGACAGAGGGAGAAGCAGGCTCCATGCTGGGAAGTCAATGTGGGACTCAATCTCAGGACCCCAGGATCACGCCCTGGGCCAAAGGCAGGTGCTAAACCGCTGTGCCACCCAGGGATTCCCAAACTTGAAGATTTGAAATCATCTTCTCCACTAGGCCTTTCATACACTGGTTGTGAAATATGGGACCAATGATTAAAATTTTCCTGGTATTATTTATGATTTTTTTCTTTTAGATCCATGGAGAATTATCCAAGGAGAAAGAATTCCTTAAAGAATATGAACTTTGGAACATAAATGATAGGATTGTTCTACTAGTTAATAGATAACTCTTAGGTACTTATTTCCAGAATGCAAGAGGTAATGGACAGTAATAGCATCATTTAGGGAAGTCTGGATGGCTCAGTGGTTGAGCATCTGCCTTTGGCTCAGGTTGTGATCCTGAGGTCCTGGGATTGAGTCCTGCATCAGGCTCCCTGCATCAGGCTCCCTGTCTCTCCTGTCTCTGCCTCTCTCTCTGTGTCTCTCATGAATAAACAAAATCTTTTTTAAAAAGCATCATTTAACTATGAATCATCATTTTCAAGATAGAATACATCCTCTAGTTACCTGACAATTCAAGCAAATTTGGAGAAGTCAGAACCACTATCACCATCTACTTTTTTCTTTGACACTACTTATTTTATTTTTAAAATATTTTATTTATTTATTTGAGAGAGATAGAGGGTAAGCAAGAGAGAGCGAGCACAAGCAGGGTGAGGGGCAGAGAGTGAAGCAGACTCCCTGCTGGCAGGGAGCCCAATGTGGGGCTTAATCCTGGAACTCTGGGATCATGACCTGAGCCAAAGGCAGATGCTTTAATCAACTGAGCTACCCAGGTGCCCTGGCATTACCTATTATACTACACTTCTGATGATAGATGAAACAAAGGTGATTAATTCAAAACATATTTTAACACATTTGTAACTAAAGCCATATGTTCACAACGTGTTCCTATGTGTCACAAAATTCAATAATCAATAAAGATATTTGCAATAACAAGATATGGTAGCATCCCAAGTGTCCATCATTAGATGGATGGACAAGAAGCTGTGGTATATATATATATATATAAAATCAAGTATTACTCAGCCATAAAAAAGAACAAGATCTTGCCATTTGCAGCAATATGAATGGACCTAGAAGGTATAATGTTAAGGAAAGTAAGTCAGATAAAGACAAATACCATATGGTTTCACTGATATGTGGAATAAAAGAAACAAAACAAATGAACAAACAAAGAAACAAATGACAAAACAGACTCTAAAATATAGAGAACAAACTGGTGGTTATTGGGGTGGGGGGGAGGGAACGGATGAAACAGATGAAGTGTATTAAGAGCACATTTACTATGATTAGCACTGGATAATGTATAGAATTGTTGAATCATTATATTGTACACTTGAAACTAATATAACACTGTATGTTAATCATGCTTCAATTAAAAAAATAAAATAAACATACAAACATATTCATGCAGGAACAAAAGGGACAATTATTTCATCTTGTGTATCAATGGAGCAAAGCAGAGCAAGTGCATAATATTTTGGATACTTAGCAATTACTACATTTGTAAGCTTTGAAAGAAAGAGCCTTTTCCTTTCAGTGGCAAGCAATAATGAGGCTCCTAATGCAGCTTCATTTACTCTGACTTAACTGTGGCTAGTGTTTCTGGTGACTCTGCTGCTGAAGTGTCCTGATCTGGGCACTGGATGGGTAAATACTCTGTTTGCAGACCCAGCATATGGGTAATGGCTTTACCAATTCATCCTATCAAACAATCAGCTGCTGTTCATTGAATCAAAATGGAGTCATAGTAGCAAAAGGATGGGATGGATATTATTTGTTTCTGTGTCTGCATCCTGAGAATGGCTCTCGCACAGAGTGAGAATCAATACACAATCATTTGAATAAAGGAGAACTTGAAGTTTATTAGCTTGAAAACTTGGACTAACAATAATTTGTATTGGACTGGATAATTGGGGTTTGGTTTAGATAAGTGACAGAATGACCAATTCAATTTTGAACAAGGTAAATTTGAAGTCGCACACCTTAAATACAATTATATTTCTTAGCTTCTTCATTCAGTTTTAAATGTGTTGTGCTGGGGATCCCTGAGTGGCTCAGCGGTTTAGCGCCTGCCTTTGGCCCAGGGCACGATCCTGGAGTCCCGGGATAGAGTCCCATGTCGGGCTCCCGGCATGGAGCCTGCTTCTCCCTCCTCCTATGTCTCTGCCTCTCTCTTTCTCTGTCTATCGTAAATAAATAAATAAATCTTTAAAAAAAATAAAATAAATGTGTTGTGCTGATTTTATCGCTAGCCATGGTGTTATAGTGGATTGAGGTCTGATTTTTTGTACAATAGCATACCCATGCTTGTGTCTATATTAAGAGTTGTTCCATCTCCGACTGTTCTCGTTCATTTGGGGAATATAAATAATAGTGAAAGGGAAAATAAGGGAAGGGAGAAGAAATGTGTAGGAAATATCAGAAAGGGAGACAGAACGTAAAGACTGCTAACTCTGGGAAACGAACTAAGGGTGGTAGAAGGGGAGGAGGGCGGGGGGTGGGAGTGAATGGGTGACGGGCACTGGGTGTTATTCTGTATGTTAGTAAATTGAACACCAATAAAAAATAAAAAAAAAAAAAAAGAGTTGTTCCAATAGGAGGAAATGTAGCTCTATGTCTCTTTTGGATGCAAGGGGTTAAATGGTTGGAAGGCCAAAGAATGACTCTAACTATGTTCAGAATATCAAATGACATTTATGAAAAGTAGACAAACAAATGAGACAATGGGACAATATTTTTCAAATGAAAGGAAAGGGAAATGATGCTTTTAGGGATAAAGAAACACTTTTATGGAAATTGTGTAAGCAGAGGTGCCTGGATGGCTCAGTTGATTGAGCGTCCAACTCTTGGTTTTGGCTCAGGTCATGGTCTTAGGGCCCTGGGGTAGAGCCCTGCACTGGGTTCTATGCTCAGTGCAGAGCCTGCTGAAGATGATCTCTCCCTCTCCCTCTTCTCCTCTCCTGCTTACTCTCTGTCTCTCTCTCTCTCTAAAATAAATAAATAAAATATTAAGAAAAAAACTGTAAGCATCCATTTTAAATGTGAAGATGACCTCTGCATCTGAATCATGCCACAATCACAATATCTGATAAGTTCTCTTTAAACATGACAAACAATACAAAGAAAATAATCTTGGACATCAGAATTCTCATCAGAATTTGGGAGACTTTTACTCGAGAATCCCAATCTCCTGGAAACCTACCCAGAACCCCCACTCTTTTGCACTATGGTCACCTCCTTTTGTGGCTCTTTCTGCTCTGACCATGGCCTCTGATAGAATTGCTGCTGCCTCAGCTGCTATGTGTCCAGCTGCTGCCACCTTTCCTGCTATGGCTCCAGCTGCTTCTGCCCAGCATGCTATCAGATCCCCTGCTGCCATACCACCTTCTGTTGCCAAATATGCTGTGGATCCTCTTATTGTTGAAATTTGCTCTTCACCACCAGCCCTGAATTAAACACCATCATGCCAATATATTGGTATTGTTCTCATTTCTTTTGTCCACAGCATCTGGCCCTGTTCTGATTTGTCACTATATTTATTTATCCCATTGGTTATGCCACCAACCAACTATTTAAAGAGCAACAATCTAAACTAAATACCACACAGACCCTCCAAGTTCTATGCCTATTTCTTTGGCATTCAGTCAAATGTCTACACTACTTCATGGGGACAGGCTCCTAATCTTATGATTGCTGTGCATGGCTTGGCCTTTACAATGAATCATGTGTGACAGAATAACTATGTCTCAATAAATACTTACTCTCTTGGTGTCAGAAACATTTGTGGTCCTTAATTATTTTTTAATGTTGGTTATGAACTGGAGATAAGTTTGAGCTTCTCTCAGGCAAACAAAGAAAACTAATTTTGCACATATCAATCAAAGCCTATGTTAGAGAAAATGCAAATAATTAAATTTCCCCCAAAATCATATTATCCACCTTACCTGTCAACAAGTTTATGGAGAGAAAACAAGAATGTCTTTTTATTAGAAATTGAATTATAGACCACCTAGCAAGGTTTTTGTGTGCTATTGGGCTCTGGGAAGTACACATGCTATATGAGATCCAGTTCCCATCCCTCATGTAGTTCACAATGGAATCTTGAATTTAACAGGAAGAGAAATGTCAGGTACAGTGTGTTGATAATACTGGAGAAGAGTAACAGTTAAGGACTGATTCCTAGAAATGAAATGTGTCAGGTTTGAAAACTCAGGGGTAGGTATTCAGCTAACAGACACATAAGACAAAGTGAAGGAGAGAATTGGGTAAAGTGGAGTGTTTATATTTTTGTGAAGGCAATCTTTATTTAAAAAGTACCAAGAAAACATAATAACCAGTTAAGGAGTAGAAGTACTTCAATAATTAATTCACAGATTGGAACAATGAGAAGACAAGAGCCAGAGATTCTCAGTTGAAACTACAGATGCAGTAGGAGATAAGTTAGTACGGTGGGTGACACATGTTTATGGGAAGGAAAGTTAGTTGGAGATTATGGTTGCGTTTCATTTTTGCAGAGCACCATCTCGGCTGAGTGCAAAAGGGACAATATGGAAGGAGATAGCCAAACTCAGGAACTCATTCATCTGGAAACCTACCCAGAACTTCCACCATCTGACCCCATGGTCAGCTCCTGTCCTTGTTCCATCTACTCTGAACAGGGCTGTGGCACAGCCTCTGCTGGGAGATGTGTTGGTGCCCCAGCTGCTACCAGCCCAGATGTGATATGTCCAGTTGCTGCCACACTAGCTGCTGAGTACCCAGCTGTTGCAGCCCCACCTGCCACCAGATCACTTGTTTCTGTACTACCTGCTGCTATCTGCTGAGATCAAGCCTCAACTGCGATGAATCTTCTTGTTGTTGAGTGCCTCATCCCACACTTCCATCTTCCCCATCAACGTTCTTACAGAATCAAGAGTTTATTTTCTTTAAGGCACCGTGACAGAGTTCTCGGTGATGTTTATTCAAATCAGTCCCAATGGTTGTGTGTCTAGTCCCTGATTTCTCTCCCACATTGGTCCTAAGACTCTGTCTGAGTCACTCTGTAAGTGACAAATAAGAGTCCCAGATTGTTGCCTTCCTCCCAGGCATTTGACATCGTCTCCCATTACTCGTCTCCCATTACTCAATAAGAAAGAAGTCATTGGCCAGGCTTATATGACTATGGGTATCTCATCTGAATTCTGTTTTTATTAATAACATTTTCTCAGATTGTTCCCTTCTACTGATTATCCCATTTTTCAAATTTTATGTTCACTTTTTTCACTATAGAAATAAAATAGATGTACTTATTCATTCCTTCTCCTGTGTTTATAACTCGTTCCTGAATAAATGATTTTATATACAGATACAGACAGGAATTTAGACCTGTGCCACTACATAACAGAATTTACAACTTATTTTGATAACAAAAAGGCACCAGATAACACAAACCAAACTCATCTCTTTGATTCTCTAGTGAACCAGCAATGCTCCATTTTTTTACTCTTCCTAGCTTCAAGAGAATGGCAACCAGAAGGACAAGAGCTGTAGAAAATTTTTTGCAAGAGTTATTCTCCGTTCATTTACCAAAAGCAGATTTAATTCACATTTCATGATTCAAGTAAAGAGAAAAATCTACATCTCCTGCCCCATCAGTGTTGCTCTGTGACATCTCCCAAGGCATAGATCACTTGGGGCAAAAAGAAAACTCACTTGTCTTCCATTACTCTTGATAATGAAGTTTTTGCTGGGCTCAACTCTTTCCACCTTGCCCATTCCCACTACAGGCACTTTCTCTCATAGAGATCATCCAACCCAAGATATTGCACTTCACAAAGGCAATCCTTCCTCAGAACAGTATATGTGGGGAACTGATATTCATCAAACTAACTTACTGGCACTTCTTTTTTCACAGAAACATGGAATAAAGGCTCACATAAATTACTGTACCCAGTAATTTACTATGCCTAGCTCTTTTGGCTAGAACAGTAGCTTTCCAAATGAGCTACCTGGATTTTGTCAGAAGTGTCTCATATAGTGACAGACTGTGGGCTGAGAGATGGACTGTCTCCGTCAAACTGAAGTGGCTCCATTTTATCGGATTTATAGTTAGTGAACTTCCAGGTAAGAAAGCATCTTTTAAAAAACTTTAAAGGAAAAAAAAAACTTTAAAGGTTTGAAAATAATTGGGGTGCCTGGGTGGCTCAGCAGGTTAAGAGTCTGACTTGATTTCAGCTCAGGTCATGATCTCAAGGTCCTGGGATCAAGCCCTGTGTTGGGGACTCTTAGGTCAGCAGGGAGCCTACTTGAGGTTCTCTCTCCCTCCTTCCTCCCACTACACAAGCACATGATCATACATACTCTCTCATAAATAAATCAATCTTTTGGGATGCCTGGGTGCCTCAGTGGTTGAGCATCTGCCTTCGGCTCAGGGTATGATCCTGGGATCCAGGGATCGAGTCCTGCATTGGGCTCCCCACAAGGAGCCTGTTTCACTCTCTGCCTATGTCTCTGCCTCTCTCTGTGTGTCTCTCATGAGTAAATAAATAAAATATTTTAAAAAAATAAATCAATCTTTTTTAAAAAAAAAGGTTTGAAAATCATTAGATTAAAACAAGAAATTCATACCAGTATGAATAACATGAATAAAATAGTAAGAAATCAGCATAAGTGGGAAAAAGTAGATCAGAAATGTTATATTTAACGTACTAGGGATGCCTGGATGGCTCAGTGGTTGAGCGTCTGCCTTTGGCTCAAGGTGTGATCCCGGAGTACTGGCATGGAGTCCCACAGCGGCCTCCCTGCACGAAGCCTGCTTCTCCCTCTGCCTGTGTCTCTGCCTCTCTATCTGTGTGTCTCTCATGAATAAATAAATTAAATCTCAGAAAAAAATTAAGTACTAGAACACTGAACTGGCAAATTCTCGAATTCTTCCTTAATTTATGGATTTTCATTTAATTCTACTGAAGTGAGCATTAAAACTCATTGTAATCTGATTTTTCTGATACCACTTTATTATCTAGATCCTAAATGATGAATGTCCAGGGACCACCTGTTATCAGAATGATCTGGAATTGTTCACTTAAGATGCAAATCCTGTGGCCTAATATTTTCTACATCTTTGGGGGGGGGCAGGGTAGAAATATAGCATGATTATCAAGTTTCTAAGGTGATTTTGAAATACAGGAATGGTAGAGAACCTTTGTAAACTCTAGCCCTCCAAAATCACTTCCCTCTCCATAAACACACCATGTTCTCCCATGCCTTTATGCCTTTGTACATGTCAGCATTTCTGGCTCAGATTCATTCTCCATGTATCCTCCTTTTCACCTTAAGGTCCATGTCTAATGTCCCTTTTCTGGATCACTCTTAAACAATTATTACTCCTTCTACTATTAGAGAGTCTATAGCACTTGGTTCTCCATAAGGAAATTTTCTTTGTACAATAACTATCTGTTTATGCATCTCTTTCTCTAACAACACTGGTTTATCAAAGGTGGGGACTATATGATTTATTTAACAAACATGTATATGGAGCTAGCTCTTGGCCATGCTGTGAGCTAGGCATGGGAGTTATAAAAAAGGACCCATTAGTATCTTAAGAAGCTTAAGAAAAGTGCTGATAAAACAATGTAAAACACACAAGGAATATACTCCAGAATATTAGAAGAGGGAGAGGTAGTTTGGGTGGAGACTATCAGGAAGGGTTTGTTGGAGGAGGTATTAACACCAGAGTCTTAAAGAACAAGTACTATGGAGGTTCATGCATAGAGCCTGCAAGAGAATAGGGAAGCTTTCAACTGCTGTTTGAAAATATAACAATGAGTGACAATCTACAACTCTATAGGACTCTAGTTTTATGATTCTATCAAACCCAATAAAGACCTTTCAAGAAGAATATTTCTAACTAACATGTAGCTTATCTGCAAACATGGGCCTATTAATTATGATCCCAACTGTGAATCACTTGGGGGCTTTTAAGGCTGCAACACAATCCCTACATGATATTGTGCATATTCTAAACATTTAAGACTGTGAAATCAGTGACTCACTTTCACTCCCAGGACAGTAATTCAATTCTAAGGACATTATACATTCCTGGGAGTGTCATGTATTGGGGCAATAATCCATCAGTTGGCTGACACATTACCTGAACCATCCCTCAGAAAAGGATTAGGACAATGTCCTGAATGTCTCCTACATCCTTTAGATCTCTTGCTATGACATTTGCACAATAAAATATCATTAATTTGGACACATTCCATCAGGGACATGTGTAGGGTAATTTTTCCTGGCCTGCACCCACATGAAATTTGGCATCTTCAATAAAATTATTGTTTGTAAGGCAAATTGAGATGGTGAATATAATTACAGAAGTTATATTTAACTCAAAGTGGACCTACTTAACGCTAATTGCAAGTGAATCAGGTATTATTCTGTACCTATGCCTTGAAGTTATCACTTAGAAGCATTCTTTAGTTATGATTCTTAATTATGCTTTAAATGTGTTGGAAAGAAGCTAAAAGGCAATATTTTTAAAAGGCGTAGCCAAACAAATTAGGCCAGTTCACCTTCTTGTTTTTGAATTAGTGAAATTTCATTATATTTTTTTCTATGGAGACATTTTATAACTTAGTATCATAATATACTTTTAAATCTTTTAAAGATTTCTAACATTATTTAAACATTTTCTTAAGCTCCAGACACTTTTATTGAGTATCTACTATGTGCCAAGGACTTTGCCAGATGTGGAGGATTCAAAGAACAACATGGTTGTAGCTTCATAGCCCAGATGTATGGTGCTCTATGGGAATGCAGGGGACTAACATCAAATAACTGTTTGAAGGAATAAGAGAAGGTATCAGAGAGTGGCATCTGATCTAGGTTCTTGCTAGGTAGAAAATAAAGAGTAGGTTTTCCAGGGCGTTGGATAGAACTGCAAAGGGTGGAATCTGAAAACTGTGGACTAGAGCTTAGGGCAATGAGGACAATGATAGAGTGACTAGAGATGGGTTTGGAGAAGTAGGTATGTGAAGGGTGTTGAAGCCATGTTAAGAAGTTTGCCATACATCCTAAGGGTACCAGGGAGTCAACAGCCTTTTATTGTGAGGCCTTGCCCCAAGCCTGGCAGTGTCATACAAAATCTGGCAGAGGTCATAACAATATACCATAGTTCATAAGCTATGTTTCTTGGCTAAGCCAAATCTCCTGTTTGTTTTAAAACTTGATTTTATTTGAAACATATTAGGAAGAAGACAAAAGTATCTACAATAACCCCAACATTCAAAAATATTATAAAGTACTAAGTAAAAGTCTCCCTAATGACTTTCCTCCTATCCCTAAATTAAATTAATAGATATTGTTCCTGACCTTTTCCCATGTTTACACGAATATTTCTATGTCTGAATATGTATACAAACATACCATGGCCCCATTCCCATGTAATCATGTGCTAAATTTATTCATTCACTCAATAAGTACTTACTGAAGGCTTACTATATACCATGTACTGTTCAAACAAATGAGCATGTAACACCAAGAGCTGACATTCTAAAAGGATAACACAATATGCACAAGAATGAACATGGTGATTTCAAATAAAAATAACTGATAGGAAGACAATTAAAAAACAAAGAGTACAGTATGGTAAGAGAGAAGAGATTGGGACATTCTTGAGACTGTGAGGTTGGGGGTGGCTTCTGTGGAGGAGATGATTTGAGCTGAGACTTGGACAATGCTGAGAAGTACAGATGCTAAGGGTCAGCTGCCCCAAAATGGGCCATTTTGGCATGAACATTAGTTTCAGTTAAAGGCAATCAAAACCCAGCAAATTTGGGAAAAGTTCTTTATCTTCCTTTCAATTGTCTGCTTGTACCAGAAAGAAAGCTTTTAATGGTGATTCCTCTTCACCTAAGAAATTTATCTACATAATAGGGCAACCTTTGTTTTCTAAACATCTCCTCTCACCTTCCTGCTAGTGGTCTGTCTCTCCTTATGGTCTTCAGACCCCCACCCTTCTCCTTAGCTCACATAAACATCACGTTGTTTTATGGTCTTTGGAATTTCAATGTGTGTGTGGATTCCCCCAATGTATGCTACTAAAATTTATTTTCTTCTGTTAATCTGTTTCACATCAATTTGTTTCCAATTCCAGCTAGAAGGACCTTAAAGGGAAAAGGAAATTCTTTCTCACTGACAGCGCCATCCTGGTCTGCTACCTTCCAGCCCCCAGCCCCAAAGGGTCACATTTAGAGATTTCTAAATAGTGGTGTAGTTATATGACAAAGTTTTCGTTATTTCTTTTTTTTGTTTGTTTACAAAAGAAAAACAAGTCATCAAGAAAGAGAAGATAAAAGTGTTAAAAAGAAAAATAACAGTTTATATAAGTTCATCAAACAGAAATAATTATTATTAATATGTCAATATTTTTAATTTTTATAATTAAATGTCAATATAATATTTGTAATTATTTCATTTTTAAAAGATTTTATTTATTTATTCATTAGGGACACAGAGAGAGGCAGAGACAAGGCAGAGGGAGAAGCAGGCTTCATGTAGGGAACTTGATGTGAGACTCGATTCTAGGTCTCCAGGATCAGGCTCTGGGCTGAAGGTGGCGCTAAACTGCCGGGCTGCCCTATTTCATTTTTTTTTACATAATTGGGGCTACACTGTATATTCTTTTTGTATATAAGTATAAATTTTTTACATGTAAAGCTCTGTTATCAATTCCAGTGGTGATTCCTGAAGGTCTATATCCATTCCAGATATATGTTTGTTCTTTAAAAACAGGAAATCTACCAATATTTTCAAGTCCAGGTAATGGGATGGGAACACAGTCTGAGTGTCTTGAGGATTCCGTCTGTGCCCACAATCATTTTTGCCAACAACTGATCATAATTCCCAGGTTAAGATTCCATTTTTCTGAGATTTTTGTGTATCTGAACTACCCAAGCACCCATTGTGTGGAATTTCTTGAGATTCCCAAATAAAACTTTTTAGCATTGGAAGGTGCTAATATTGCTCATCTCTCATTATTTCTTATTAATGAAATGTTCAATGCATATTGCTGTCTTTTTCATGCAACACATTAGTACATGTTCTCAGGGAACCCTACAACAGAAAAATTAAATTGGCACTTACCAATGAGATTTTTATCTAGACCATAATTCAGTCTCAGCAGAAACAAGAAAAGGCTTAAAGGGAGGTATTTCTGACCCTAAAATGTATAATATGAGAGTTATAGATTACAGCTGCTACCAAAAAAGAGAGCCCTTAGTAAACTATAATCCAATTGAATTGACTTAAACCAATTTATTTTATTTTTTTAAAAAAATTTAAAAAGATTTTATTTATTTATTCATGAGAGACACAGAGACAGAGACACAGGCAGAGGGAGAAGCAGGCTCCATGCAGGGAGCTGGACGTGGGACTCGATCCTGGGTCTCCAGGATCACACCCTGGGCTGAAGGTGGCACTAAACTGCTGAGCCACTGGGACTGCCCTTAAACCAATTTAAATAAAGGGAGTTCAGTGTAGAGGATAGCCCATAAACTTAAGAATTAGACTTAGGTCTGAATTCTGACTATACCACCCACATACCAGCTGTGATCTTGGACATGTTACTTAAACTCACAACCGAGGATTGTTTTTCTCTAAAGAAAGGATCACAATATACACCTATTAAAATTGACATACACTATTAATCATCAGGGAAATGCAAATCAAAATCATAATGAGATATCACCTGATACTTAATTAGTATGGCTGTTATTTTAAAAAAAGACTAATGTTGATGGGCATGTTGAGAAAAGGGAACTCTGGTATATTGTTGGCGGGAATGTTAAATTGGTACAGCTATAATGGAAAACAGTATTAAGGTTCCTCAAACATTAAAGATAGAACTACCATAGCATCCGTTTCTGGGTATTTATCCAAAGTAATTGAAATCAGGATCTCAAAGGATACCTGCACTCCCACGTTTATGGCAACATTACTAATAGCCCAGATACAGAAACAAAGTGTTTATTGCCAGATGAATGGATAAAGAAAATGTGGTATATATATACAATGGAATATGATAGACTTTAAAAAGAAAGATTCTGCCATTTGCATTATGGATGGACTTGGAGGACCTTAAGTGAAATAAGCTAGACACAGAAAAACGAATACTGCATGATCTTACTTACATGTAGAATCTAAAATAATCAAACTCATAGAAACAGGGAGTGGAATGGTGATGCCAGGAGTTAAGGGAAGGAGGAAACAGGAAGATATTGGTCAAAGAGTACAGTTTCAGTCATGCAAGATAAATAAGTTCTGGAGATCTAATATATAGTGTAGTATTTGGAGCTAACAATACTGTTTTATATACTTTAAATTTCCTAAAAAAGTATATCTTATGTTAAATGTTCTTACACTTTACAAAAAAATAAAAATACATTTTTAAAACTTGTATGTGTCTGACTTCAACGCAACAGACTAGAATCTTCCAATTTTACCTCATATCTACAATGATCTCTTCATTTCTCAAATACAAATTTGATTGAAGTGGAAAATAAAGTTGTGATAATGATTCATTGAGATAAAGGTGCATGGTAAACAAATAAAAGCATGTTTCCCTTTACCTCCAGTTGGCCTTATTTTATATTTTATTTTGAAATAACTATAGATTCACGGGAAGTTGAAAAAAGAGTACAGCAAAGTCCTGGATACCTTCCACCCAATTTCCTCCAATGGTCATTTCTAATATAATTACAATACATATTGGGCAGCCCCGGTGGCTCCGCAGTTTAGCGCCGCAATCAGCCTGGGGCGTGATCCTGGAGACCCCGGGGTTGAGTCCCACGTCGGGCTCCCTGCTTGGAACCTGCTTCTCCCTCTGCCTGTGTCTCTGTCTCTCTCTCCTTCTATGTCTCTCATGAATAAATAAATAAATAAATAAATAAATAAATAAATAAATAATCTTTAAAAATTACGGTACATATCAAAACTCAGAAATGGACAGTAGTACAACCTATGGAACTTGTTCAGATTTTACCAATATTTTGTGTACTTGTGTATGTGTGTAGTTCTATGCATTTTTATCATGAGTATAGATTTGTGTTACCAGCATTGCTGTCAAGAAGCAAAACTGTTCTGTCTTCATAAACGTTCTTCATATTACCCCCCCCTTTTTTTTTTTTTTACATATTATGCCTTTATAGCCACACTCACTCCCTCTAACTCAGCCTCCATAACCCATGGCAACCACTATTCTGTTCTCCAGCTCTATAATTTTATTTCAAGTATTTCAACAAATGGAATCTTACAGTGTATAACCTTTGGTGATTGGCTTTTTACACTCATCATCATTCTCTTGAAATCATGCGAGTTGTTCAGTGTATCAATAACTGATTCTTTTTATTGCTGAGTAGTATTCCACAGTATGGATGTATCACAGGTTGATTGGTTCAGTTACTCACCTGTTGAAGGACATTGCGATGTTTCAAGTTCAGATGTACGTATCCATGTATTTGAAGAAATTTATTGAGGTTTCCTGCTTGCAGGCAAACACTGCCACTTTTCAGTTGTAAGACATACTAATTCTAATACTCTTGGATTTAGTAAATTTGTCTTTATTTATTTTCTTTATCTCTCATTCCTTATATGTTTTAAAACTTGCATCATATACCCATTTTCTAGGACTAAAGGGTTCTGATATTCTAGTGTTTTTGCAAGAGAATCACTCTTCTGAGAATTTCAACATCATCTTTTTTGGACAGTTTATGTCTCAGTTGAAAGGAAAAGATCCTTCTTTTGGTATAGGACAGCTAGTCAATTTCTGAATAAAGAAAGAATAAGAGAAAAAGATACAACTTCATTTTTTTAAAAAAGGTTTTATTTATTTATTCATGAGAGACACAGAGAGAGACAGAGAGAAGCAGAGACGCAGGCAGAGGAAGAAGCAGGTTCCATGCAGGGAGCCCGATGTGGGACTCTATCCTGGGTCTCCAGGATCATGCCCTGGGCTGAAGGTGGTGCTAAACCGCTGAGCCACTCAGGCTGCCCACAACTTCATTTATTAAACTAAAATTTCATTTGAATGAAAAACTCAGTATAAGGAAACTGTTAAAGTACTAGAGGGATTTTCAATGAGGGATTTTTCAAACATAAGTTTAAGCTTATGCTAAGAACACACACAATAAAGGGAAAAAATAAACCAATTTATATAAATAAAAATGATCTCTACTGAGTTATCAGTAGGCCCCAGTCATCAGAGTTTCTCAGGGACATTCTTTTCCCAAAATACAAGCTCTTATGGAAATCCTAGGGTTCTTCTCATACTCCATAACGAAACCCTCTAGGGCCTTTGCCTCCACAACAACTTGGAAACTGCTTGTGTTCCCTCACCTTCCTGTGAAGAAAGAAAAGGCTAAGGATCTTTCCAATAGAAGATTGTGTCTGGGATCATCTGAGTTATATAAGATGTTGACTCAGAACACCACTCAAACCTTTAAGTAGAGGTTGAATCAGGAGCCTAGGCTCTTATCTTGGCTGTGTCAACCTGGAAATTAGGGCCAGAACATAATGGCTAGGAACAAAGAAGCATTATAAGGAATCTGATCAGATTTATAAGTCCTTTATGGTAGAAAGGAATCCTTGAAATCATTTCATCCAACTTCTTCCATTTGGTTCATGAGTCTTCCTCTACAATACCAGCTTACACTTAAGTCTCTCCACTATGTATGGAGGAAGCCATTCCATAAAACTTGATGGTGAGTAAAAAAAATTTTTTTTCCCTATGAGCCATACACTTATCCTGTATCAGGCCATGACATCCATTTGGGGCAAATCCAATCTCTGACATACAGCTTCTCCATGTTGCATAGCCATGGCTTTGCTCAATTTTCCTTTAGGTTAATTTTCTCAAGTTTTTTCATCTGTTCTTCATTGATCAGGATGTCACCATCCTAGCAGTTTTGCTTTTAATATACTGCAGCTTGTCTATATTCTTCTAATGTAGTCCAGAATTGAACACATTTTGAGATGTGTTCTGAATGCTCAGAGAAGAGTGAAATGGTGTCTTCTTCCTTTTTATTTGTTTAATTTTTATTTATTTTTTATAAATTTGTTTTTTATTGGTGTTCAATTTGCCAACATATAGAATAACATCCAGTGCTGTCTTCTTCCTTTTTAAATACCATACTTGTGTTAATGTATCAATGTTTGCACTCAGAAATTAATGGCACTAAGTGTGGACTTGTACTGAGGTTACTATTATGTAAACTCCTACGTCTTTTTCATTACAAACTGCTTCAATCTATTCTTATAGCTGTCTGGTGGCTATCTGTAAACCAGCAGTTCTTAATCTCTTTTACCGCCAAACACCAGGAGTAACATAGCTCATTTTGGTAATAATATTATACCCAGGGAAGAGGTACTGAGGGTAAATACAACCTTAGGATGCGTAGATAGTTCAAATAAATCTCTCAAGAAGTTTAGCTATACCTACTCCTCCCCAATCTCATGTGCCATGTTGCATTGGTACCTACTCTTTGAGATCTAAGAAAAGTTCTGAGATTTCACCTTGTTAGATTAGTTTCTTGTGAAAGGATGTCTAAATCATTTGGAACCATGATTCTAGCATTAAATATATACAATCTCCCCCAAATAGGCTCCCAATGTTTTGATGAACATACTATATGTAAAGACTCTCAACAAAGTTGACATGTCCATGGTTCTGTTTTCAGAAAGACTAGTCCAAGGAAAGTAATGACTACTCAAAAACCATCCTAAAGTTGAAAATGACACATATTTGGAAGAACATAATTCAAAAATAGGATTTTCCAGGGTTCTCATCCTTCCCTGGGCTCCCATGATCCCCAAGGGGAAAATGTATTTAAAGAGTCAATTGGTGAATTGGCAGTACCAGCTCATTTTTTTTGAAACACTAGTTGGCTAATCTTTTGGTTGAGAAATTTTTACTCTTTCAAGTTTTACTCCAACTCCACTATATAAAGGCTGATGTTGTTTAACCTGTATATTCATCTTCTGTCTCCTTTCTTGGAAATAAAGACCTAGAGAGTGAAATCTGATCAACAACTTGAATAATGAAGCAGAAGAACATCCGGCATCTTCAGAGCCCAACAATTTAAAGAGACAGCAAGATGGTAAGGTGTAAACTAGAGTAAAACGCAAAGACACTAGGCAATTTAACTTGGGTTGACAGGTAAATATTGGAAATAAAAATGAGTCAATATGCCCTGATAAAGCCAGAAAGACAAGAACTCAAAGTGAGAAGGAAAGTCAGCCCAACAGAGCAGACATGAGGGACCTAAACCTTATGATACAGCTGGATAGAGAGTTTCTAACTATCTCTGCAGCCAACTTCCCCCCAAAAGCCCTAAAGCTGAGTTCTGGAGGTTTGTTTCTGGAGAAAAATGAAATACCACCTCACATCAATAAAATCCCACAAAACAGCAAGTACTGGCAAGGATGTGGAGAAATTGCAATCCTTGTACACTGTTGGCAGAGGTGTAAAATGATGCAGCTACAATGGAAAACAGTAGGAAAGTCCCTAAAAAATGAAAAATAGACCTACTGTACAAGCCAGCAATCCTATTTTGTGTATATAGCTAAAAGAAATGAAATCCACGTTGAAGCAAATGGTGGGTATTTGTCATTTCTAATAGCTGAGTAATATTCCATTGTATACATAAACCACATCTTCTTTATCCATTCATCTTTCGTTGGACACCGAGGCTCCTTCCACAGTTTGGCTATCGTGGCCATTGCTGCTATAAACATCGGGGTGCAGGTGTCCCGGCGTTTCATTGCATTTGTATCTTTGGGGTAAATCCCCAATAGTGCAATTGCTGGGTCGTAGGGCAGGTATATTTTTAACTGTTTGAGGAACCTCCACACAGTTTTCCAGAGTGGCTGCACCAGTTCACATTCCCACCAACAGTGTATGAGGGTTCCCTTTTCTCCGCATCCTCTCCAACATTTGTTGTTTCCTGCCTTGTTAATTTTCCCCATTCTCACTGGTGTGAGGTGGTATCTCATTGTGGTTTTGATTTGTATTTCCCTGATGGCAAGTGATGCATCAACGTGGATGGAACTGGAGGGTATTATGCTGAGTGAAGTAAGCCAGTCGGAGAAGGACAAACATTATATGTTCTCATTCATTTGGGGAATATAAATAATAGTGAAAGGGAATATAAGGGAAGGGGGAAGAAATGTGTGGGAAATATCAGAAAGGGAGACAGAACGTAAAGACTGCTAACTCTGGGAAACGAACTAGGGGTGGTAGAAGGGGAGGAGGGCGGGGGGTGGGAGTGAATGGGTGACGGGCACTGGGGGTTATTCTGTATGTTAGTAAATTGAACACCAATAAAAAATAAATAAAAAAAATGATAAATGTAAAAAAAAAAGAAATGAAATCAGGATCTTAAGTAGATAGCTGCACTCTCATGTTTATTACAACATTATTCACAATAGCTGCAATATGGAAACAACCTACATGTCGACTGACAAGTAGATTTTTAAAATGTGATATATCCACACAATGAAATATTGCAGAGCTTTAAAAGTGAAGGAAGTCCTATGATTGGCAACAATATGGATGGACTTAGAAGCACTAGGCTAAGTGAAGTAAATCACAGAAGGACAATAAATACTACATAGCTGCACTTCTGTGAGATATCTAAAATAGTCAAGTTCATAGGAGCAGAGAATAAAATTGTGGCTTCCAGGGGGAAGGAGAAAATGGGTAGTTGCTCAATAAATAAAGAGTTATACAGGATCAGTAAATTTTAGAGATCTACAGAACAACAAAGCACCTATAGTTAAGAACACAATATGGTGCATTAAAAAACTTAACAGGGTACATCTTCTGCTAAGTGTTCTTACCACATACAACACAGAGAACAAGAGGACAAAAAATATTTTGGAGATGACGGTAATATTTATTACCCCAATTGTGGTGTTGCTATAATGGGTGTATGCATATATCCAAACTCCACAAAATATATATATTAAATCTATGTGCTTTTTTTTTCTATGTGCTTTTTTTTTTGTATTTTCAGTAAACATGAAGGAAAACAAAATATATAAAAATTTGTGACCTAGTTTTACTCCTAAGAACTGTTATTTGTTTCCCATCAAAAAGTCTAGATAGTGGGTTATGAATCACATTGGGGAGGGCGTGTGTCCTAATAGTATTATTCTCACACAAGTATATCCCTTATTTCACATTCAAAACGTCCCTGCCCAAATAACCCAAATAAATGAGCTGCCAGAATGAAATGCCCCCTTACATTTCCAGGTCACCAAAAAGAATCTGGACCCATAAGAACCAGTATCAACCAAGGCTACACATGATGCGCTAAGCAAAATCAGACTAACACATATGCCTACATATATGGTATATGTTTTTTTATAATAAATTTATTTTTATTGGTATTCAATTTGCCAACATACAGAATAACACCCAATGCTCATCCTGTCAAGTGCCCCCCTCAGAGCCCGTCACCCATTCACCCCCACCCTCCGCCCTCCTCCCCTTCCACCTCCCCTAGTTTGTTTCCCAGAGTTAGGAGTCTTTATGTTCTGTCTCCCTAACTGATATTTCCCACACATTTCTTCTCCCTTCCCTTATATTCCCTTTCACTATTATTTATATTCCTCAAATGAATGAGAACATATAATGTTTGTCCTTCTCCGATTGACTTACTTCACTCAGCATAATACCCTCCAGTTCCATCCACGTTGAAGCAAATGGTGGGTATTTGTCATTTGTAATGGCTGAGTAATATTCCATTGTATACATAAACCACATCTTTTTTATCCATTCATCTTTTGATGGACACCGAGGCTCCTTCCACAGTTTGGCTATTGTGGACATTGCTGCTAGAAACATCGGGGTGCAGGTGTCCCGGCGTTTGGTCTCATTCATTTGGGGAATATAAAAAATAGTGGAAGGGAATAAGTGGAAAGGAAAAAAAAGAGTGGGAAATGTCAGAGAGGGAGACAGAACATGAGAGACTCCTAACTCTGGGAAACGAATTAGGGGTGGTGGAAGGGGAGGTGGGCAAGGAGTGGGGGTGACTGGGTGACGGGCACTGAGGGGGGCACTTGACGGGATGAGCACTGGGGGTTATTCTATATGGTGGCAAATTGAACACCAGTAAAAATTAAATTCATTAAAAAATAAAAATAAAAAATAAATTACACTACCGTGAGCTCCTTTGATGATTCTTTCCATAGCATGTTGCCATTGTTTGTATATCTGTGTGTGTGGCACGGGTGCTTCCAGTAACCTGAAAGAACATGGAGGAACTTGACAGAGGCAGTTCCTCAAAGCTTGAATGAACAGAATAAAGGAGCAGGTCTCTAAGCCTTGGGCCTTCAGTATCAACATCATCAGGATACTTGCTAGAAATGCCAAACCTCAGGCTCCTCGTGTAATCAGAACCTCTAAGATTTGTCCCAAACATATTTAACAAGCCCTTTGGATGATTTGCTGAATGCTTAACTTGCACTATCATGAGTGGAGAATGTGGAGAAATGGCAACTAAAAGAACTTATATTGACTAAGAGCCATTCACATTTCAAAGGGATCAAAAAACAGAAATAAAAGGCATTCAAATTGGCAAAGAAGAAGTCAAACTCTCCCTCTTCACCGATGACATGATACTCTATATAGAAAACCCTAAAGACTCCACCCCAAGATTGCTAGAACTCATACAGCAATTTGGCAGTGTGGCAGAACACAAAATCAATGCCCAGAAGTCAGTGGCAGTCTATACACTAACAATGAGACTGAAGAAAGAGAAATTAAGGAGTCAATCCCATTTACAATTACACCCAAAAGCATAAGATACTTAAGAATAAACCTAACCAAAGAGGTAAAGGATCTCTACCCTAAAAACTACAGAACACTTCTTTTTTTTTTTTTTTTTTTTTTATTGGTGTTCAATTTACTAACATACAGAATAACACCCAGTGCCCGTCACCCATTCACTCCCACCCCCCGCCCTCCTCCCCTTCCACCACCCCTAGTTCGTTTCCCAGAGTTAGCAGTCTTTATGTTACAGAACACTTCTTAAAGAATTTGAGAAAGACACAAAGAGATGGAAAAATATTCCATGCTCATGGATTGGAAGAATTAATATAGTGAAAATGTCAATGCTACCCAGGGCAATTTACACGTTTAATGCAATCCTTATAAAAAAACCATGGACTTTCTTCAGAGAGTTGGAACAAATTATTTTAAGATTTGTATGGAATCAGAAAAGAACCTGAATAGCCAGATTTTAAAACACAAACCCCGAATTTTAAAACACAAAACCATAGCGGGGACATCACAATGCCAGATTTCAGGTTGTACCACAAAGCTGTGGTCATCAAGACAGTGTGGTACTGGCACAAAAACAGACACATACATCAATGGAACAGAATAGAGAATCCAGAAGTGGACGCCCAACTTTATGGTCAACTAATATTCGACAAAGCAGGAAAGACTATCCACTGGGAAAAAGTCTCTTCAATAAATGGTGCTGGGAAAATTGGACATCCACATGCAGAAGAATGAAACTAGATCACTCTCTTGCACCATACACAAAGATAAACTCAAAATGGATGAAAGATCTAAATGTGAGACAAGAATCCATCAAAATCCTAGAGGAGAACAAAGCCAACACCCTTTTTGAACTTGGCCACAGTAACTTCTTGCAAGATACATCCATGAAGGCAAAAGAAACAAAAGCAAAAATGAACTATTGAGACTTCATCAAGATAAGAAGCTTTTGCACAGCAAAAGATACCATCAACAAAACTAAAAGACAACCTACAGAATGGGAGAAGATATTTGCAAATGACGTATCAGATAAAAGGCTAGTTTCCAAATCTATAAAGAACTTATTACACTCAACACCAAAGAAACAAACAATCCAATCATGAAATGGGCAAAAGACATGAACAGAAATCTCACAGAGGAAGACACAGACATAGCCAACAAGCACATGAGAAAATGCTCCGCATCACTTGCCATCAGGGAAATACAAATCAAAACCACAATGAGATACCACCTCACACCAGTGAGAATGGGGAAAATTAACAAAGCAGGAAACCACAAATGTTGGAGAGGATGTGGAGAAAGGGGACCCCTCCTGCGCAGTTGGTGGGAATGTGAACTGGTGCAGCCACTCTGGAAATCTGTGTGGAGGTTCCTCAAAGAGTTAAAAATAGACCTTCCCTATAACCCAGCAGTTGCACTGCTTGGGAATTACCCCAAAGATACAGATGCAATGAAATGCCGGGACACCTGCACCCTGATGTTTCTAGCAGCAATGTCCACAATAGCCAAACTGTGGAAGGAGCCTCGGTGTCCATCGAAAGATGAATGGATAAAGAAGATGTGGTTTATGTATACAATGGAATATTACTCAGCCATTACAAATGACAAATACCCACCATTTGCTTTGACGTGGATGGAACTGGAGGGTATTATGCTGAGTGAAATAAGTCAATCAGAGAAGGACAAACATTATATGGTCTCATTCATTTGGGGAACATAAAAAATAGTGAAAGGGAAAAAAGGGGAAAGGAGAAAAATGAGTGGGAAATATCAGAGAGGATGACAGAACATGAGAGACTCCTAACTCTGGGAAACGAACTAGGGGTGGTAGAAGGGGAGGTGGGCGGGGTGTGGGGGTGACTGTGTGATGGGCACTGAGGTGGGCACTTGAAGGATGAGCACTAGGTATTTTCTATATGTTGGCAAATTGAACACCAGTAAAAAATAAACATTTAAAAAATAACCCATGTGCTATTAATTTCCCAGCTCTGGAGGTAAGTTCTAAAGAGAGGCACATTCTGATTATTCAACATTTTCTTTTTGCTCCATTGAAGAGTATTTTTAATTAAGAATGAGGCAAGAAAAAAAGAAAGAGACTAAAATTTTCAGGATCAAAAGGCCATCCAGAGACATGCAATACAAAAATATATGACAGCAAAACTAACAGCCACTAAACCCTAAATCAGCACAGTGACAGGAACCATATAGGTAATATGCCTGCCACGGTTCAAGGGTAGAGAACATGACCGGGGGTTAGAAACGTTGAGGAAAACCCATTCCAGTGGCAGAGATGAGCAGCATCGCATCACACAAACACACACACACACACACACACACACACACACACACACACACAACTGTCTCCTTCCCCATTGCCCAAAAATGACCCACAATATAGGGTCTTTTCCTCTTGTCTCCTGCCACTTCCCACATGCCACACTATGCACATGGGATGTCCTCCCCACTGGTCATTGGAAGAAATGCATGACCAGAAATCTGTTGGCCCTAATCCCATCCTGCTATAGGATACAGGAGGGGACAGAAAGAAATAAAATTGCAAATGCCACCTATCACTTGACAGCCCTCTGTGGAGGAAGACGAGAGTGGTTCAGGAGATGCCAAGGGTGTGAGTCAGGAGGAAAAGTAGACCAGTTTAATGTATCACATCTAGAAAAGAAAATTAGTTTCCATGAATACAACAAATGCAGACAAACATTATTGTATAATCTGACAATTACTTAAATAGTAGGAAAACAAAAATAAGGAAGACGTGTTGGCAAGTCACTGTCTTCAGGCAGTATATAAGAGGCCATGGCAGAATGAGACTCCCAAACTTCACACCTTCACTCCCCTGGAAAACACACCCAGAACCTCCACTCTCTGACACCATGGTCAACTCCTGTTGTGGCTCCGTCTGCTCTGAGCAGGGCTGTGGCCAGGAGACCTGCTGCCGCCCCACCTGCTGCCAGACCACCTGCTGCAGGACCACCTGCTGCCGCCCAAGCTGCTGTGTGTCCAGCTGCTGCCGCCCCTCCTGCTGTGGTTCCAGTGGCTGTGGCTCCAGCTGCTGCAGGCCCAGCTGCTGCATCTCTAGCTGCTGCCGCCCCACCTGCTGCCAGACCACCTGCTGCAGGACCACCTGCTGCCGCCCCAGCTGCTGTGTGTCTAGCTGCTGCCGCCCCTCCTGCTCCAGTTCCAGCTGCTGTGGCTCCAGCTGTTGCCGCCCCTCCTGCTGCATCTCTAGCTGCTGCCGCCCCTCCTGCTCTAGTTCCAGCTGCTGTGGCTCTAGCTGCTGCAGGCCCAGCTGCTGTGTGTCCAGCTGCTGTCGCCCCACCTGCTGCCAGACCACCTGCTGCAGGACCACCTGCTGCCGCCCCAGCTGCTGTGTGTCCAGCTGCTGCCGCCCCTCCTGCTGTGGTTCCAGTGGCTGTGGCTCCAGCTGCTGCAGGCCCAGCTGCTGCATCTCTAGCTGCTGCCGCCCCACCTGCTGCCAGACCACCTGCTGCAGGACCACCTGCTGCCGCCCCAGCTGCTGCGTGTCCAGCTGCTGCCGCCCCAGCTGTTACTAGACCACCTGCTGCTGCCCAACCTACTCTGGGGGTTCTTGCTGCTGAGTATCTTGGCCAGCATCCCACTGTCTTTCATCAACCAGTCTTCTTGATATAGTCCAACTAAGAGCTGAAGCATGAGAGGCCAACCCTCAATCCTCCGTTCCGAGGGACTTTTCAACTGAGTTGGCCTCCAAATATACTCACTCCCCCATCACCAATGCCCTCCTCCTCACCTCCCTTCTTACTAGCTCCCTCCCAAAGGAATACAAAGCTTGAGTTTTCTCTGAAATCTGTCAACCAACATGTCATCCCAATCACATTTTTGTTTCTGGCCAGATTGTCTCATATGGAGATGTTCCTATATCTTGAATAAATCTTAATTTTCCAGGCATACACATCAAAAGCCTTCGCGTCTCATTATTTTTCCTTCCTGAATTGTTATCCTTAGCTGTCAACTGTTCTGGTGTTCCCTGCAGGAAGAGGGGTCCACGGCAGTTGACTTTAGGATTTCCACCTCTATCCCCTCAGGACTCTCCATGAGGACATTGGAAGGAGGTTGTTTACAGCAAGTACCTGGAACTCTCTGCTGAGGGCTTTGTCTAGATGAAGGAGCAAGCTCTCAGCAGGCCAGAGGTAGGCAAAGCAAGTGTCCAAGAGAAGTCCTCAACCAATGGGCAGCAGTTGGCTAGGCGCTCTAGCCTCTTTCCTCTAAGTGGAGCATAGGAGACCACACGTCCTCGGTGGGACTGAACCCCAGCCACCTCTGGGTGTCATCTGCTCTTGAAACCATTCTGGATTGACATCCATCTCTTTCCTGGTCACTTCTCAGATTCCCTGTGACACTTACTGAGATGCTCTCCCAAACAAACTACTTGTCCTCAAACCTCTGTGTCGGAGTCTGCTCCTGAGGTCACCCTAACACCAGTGGTCCCAATCTCAGTAGCAGTCCCTTCAAAACATTTCCATACCATATGAGTGGTACCAATGGCGACAGTCAACTCCTGAACTAATTTTTCACTGAAGCATGAAAGCTTTTCATGGTGGGCTGCTTCTTCTGACAGTTTTTTGTACACTTGTTTTTAGACTATTAGTCTCCAACGTTTTAAATGTTATCATATATGCTGAGGGATAGGACACACTCCCATGAGTGATACAGCTCACCATCTTCACAACCTTCTCCCTAAAGGAGGCTTCTTTAGGGGGAACTGTCCCAAGCTGTGATTATGACATGGCATTACAATAAACAGAGGCTGAAAAAGAGAATCTTGCATGACTGGTGTATAAGGAAGAGTTCCAGGAGGAATCAGTAAGAAACTGAGGGAAACAAAATAGGAGTCTAAAAGAATCTAATGCAAAATGTGGTTCCAGTTCAATTCTACCCTCATATTGTGACCCCAGAGAGGAGGGGTATGGACTGTTTACAAACCTGCTTCTCTTAGGAGCAAGGGAGTTGGGACCTTGTAGTCCTCCATCACTTATTACTACCTTTGGACAACTTTTGAAGTAGAGAAAGGAGAGAGGAGGCTGACTTTCAGTGGCTGTTTGACCTAGTTTAACATTTATACCTACAGAAGAGTGTGGGTAAATAGTGTGTGCCTATAGTATTCTATACTGGCAGTATCTTGTGGTTCAGGGCATTTTTGGAAGGAATCTTATGGGATATTATGTATCTACCTCTAGGTCCGCTCATGTCTATGAATTTCTTTCATTAATCTCACTTCTTGTGGTTTGTGTCAATTTTGAGAAAAACCTGGAAGAGGAGAGTGAAGTATGTGGTTCCTCTGCTCCTTTAGCTGACTTGTCCAGGGAATTGACCTAGATCCCCATCCCTGAGAACCCTGAGTCCCTTGTTCCTATATCTTCTTCAGGCTACATTACTTGCACATCTATAGTTAATCCTGGAAATATGTATACCAAGGATTTACTTTTAGATCACCTCCTGGTCTCCATAGCTCCTTTCTCTGCTTGCTGATCTCCTGGCACTAGAAACCCAAGGGGATAAGGTGACATCCAGAACTTTTATTCCAATAAGAACTTTACCATGTCCCCGGAGATAGCACTCTTCTCTTATAGCTGAGACCCGTTGGTGCACAAAGCCTATAATTATGGGATAATGAGGTACAATTCCACAAATGAGTACTGGGAGTGAAGATGAGTAGGTAACTCCTATATCCCGGTATGGATTATTGTATTCTAGTGGGGGTATATTGGCATTTTGTATATTTAGCACTCATGGTCATCTCATATCCCATATCCCACAGCATCCAGATATATGAATACTGCAGCTTCCCCTGTATATGGTTATATATTTATTTGGAAAGTTTTAAAGAAATTTCTACTATAAATACTTGTTGTTGTTCTTTAGCCTGGGTGACTGGCCTCTATTGATGGGTCAATGCATTCTAGGTCTGAGAACTGGCTCAGGTCTGAAAACTGCATGAGGGATCACATGTTTTGGGGGACCACTGACATCAGCTTTTTGTTCATGTACTCCCTAGTTCTATAGAGGTTAAGCTAAAAAACTTAAGGTATAGAGCTTAAGGTACAGTATACCTATAACCTATTTGGTTGCCTATATCCTATTCTGGGGACACCATGTTCTATTATCCATATTGATAGGTAGATCCTTGAGGTTCACATATCATTCTGTCCCCTTTGTCATTCCAACCTTGTTGGCCATTACATCATTATACTCCTGTTACTTCCTAGAGTTAAATGCTGCCACCTGACCTCCACTATTCTGAGATATATCATGCCCATTATTCCTAGGGAGATCAGTTCTCTGATAGTATTCCCTACTACAACCTCTGAATTCAGAATAATAGACACTATTTTCTCAGTGATGCCACTGACTCCCATGCCTGATAATGCCTTATTACCTCAGTAAAGAGAGTGCCTTTGAGACCTACTAGGGATCATATTCAGCCAGTTGCCCTTTCTGAGCTTGTGACTACTGTATTCTAACATATCCACCTCTCTGCACCTTTTGATCCCTTTTCCTCATCTGTGTGTGGTGTGTGCTAGATAAATCTGTACTGGATATGCATTGTTATGTAACATTACCTCACTTTTTAGCCTCTTAAAATGACACAAACTTATTACCTCACAGTTTCTGTGGATCAGGAATTCCCTGTTGTTCATTTGGGTTCTCACAAGGGTTCCTCAACTGATTACCTGGCATTAAGTCTCATCTGAGGTCTCGATTGGGGAAGAATCCACTTTCAGTTTCACTCATGTGATCCTTGGTGGGATTCAGTTCCTTGAGGGCCACTGGAGCAAGGACCTCTCTTCCTTGCTGGTTGGTGAATGGAGACTGTGCTCAGTTATTGTAGCCTTGTAGGGCTACAAGGATCTCTCCCACATAGCGCTTGGCTTCAACTAAGCTAGTGAGAGAGAGAAAGAGTTGTCTTTCAGATGAAAGTCACAGTCTTTCATAACTCAGTCCTTTAATGTTGCCATATGATGTTTAGAAGCAAATTATTTAAGGGGAAGGAAATATGTAAAACCATGAACACCAAGAGGTGGAAAGCTTTGAGCCTTCCTGGAGTCTACCTCAGAACTGGCACATAATATTGAAAGAATCAAAAGACATATAAGATTCCTTTATACAAAATTTGAAAACATGTAAAACTAAACTATATCGTTTAGGGATGTATAACCAGGTGGTTAAATCATGAAGAAAATTAATGAAAAGATCATTAAAAATCTAGTTAGTGATAATCTATATAGTGGAAAGAGGGGGATGTGGTCCAGAAGTCATATCATGGGCTATTTTGGTGAAGACAACATTTTATTTCATGACTTGGGAATTGGGTATATAGTATTTGTGCCAAAATTATTATATTACACATGTATATTTTATACACTATGCAGTATATGTGTTTTTCATAAGAGTTTTTATAAATTCAGTGTAGACTGAAATAGTTGCTCTATTTACAGTTAAAAAGGAATATTCAATTATGCACTGATTGAACCTACAGTTGACCATTGAATGATACAGGTTTGAACTGCCTGAACCCATTTATAGGTGGATTTTTAAAATAAATACAGTGCAGTAGTCTAATATATTTTCTCTTCCTTATGACTTTCTTAATAACATTTTCTTCTCACTAGCTTACTTTATTATAAGAGTTCAGGGATCCCTGGGTGGCGCAGTGGTTTAGCGCCTGCCTTTGGCCCAGGGCACGATCCTGGAGACCTGGGATCGAATCCCACGTCGGGCTCCCGGTGCATGGAGCCTGCTTCTCCCTCTGCCTATGTTTCTGCCTCTCTCTCTCTCTCTCTCTCTCTGTGTGTGTGTGTGACTATCATAAATAAATAAAAATTAAAAAAAAAGATTTATAAAAAAAGGGAGTTCAGTATACAAGACACATAACACACAAAATGTGTGTTATTTGACTATGTTATTGGTAAACTTACCGTCAAGAGTAGGCCATTAATAGTTCTGATTTTAGGGAGTCAAAAGTTAAGTGGGGATTTTCAACTCCACAAGGGATGGCACCTCTAACCCCTGTGTTGGTCAAGGGTCAACTGTCATTAAAGAACTGAAGGAAAGTTCACCAGTGGTATATGGGCATTTATATGGCTAAAATATTGCTTTAATTATATATACTACTACTATCAAAACTGATAATATTGTTAATGTGTATCTTTATATGTTTTAATAGAGCTCAAGAGGCGGGGCAAGATGGTGGAGGAGTAGGGGCTCACCTGGCCCCACCAACTTACCTAGATAATTTTCAAACTGAACACCTATAAATTTGACCTGAGATTTAAAGAGAGAACTGTCAGAACGCTACAGAGAGAAGGGTTTTCACTTCTAACAAGGTAGAAAGGTGGAAAAAAATAAAATAAAAGAATCAAGTAGGGAGGGGCTCCGCAAGAGTAGGGCTAAGGCCAGTGCAAAAGCCTCAGCTCCAGAGAAGCAAGAACTTTAAAAAATTGGCACCACATTCTTCCCAGATGGAAAAGTGCTTAGCAGGGAAATTGGGCAGAATCATAGGAGGGGCAGTGAGGCCTCCAATTTTCCGGAGTCACTAATAGAGGAGGTATGCCCTGGGGAAAGCCCACCACAAACTGTGGGTCGATCTTGGTAAAGGACTGGAGCGCTCGCCCTTGGGGCATCTGGGAGAAGCTGGTGGGTCAGATAGCCGTGCCCCCCAGGCACTCTTCAGAGTGTAGGGATAGAGGGAACATAACTCAGTTTCTTAAAAGCCATCTACAAAATGCCCACCGCAAATATCATTCTCAATGAGGAAACACTGGGAGCCTTTCCCCTAAGAGCAGGAACATGACAAGATGTCCACTCTCACCGCTGCTATTCAACATAGTACTAGAAGTCCTAGCCTCAGCAATCAGGTGACAAAAAGAAATAAAAGGCATTCAAATTGACAAAGAAGAAGTCAAACTCTCCCTCTTCTCAGATGGCATGATACTGTACCTAGAAAACCCAAAAGACTCCACCCCAAGATTGCTAGAACTCAAACAGCAATTTGGCAGCGTGGTAGGATACAAAATCAATGCCCAGAAGTCAGTGGCATTTCTATACACTAACAATGAAACTGAAGAAAGAGAAATTAAGGAGTCAATTCCATTTACAATTACACCCAAAAGCATAAGCTAGGAATAAACCTAACCAAAGAGGTAAAGGATCTCTACGCTAAAAACTATAGAACATTTCTGAAAGAAATTGACGAAGACACAAAGAGATGGAGAAATATTCCATGCTCATGGATTGGAAGAATCAATATTGTGAAAATGTCCATGGTACTCAGGGCAATTAACACGTTGAATGCAATCTCTATCAAAACACCATGGACTTTCTTCAGAGAGTTGGAACAAATAATCTTGATTTGTGTGGAATCAGAAAAGATCCCGAATAGAGGAATATTGAAAAGAAAACCAGAACCGGGGCATCACAATGCTGAATTTCAAGTTGTACTACAAAGCTGTGATCATCAAGACAGTGTAGTACTGGCACTAAAACAGACACATAGGTCAATGGAACAGAATAAAGAACCCAGAAATGCGCCCTCAACTCTATGGTCAACTAATATTTGTCAAAGGAGGAAAGACTATCCACTGGAAAAAGGATAGCCTTTTCAATAAATGGTGCTGGCAAAATTGAACAACAATGTGCAGAGGAATGAAACTAGACCATTCTCTTACACCATACACAAAGATAAACTCAAAATGGATGAAAGATCTAAATGTGAGACAAGAATCGATCAAAATCCTAGAGGAGAATATGGGCAACATCCTTTTTGAACTTGGCCACACCAACTTCTTGCAAGATATCATCTATGAAGGCAAGGGAAACAAAAACAAAAATGAATTATTGGGACTTCATCAGGTTAAAAAGCTTCTGCACAGCTAAAGAAACAGTCAACAAAACTGAAAGACATCCTACAGAATGGAAGAAGATATTTGCAAATGACCTACCAGATAAAGGGCTAGTATCCAAGATCTATAAAGAACTTATTAAACTCAACACCCAAGAAACAAAGAATCCACTCATGAAATGGGCAAAAGACATGAACAGAAATTTCAGCAAAGGAGACATAGACATGGCCAACAAGCACATGAGAAAATGCTCCGCATCACTTGCCCTCAGGGAAATACCAATCAAAACCATAATGAGATACTATCTCACACCAGTGAGAATGGTGAAAATTAACAAGACAGAAAACAACAAATTTTGGAGAGGATGTAGAGAAAGGGGAAACCTCCTGCACTGTTGGTGGGAATGTGAACTGGTACAGCCACTCTGGAAATCTGTGTGGAGGTTCCTCAAACAGTTAAAAATAGAGCTACCCTATGACCCAGCAATTGCACTACTGGGGATTTACCCCAAAGGTACAGATGCAGTGAAAAGCCGAGACACCTGCACCCCAATGTTTATAGATAGCAGCAATGTCCACAATAACCAAACTGTGGAAGGAGCTTCAGTGTCTATCGAAAGATGAATGGATAAAGAAGATGTGGTCTATATATGTAATGGAATATTACTCAGCCATTAGAAACGAGGAATACCCACCATTTGCTTCTACATAGATAGAACTGGAGGGTATTATGCTGAGTGAAGTAAGTCAATCAGAGAAGACAAACATATGGTTTCATTCATTCAGGGAATATTAAAAATAGTGAAAGGGATTATAGGGGAAAGGAGAGAAAATGAGTGGGAGATATCAGTGAGGGTGACAGAACATGAGAGACTCCTAACTCTGGGAAACGAACAAGGGGTAGTGGAAGAGGAGGTGGGTGGGGGGACGGGGTGACTTGTTGAAGGGCACTGAGGAGGGCACTTGACAGGATGAGCATTGGTTGTTCAGTATATGTTTGCAAATGGAACTCCAATTAAAAAAAAACCTAAAATAAATAAATAAACATTTTAATAGTGCTTAATTTTTATTATGAAATAACTTAATTGACTTGAAATATATTAATTTCCTTATCATTTAGCAATGCCTAGTGTAGGGGGTCTCTATTTAGATAATAATTCTACAAATTAAGTCTCTATAGTTACCTAATAGTAGCACATTTTAGCTACAGACTAAGTATATCCCAGATATTTTTTAAAATAATGAGTACTAACATAACATATGTCTTACCTGATAAGGGAAAAAATTTTTTTTGCATGCCATTCTATAAAGGTTATATTAACATGGTATGTTCAGTTTCCCTGAGAAACACAACACAGGTTCCTCAATGGTGTTGCAAACATCAGTTAGGTCCACTTTGTTCAACTTTCCTTGATGTTTACCTAACTAATGTATATTGTTGTCAAATTCTAAAAAGAAAACAAAAAAATTTTTAAGTATTTTTTATATTCTGTATGGCCACATATATAACATTTAACATATATAATATATTATATAACACATATTAACATTTTTTTAAAGTACACAAAAGAAAAAAATTGCACTCCATCTAATCTATTGTAATAAAAGAGTTACAGTTTAGGTAGACCATACATAATTTATGGGTATGGTCCTGAAATTAATTATTATCAATTCTACTTCTCCAGACAATGGGTAAAAATTTTAGCAAGGAGTACATAGGGTGTTGTCTCTGTTGGTTTTGTTTTTCATTTTTTAAAAATCCAGTGTGCTATCACTAGCAATTTCCCGTGCCCCATTGTCCTATTCTCATCCATGTAAAACTTTTGTTTGGAATGAGAGATCTAAAAGAGTAAAGAGAATTATCAAGGTTTCAGTCTGAAATTGCTCAAAGTTTAGTGGTTCAAAATCAGTATCATTTTTTTCTATTAATTAGATGTTACCAATTTTAATATTGCATCTACTTCTGTTCCCAATTGTCTAATATTACACAAATTAATGTCATATAGACAGTTTAAGGAGCTGGATCTAAAACAGTTTAAGGAGCTGGATCTAAAACCATGCATTAAGATTACCTCAGGAGTGAAAAAAAAAATTCACATGCCCAGGCCATACACCAGATCAGTTAAAAATCAGAATTTTTGAGGGCAGAAGTCAGGCATCAAGACTTTTCATCTCTCCTCGGTGATCCCAATATGTAGGCAACTTTGTGAACCACTGGCCTAGGGACGGATTCTCTGCATATTTCTCTATAATGAGAATGTACTCTGCCTTTGCAACTATTGCAAAACAGGCTTTCTTAGTCTCCCTCTATTTACATGGAAAACTCTCCCCTGGTAATAAGAACATTTTTTTAATGATTTTTCTTCCCTCAGCATCTCCTATACAGCAAATCAAGTGAAAATCTCTCCCCTTGGGACATGTTGCCTCACAATAGAATTGTTTAATGCCTCAGGTTCTCTAGCTCTGAAAATCAAGTGTTTGCTAAGAAAGTTATTGTGACAAAAATATGGCAAGGGGCTTGGTCTTCAAATGGTCCTAATTAAGGTATTTAAGAATCTCATCCAATGGTAATCAATGCCTCTCTGTTTTCACCCAGTCTTGAGTTCTGGGACCCCCTCAGTCCCAGGCAAACAGGAATGGCTGATAGTAGTTACAATAAGCCTTTGTACTTTGTTCCTACAGCTTCTTCATTCAGAACTAGTGATACATGGATCAACATTAGCAATTCTCACAGGCATATGCCAAGCTAATGGGCCCAAAGACAGAAAAGAAATTATGCTATATATCATCTTTTTGAAGCTCTAGATCAAAACAAACCTACAGTGAAAAAAATATTAAAACAATGGCTGCCCCTATGATGGTGGGGAGTTTTACTGAAGTTCCATGTGGGAATTTTCTGGTATAATGGAAAATATTCTCTATCTGGATAGGTATGGTGGTTATATTGATGTGCATCTGTTAATCAAAACTCATCAAATAGTATGCTTAAGATATGTACATTTCACAGTATGTAAAATTTACCTAAAACGTAAAACAAATCATAAAAAGTAAATAAGAAACAGTAACTAGAATTATTTATTTAAAAATAAATCTATGTCTTTACCAAATTGTAATCTTGGCTAATTTGTCTTAGACACCATTCTTTTAGTTAAATTATACTACTATGAGCTCCTTTGATGTTGCACAATTGTGTGTGTGTGTGTTAGCATATGCACACACACATGCGTGTATGTGATCCTCACAGTAATCTGTAAATTCCTGGGGAGGAAACTCTGTAACTGCTCAATAACTGGCAACATGTGTATCTCAGATTATCCACTCAACAATCTGCTTTATAAACAGGCAGGAACCTGATAGAGGTACTTCCTCAAAGCTTGAATGAACAGAAATTTAAGGAGCAGGTCTGTAAGTGTGGTCCTTGGGCCTTCAGCATCAACATCATCTGGATACGTGTCAGAAATGCCAAACCTTGGGGCATCTAAGGTGGCTCAGTGGTTGAGCTTCTTTGCCTTTGGTTCAGGTTGTTATCCCAGGGGTCCTGGGATCAAGTCCCACATCAGGCTCCACACAGGGAGCCTGCTTCTCCCTCTGTCTATGTCTCTGCCTCTCTCTTTCTGTCTCTCCTGAATAAATAAATAGAATCTTTATTTTTTATATACATATTTTTAATTGAAGTTCAATTTGCCAACATATAGTATAACACCCAGTGCTCATCCCATCAAGTGCCTTCCTCAGTGCCCGTCACCCAGTCACCCCATCCCCCCCGCCCACCTCCCCTTCCACTACTCCTTGTTTGTTTCCCAGAGTTAGCAGTCTCTCATGTTTTGTCACCGTCTCTAATTTTTTCCACTCATTTTCCCTCCTTTCCCTTATAATTCCTACCACTATTTCTTATATTCCCCATATGAATGAAACCATATGATGATAAAGAAGATGTGGTCTATATATACAATGGAATATTACTCAGCCATTAGAAAGGACAAATACCCACCATTTGCTTCAACGTGGATAGAACTGGAGGGTATTATGCTGAGTGAAGTAAGTTAATTGGAGAAGGATAAACAAAAATTTTTTTTTAAAAAAGCCAAATCTCAGACTCCACTCTGCAGTCAAAACCTCTGAGGATTGTCCCAATCATATTTAATAAGCCCTTTGGATGATTTAATGCCTGCTCACATTAGATTATCACTAAATAAACGAAAAGTAAAAATAGTAACTAAATGAAGTTAAATTGACTAAAATCCATTCACATTTCAAATGGATCCAAAAAACATGTGCTACAGATTTCCCAGCTATGGCGGTAAGTTCTGAGGAGAGGTATATTCTGATTATTCAACATTTTTTTTTTTGCTCCGTTGAAGAATATTTTAAATTAAGAATCAGATGAGGGATAAAAATGAAGCTATGCCTTCCAGAACCTAATGACAAGCTGGAGAAAACAACATAAATATATGATATTAAAGCAACAACTTAATGAGCAATTGAACATGGTAGTGACAGGAACTATACAGATAATTGCCTGACATGCTTTTAGAGTAGAGAACATGATCCAAAGTTTGAAACATCCAAGAAAACCCATTCCAGTGCCGTAGAAATCAGCAATGTCATATCATATAGAGCTGTCTCCTTCCTCATTGCTCAATAATAACCCACAAAAAGGGCCTTTTCTTCTTGTCTCATGCCACATGCCACACTATGCAGATGGAATTTCTTCTCCACTGATCATTGGAAGAAATGCATGACCAGAAATATAACTGCCCTAATCCCATCCTGCTAGGAGATGTAGAAGGGGACAGGAAAAAAAATGCAATTGCAAATGTCACCTATCACATGACAGCCCTCTGTGGAGGAACATGAGGAGAGACTGGTCCAGAAGATGCCAGGGGGTGTGAGTCAGGAGGAAAAGCAGACCAGATAAAATCACATCTAGAAAAGAAAATTAGTTCCATGAGTTTAAACCATTACATAAACAAATATTATTGTATAATCTGGCAATTACTTAACCATTAGTAAAACAAAAATAAGGAAGACGTGTTGGCAAGTTACCATGTTCGGGCAGTATATAAGAAGCCATGGCATGATGAGACTTCCAAACTCAAGACCTTCAATCTCCTAGAAACACACCAGAAACCTCCACCCTCTGACACCATGGTCAACTCCTGTTGTGGCTCCATCTGCTCTGAGCAGGGCTGTGGCCAGGAGACCTGCTGCCGCCCCACCTGCTGCCAGACCACCTGCTGCAGGACCACCTGCTGCCGCCCCAGCTGCTGTGTGTCCAGCTGCTGCCGCCCCTCCTGCTGTGGTTCCAGCTCCTGTGGCTCCAGCTGCTGCAGGCCCAGCTGCTGCATCTCTAGCTGCTGCCGCCCCTCCTGCTCTAGTTCCAGCTGCTGTGGCTCCAGCTGCTGCCGCCCCTCCTGCTGCATCTCTAGCTGCTGCCGCCCCTCCTGCTCTAGTTCCAGCTGCTGTGGCTCCAGCTGCTGCCGCCCCACCTGCTGCCAACCCACCTGCTGCCAGACCACCTGCTGCAGGACCACCTGCTGCCGCCCCAGCTGCTGTGTGTCCAGCTGCTGCCACCCCTCCCGCTGTGGTTCCAGCGGCTGTGGCTCCAGCTGCTGCAGGCCCAGCTGCTGCATCTCTAGCTGCTGCCACCCCTCCTGCTGTGACTCCAGCTCCTGTGGCTCTAGCTGCTGCCGCCCCTCCTGCTGCTGCCCCTCCTGCTGTCTGCGCCCAGTCTGTGGCCGGGTCTCCTGCCACACCACTTGCTATCGCCCCACCTGTGTTATCTCCACCTGCCCCCGCCCCATGTGCTGTGCCTCTTCCTGCTGCTGAGTATCTCTGACTATAATCTTTTTGACATATGGATGTCTTCACAAGTCACATAAAATGCGTTAAAGCCAGCCAGTGACTGTGGAATGGACTCTTAGCTGCCAACTCCTCATCTTCTGATTTGGGCATTCAGAGTTGGTGTTGAGTTCTAGGAAATGACAGGTTTAATAAAACAACTGTCAAATGATTTTTAACCCAGGCCCAAATGTATCTATTTTCAGGCCAGCAATATCTTCATCCTATGTATACACTGACTGTGATGATCTTACGTGACATTGTTTTCATATATTCTCAATAAAGAGCCATTCCCCCTGATATTAAAATCTCCTGATTCGTTAATGATTTGCATGAACATATGTGTGTGTGTGTGCACGCACTCGTGTCTTTACTGTGTCTTTACGTGTGTCTGTCACCTCATACCAAAGGCCATCTTGCTTCAAATGCAAGTGAACATGTTCAAGAGTATGTTCCACTTATATTGGAATCAAGACTCCACTAGGCATTCATTGTATGACATGGACAAAATGGCTTAACCTCTCCAAGCCTCAGTCTGCTTTCTCTGAGAAATGGGGACAATACACCATGTTCTTCAAAGGTTCAAAGACATAATCTGTGTAATATAATGTAATATAGTTAGCACAGGATGGGGTACATAATGTAAGCTCTCAAGAAATATCTTTTCTTTTTTTCTTTCGTTCTTTCTTTTCTTTTTTTATTTTTATTTTTATTTTTTTTGGTTATTTGTCTTGGAACACTACTCTGGACTAGAATAGTTAGTATCTTAGCATAGTTTTGTCTTTGCTAGAACAGCAAAGAAAGTTTACATTATTGTTTCACTGTCCTCTATAACTCAAAATTAAGTTTTAGTATATGTCTCAAAAGTCCCTTTTAAAAACACTAGTGAGTTGAACACCATAAAGTCATCTAAATTTCACTTGATATATTTCTACTTCAAGTATGTTCCATTATTGGTTGTGCAAATATCAGGTATTCTTTGTAGCTCAAGTACTTTCTCCTCCTTCCTTCCTCCCTCTTTCTCCTTCCTTTACTAAGGATAAAAACTCTCTTTTAGAATACTAAGTATACCTTCTAACCCAGATTTCTGGAAATCTATGAACTCCATGGCAACTTTTCAATACAAAATGTAAAACTTTTCATTAATAGATGCTCAAAATTTTAGTATTTCTAGACTGAAACTTCTTATTTTTTCATCTCATGAAAACCCTCATGTTACTGAAGTTTCTCATCCTCTTGATTTTTTTTCACTTTGGGCTTTTGTCACCTTGCCTGGTTTTACCTAAGAGAATATGCACAGGATATTTCTTTGAGACTCAGTTTTCTCAGCAGCCAGACTGAGGTAAGAATAATCTTCCTCAGCTGAGAAAATGTGTCACAATATACATAATATTATGATGCTTATACAAATATAAAGGTCTGTATGTTTTGATTCATAATCTGTATAGTAAAAACATTTTAAATTCAAATTGTGCATACATCAGTTTTATCAATTAGCTGTGTTATATTTCCCCAAAATTTAACAAATGTAATTAAGGGTTATTTCTAAAAATTTTTTTAAAAAAGTTATAAGGTATAAGAGACAAACCAGATAGGAGTTGATATAAAAGGGGGTTCATTTCAACACAGGTTGGATACCATATTCTTAGCATATCAGAGAAATGTCTGGTAGACATTTCCAGCTTCACCTTTTCAACTTACCCTGAAATGTTCTGCAGAATATAGCCCTGCCTATTCACACACTAGAATTAACATATCTTTCATCCTCTCATATGTTCCTCTTTAATAACTACTAATTATAGGATGCAGGTTCCCGTTTCAACGTTATGCTTTATTAGCTAGAGCTGAATCAAAGAATGTAGGTTTTATACTATTTTTTTTTCAGTATTGAAGTATATGAGGCTTGTAATTTCCTATTTTTATAACAAGAACTGAATCACAGTAGGAATAAGATAGAACTCTGAATCTGTGAATTAAAAGGACTATTTATAAAAGTGTGGACAGAGCTTAGGGAAAGCAACAAGGAATAGCTCTATATCTATGGCTCATAATAGCAAGGAGCAGTTACCCAATGCCTGAAGATCTATGCAAAGATTTGGGTGAAGTAGTCAAAGGGCAGCATGCCAAACTTCTTAGGATTACTACATACAAGCACTCAGTGTACAGTAATTTCCATCAGGGAAAGTTACAGTGCTCCAAAAGATTCAAAAGTGATACCAGAGATATTGTGGCAGAGAAAACCAAGGTATAAACAATTATGAATGGGAAAATATGGCTGAGTGATTATTCTGTGATCCCACTGAGTATACCTAAACACAGAATTGGGATGATTTTCAGTGAATAGAGAATGGATTAAGTCTACCCTTCATCCAGTTTTATTTAGCCTTACTAAATAGGTACCACTGAAATTGCTCAAGCCTTCCTAGGTAGTAAGCTCTAAGCAATATAGAATTCCAGAAGAACAATAAGAAATGACTGTTCTGATGAAGGAGACAGCTGAAGGGAGACTTGTAATCCCCACAAATACTTTTAACAGTCCTGTCTGGCTGGTATGTGGGGAGACAGTTCCTGGAGGTTAACAGCAGAATCCTGATAATTAAATAGCTTTTTCCTCTGGTTGCTTCAGTTATAACTAATATATAAGAACTTTATAGGAGGCACAACAAGCCTAGCAGGACTGGTATGCCATCCCAGACTTGTCTAACGCGTTCTTTTCTGTGCCAGTTTCAGGGTTCTCTCAGGCGTAATTTATATCCTCATGGCAGGGAAACAAGTATATATTTACTGTTTGGCTACATGGATATTTGAGTTCATTATCATATTGCCATTATCTAGTGAGGTTGGCTCGGACTTGATAACCATTAAAAACAAGTTAATACTTTACATTGATAATCGTGGCATTCAAGAGTGGAAAATCATCAATGAATTTGAAAAAGCAAGTCCAGAAATAGACTCGAATACATAAGAAAATTTAGTATATGAAAAGGCGGCATCTTAAATCAGTAGGGAGGAATGTATTGTTAGGGTCACATCAGATTCAAAAGCATTTAAACCTCACATCTTGTAATCCTGATTGATTAAATATTTGAAATATTGAAAATATAAAACTTGAAACTCTGAACAGAAGAAATTCTGAAACAATGTTTATGCAAAATCACAACTGGAAAGGACTGGAAAGGTCTTTCAAAGTATGATACCAACCCAGAAGTCATAAAAGAAAAGATTAATAAATTTGGCTATATTAAACATTTGTATGAGAAAAAAATCACATAAGTGAAGTCAAAGAAGAAAGAGAAACTAGGAAAAATATCTGAAATTCATATTACATAAAAAGGCTAACTTTTAGTCTATTATGTTTATATAAAGAGTTCCTGCAAAAAACAACATATAAAGGCTGAACATAGTAGAAAAACATGAATTATAGACAATATAGAAAATTTTCTATAATTTTTTTCTATATAATTCCTATAATTTTACTTATAGAAAAGGAAATACCAATAGCCTTAAACATCTGAAGAGCTGCTCAATCTGACTTATAATAAGGGAAATGCAAATTAAAATCACAAAGAGTGAGGTGATGGATGCAGGGTGGGCTAAAATAGGTGATGGGTATTTAGGAGGGCACTTATTGTGATGAGCACTGAGTTTTATATGTAAGTGATGAATCACTAAAGTCTATTCCTGAAACCAATATTAACTATATATTAGCTAACTGGAATTTTAATAAAAATTTGAAAAAGAAAAAAATTGACCTAGAGAAACTTTTTCACCTATCATACGGACCAAGTTGATGAGAGATAGACAGATGTCCACATACATAAATATAGATCTCTCTATATATGTATCTATGTATTTGTGTATCTTATGTATCATTGTATTAATAAAAATGGGTAAAGACAAAACATTCACACATTGCTGGTAGATGTGTGAATTGGTAAATCTCTATGAAAAGTGTAGTTGGCATTATCTAACAAATATTATAAACAAGTGTATACTCTTTGATCCACTATTCTATTTCCCTAGGAATTTATTCTACATAAAACACCCACACATGTGAAATTATGTAAGAGCAGGCTTATTCACTGCAGCATTGTACATAATCTCAAAAGACTAAAAAGCAAACTAAATATCCAATAGCAGAAGACTGGTTCAATAAATTATGATACCTTCATAAATGGAATACAATGCTACTGTAGAAGAAAAAGAATGGCAAAGTGGTGTATATACTATCTGAATGCTTCATATGAAAAAGCAAAGCAGGAGAACCAAGACTGGTGCACTACCATTTATATAAATGAAATAAATAAATGAATAAATATTCTTATTTGTTTCTTATGTGTTAAATATTTTCAGAATGAGTAACAAAAACTGGAAGCTCTGGTTTCCTTCAAGTGGGGAATCTAATGACTATGAAGAAAGTTGGGAGGAATACATGTAAAAAAATGTATCCAAAATGTTTAAATTAAACTTTAAAATATAAAAACGTTCACCAGAGACTTTTATTTTGTTTTCACCCTCGACTTCTTCCATATCCAAGGCAATGCTAGGCAACATTTAACTTTTCCTACACTCTTTCCAAAGGAGAAATGTGGGGTTTTTTTCATGTCTTAGTAATGCTGGTCTTGTCAAAGCTCATATGGATAGAGGGGTGGATGCAGAGCTGCAACCCACAGCCCAGCTCAGTGGGTATGACTAGAGGACTGATTCAAACAGTGGGAAGACCTGGGGATAGGGAAGTTTTCCAGCCCCTTGGTGAAAATGGTAAGTACCACAGTGGCATCAAATCATAGTTCAGCTACCTTGTTTGAGGCAGCTTTCCTGGGTATGCACTTTTCTACTGTCTAAAAGAATAATTAAATAATAAGCAAGCATGTTTGGGGCATAAAGGTAAATTCTAAGAGAATTGTTTAAGTATTATATGTTCACCTTTATTACAATATAAATAACATCACTTGGAAGGAACTACAGATTTTAGTTTGATTATTTAAGAAAAATATACAATGGTCATAGCTAACTCCAAAAACAAATAGAAAAATATTATATGAATAGTGAACATCAGGGAGCTCTTAGGACCATGAAAAGAAATTTGGAATTCCCCAAAATACATGTCCCTAGATATTTGCTGACAATGGGGTTTCGAATGATTCTATCTATGTTTCATGCTTATTTATATGTTATAATGCAGAGTGCATTAATAACCTAGAGCAACATGAGGGTAAGACAATTTCTTTCCCATCTGACTTTTCAGAGAGACAGTCAGTATGTACAATGTAGACTCCAGTGCTGGGTTGGCTGGAAACAAATCACTGCTTCCTATTTATTGGTTTTAATTCTCCCTGTGTCTTAGTCTCCTCATCTATAAGGGGGAGATTATAGTGAAACTTATTGCACTGGGTTGTTGGGACTGGCAAATGTGCTTATCTATGTAAAGCACTGGAAAAACTGCATGACATGCTTGTTGTTATTGGAGTATCCAGCAAAGTGCTCAGCAGGCAATACTCAGAGCTTGGAGGAGGAAGGAAGGAAGCACAGGAATTTCATAATCTATGGTGTTTTCATTTTGTGTAGGGTGCTGAAAAGAACAGGTATATTTAGTGCATAATTATGCCAAATATCTCTTCTTTATTTCTAAATGGCTTCAGTTCTTCTTTTATCTAGCACATAAATCCTTTCTGATTTACTTATCTCTTAAAACTTTATATTACTGGCTTTTAGGAGGAAAGGGCATAAATTATATACAAGGAGAATTATAAAATACATAAATATGGAAGGAGTATGTTTTATAGATTTTATGAAAAATCTCCCTTATACCTCTATTTTCAATTTGGTTCAAGCATTTGTGGATTCTTTCTTTGAAGTAACTCTGTTATACTCATTACCATCACGTGATGCTATGAAGACATCTATCACCTTGCTCCACTTCAACATTGAAACAGTGTCTCTCTCGAGAAAGCCAAGTGTATTTTGGCATTTCTAAAGGCAAATCAAAAGTTAAAATAAATTATATATGGCATATATATTACATTCCTGCCTAATAGCTTTTAATAGATCCCACCATTTCTTCTGAAGTTTAAGGATATACACAACCTCTCTCTCATTCTAGCAATTTCAATTTATCTCTCATTTCTTTTTTTTTTTTTTTAAGATTTTACTTATTTATTCGTGAGAGACAAAGAGAGAGAGACATGGGCAGAGGGAGAAGCAGGCTCCCTGCTGGTAGTAGAACTCGATCCCAGGACCCCAGGATCACAACCTGAGCCAAAGGCAGACAGACATTCAACTGCTGAGCCACCCAGGCATCCCTATCTTTCACTACTTCTTAAAGTAAACCTTCCAGACATTTCCCATTCATCATCACAAGCCATAGTTATGCCCAATCTCAACTGTTGTCCTTTCTCTTGAACAACAAAAGGTCAATGTGTCTCCTTTGATGGCTGAGGCAACATCTGCACTCATTAAACATAGATCTCCTTTATCAAAAATCATTCAATTGCAGGTCCTAGGGATGCAAAGATGAGTAAAGCATAGTCCTTGCCCTAATGGGGTTTATATTCTAGAGGGAACCAGATTCATAAATGCATTTCTGGTAGAAAATGATATGATGGAACCAATGCATGTACAAAGCATAAATGGAAGTGTAATGGAGAAAAGACTTTACTTGGTGTTGTGCCAAGGAAGATATAGGAGGAAGGTAGCATTTGAACTCAATGTGAAAAGATATCTTGTCCAAATATCTATGGATAAGATAACTCAATGGGAAAAAAAGGAGAACCTTGAGCTCATCAGAGACTTTGCAGGAAGAGAGACTATCATGAATGTAACTTGTTTTTGCCTTGAATATTCTTTTTCTCTGAACACCTGTGGCTCTGAAGAATACCCCTTACTTAGGATCATAACCAGATGTGGCCTTGATTATAAAACTCTTTGTGGATATAATTACTATGTAAGTACATATAAGGTCATAAATATCATTTATATTCCCCATAATGCTTCCACGAAAATCTTTTTTTTTTGCTTCCAAGAAAATCTTAAACATAAATCATAACCACAAAAAAAAACTGGCAAATATTTCAGCTTAGAATATTTGAAAAAAATTTTAATAAAATGGCCATAAAGTATAACCACGGTATATTATATTTCAAAAGACAGATCAAAAACTATCAGCCCGTTTAGCCCAACCCAGAGGACATTTCTAAAGATCAATAGCGATCAGTCCCAGATGACTCTTTGCTATTTAAAAACTCTGAGTTGCTACTAACTGTTTCAAAGTACAACAGAGTGATGAGAAATAGCACAGCTTGGAATGCTGTAGGAATTTCATTAACCCAATGACCATCACAATACACACAATGAATCATAAGTCTCCTCACTTCTTAAACTCAAAAAGAAGGAGCTTACTTTCTTTTTTTCCTACCAGCATTCCATCTATTGAAACATGAATTTTCCATGAGAGATCCTACTCCGTCAGAAGCTCTTCCAGAATCATGTCAGGGTGAGAAACAGAAGAGACAGGGATTTGCTTGTGTCACATGATACGCTGAGATTTAAAGTCTTGTGACACTGCAAACAAAGGAAGAAATAAGAAGTGATTCACATGAGAACCCTGGGGAACTTGAGAAAGAGGAAATAACTATTTTCTATACATTGGGAGTTTTTATTAGAAAAACATAATGATTTACTAATTGCATTTGTAGTCATATAAACAAAAAGAAGGAAACAGAAATCCTTCAGCAGGGTATAAAGGGGCCATTGTGGCAAGGAGACTTCCAAACTCAAGACCCTCACTCTCTTGGAAACCCATCCACGACTTCCACTCTCTGACACCATGGTTAGTTCTTGTGGCTCTGTCTGCTCTGACCAGGGCTGCGGCCATGGCCTCTGCCAGGAGACCTGCTGCTGCCCCTCCTGCTCTGGCTCCAGCTGTTGCCGCCCCAGCTGCTGCCAGACCACCTGCTGCCGTCCCAGCTGCTGCATCTCCAGTTGCTGCCGCCCCTCCTGCTCTAGTTCCAGCTGCTGTGGCTCTAGCTGCTGCAGGCCCAGCTGCTGTGTGTCCAGCTGCTGCCGCCCCACTTGCTGCCAGACCACCTGCTGCAGGACCACTTGCTGCCGCCCCAGCTGCTGTGTGTCCAGCTGCTGCCGCCCCTCCTGCTCTAGTTCCAGCTGCTGTGGCTCCAGCTGCTGCAGGCCCAGCTGCTGCATCTCTAGCTGCTGCCGCCCCTCCTGCTGTGGCTCCAGCTCCTGTGGCTCTAGCTGCTGCCGCCCCTCCTGCTGCTGCCCCTCCTGCTGTCTGCGCCCAATCTGTGGCCAGGTCTCCTGCCACACCACTTGCTATCGCCCCACCTGTGTTATCTCCACCTGCCCCCGTCCCATGTGCTGTGCTTCTTCCTGCTGCTGAGACCTTTCCCTGAACCTACCCTCTCCCCTTCATTGGGTTCATCATAGCAGCAGACTCTATATACCATGTGGATGCCTTAGGGGTGGCCATTCCCAACAACTGTATGCCCACACCCCAGCCTCAGGCCAAACTCTCACCTTTGTTGACCATTTCCTCAGGTGGACTCAGAGTATGAAATTAGATGATATTCATAGAAGAAATTACTAGAATTGCCCAAATTCTACATCTGACCTTTTGATTTCTGGGTGCCAAGTCACTCTGTCCCAAACACAGAAATTCCTGCAGGGCCCACAGGGACACTGCTGTTACAGCCTCAGATCCAAAAGTCTGTATTTCCTGTTACAGGAATGTTTCTGAATCTTGTTGCTGCTTCTGAATAAAGTTCCACTTTCCTGGCCTAGAAATACCATGCTCTTGTGTCTGCTGCTTTGCACTGATTGTCCTCATTTCCTGAGAAAGTATAGCCAAAATGCCACTGAATCAGGCTTTCAAGTCCCTGCTCTCACATTCAGAAAAATCCCAATATGGAGTATGACATTAAAAGCAAACCAGCCGGGATCCCTGGGTGGCGCAGCAGTTTGGCGCCTGCCTTTGGCCCAGGGCGCGATCCTGGAGACCCGGGATCGAATCCCACATCGGGCTCCCGGTGCATGGAGCCTGCTTCTCCCTCTGCCTGTGTCTCTGCCTCTCTCTCTCTCTCTCTGTGACTATCATAAATAAAAATTAAAAAATAAATAAATAAAAAAAAGAAAAACAAACCAGCCAACCCAGAAATAACAATATTTAGGATGTCCAAAAGACTGAAGAATCATAAAGATTTTTATGTAAAAAATTTAGGGCCATGGAGAAGGGTTATATGCCACAGCAAGCCTTTCTTCAATATTTCTGAGAACCTACTTTGCCCTACAATTCCACTCCTCTGAGATGTCTCCTCCCTCTGTTCCTTTCTTCTCTCTTCCTCCCTTCCTTGCCCCATCTCCAGTGTTCTTCCCTTGTCTGGTTTTCATAAAAAACCAGGGGGTCCTCCTTATGGTCTATCCATCTGCCATGTAATCCAAGTTATTGCTTTCTCAGCTTCTCTAACTTCATCTTCATCCATTAATAACAAAACAATGATCTTTTGGGAAAATCAATCTCCCTGAGTAACTGGGGGATAACTCCTAACTCTGGGAAACGAACTAGGGGTGGTGGAAGGGGAGGAGGGCGGGGGGTGGGGGTGAATGGGTGACGGGCACTGAGGGGGGCACTTGACGGGATGAGCACTGGGTGTTATTCTGTATGTTGGCAAATTGAACACCAATAAAAAATAAATTTATTATTAAAAAAAAAGAAAATGGAAAGTACTCAAATTTTAATATTTCTCTATCTTAATGATTTTTTCTGGGATGTATACTTACAGCCATGTTTAGGAGCACTTTGTCAACAAATTCTATGAGGAGTGTGGGACTGACAAGAAACCAATTAATGCACTAGTTTGGTTCTTAGTAAGCCCAGAATACTCCCAAGTCCCTATGGATTCTCTCGCAGTAAAAAAGTACAAATAAATTTCTGATGAATTCATGCTAGTGAAAGTAGGAGAAACATTTAGCAAGCTTTTTACTAAATGCATATTCTGAGAGTTGCAGAGCTAATAGGTAATACAGTGGTACTGACTCATGATTGTATTTAACTCCATCAATTAATTTAACTTGCCTAGGGACATTATTTCTCAACCCCAGTTAAAGCACACAACTCCTGATAGATCTAAGATGGTAGATAAGAATTAGTTGCACCCTCAGTTGGCTTGAGTATAAAAACTTTTGGTTTTTTTTTTTTTTTTTGAGGGGGAGAAGCTCTATCAGTACCTTTTCTTTCATAATAAAAATTTAAAGAAAAAGAATATAAGTGGAAGAATTGGAAAGAAAGCAATAACAACAACAAAACAATCCTGTCATTATTTGCAAATGATTGTCTTTAAGGAAAATCTAGGAGAATTTCATACACATGGAATTGGTATGCATATTATCTACACTTGTTGTGTAACAAGTTATCCCAAAATTTGGCAGCTTAAAACAACAACCATTTATTATCTCACACACCTTCTGAGGGTTAGCAATCCAAAAGTGGCAAGTCAGGGTCTCTCCTGAGATTGCCTGTAAGTCTGTTGACAAGGCTACATTCATGTGAGGGTATAAAAAGCCACTTCCAAGTTCACTCACGTGGCTGCTGGCAGGAAGCTTCAGTTTCTTACCATATGGGCTATTCATGCAACACGCCATCTGGCTCCCTTCAGACCAAGTAATCTAAGAAGGTGAGAGAAGTAGAAAGAAAACACATGATGAAAGCCACATCTTATAATAACCTAATCTTGAAAGTGACATATTCTCAGTACTACTGTATTTTATTATTTTCCAAATGAATCACCATGTATGGCTCATACTCAAGGGACAGGAATTACATAAGGACATGAGTGCCAGGAGACAGAGATCACCAGCAGTCATCATAGAGGCTGCCAAATCCAGTATGTATTCTTTTTTTTTTTAAGATTTTATTTATTTGTTCATGAGAGACAGAGAGAGAGAGAGAGAGAAAGAGAGAGAGAGAGAGAAAGAGAGAGAGAGAGAAAGAGGGATAAGCAGGCTCCATGCAGGGAGCCTGATGTGGGATTTGATCCTGGGACTCCAGGATCACGCCCTGAGCTGAAGGCAGATGCTAAACCACTGAGCCACCCAGGGATCCCCAACTACAGTATGTAAAACAGGTGCTTACAAATCCAAAATGGGTTTCAATGCTGTAGAGCTGTAGGTGTTTTCCTGAGTCATAGGAAGTTAAGTATCTACATAGAAGACATCTATGACCTGAGCTATGGGAAATTTCAAGGAAGAGCAAGAGCAAGCGCAGGCACTAGCACAGGCACTAGCAAGGAATAGTCAGAGAAGAGGCAAGGAACAGAGTGCAGTGTCCAAAAGAGAGTGGCAACTTGAAACAAAGTTGAAAAAAATCAAAGGGCAGAATTCCACATCCAGCTATGACAAAGTAGCTGGTATCAGACCAACCTCTCAAGGGGGATAACGGTAAGGACTTGATAAAATTAAGAGAACAATTGATTTTAAGCACTGGGAATTGATCTATGAATCAGGATTGAGTGTCCCATAGTCTAAGAAGAAAATTAAAACATTTAAGGTGGAAGATAAAATCACCTCGAGCTTCCCTAGTTTTTTTAATATATAATGTATGATATTCAATTTACAAAATTACAGGATACACCAGAAGAAAAAGAAGGACCAAATCACTAAAAACAAGGAAAAGACAGTAGAAATTGATTCAAAGATGTTCCATATAAAAGTATTGAAACTAACTTTATTTTTTTAAAGATTTTATTTATTTATTCATGAGAGATACAAAGAGAGAGAGAGAGAGGCAGAGACACAGGCAGAGAGAGGCAGGCTCCATGCAGGGAGCCCGATGTGGGACTCCATCCCGGGACTCCAGGACCACGCCCTGGGCCGAAGGCAGGCACTAAACCGCTGAGCCTTCCAGGGATCCCCCAAACTTTAAAATAACTACTATTAATTATGTTTAAAGTAATCGATGAAAAATGGCAAATTTCATCAGAGAACCAGAATATGTAAAAACAAAAATGAAAACAGAAGTCTAGTGAAGATCCTAGAACTGAAAAACTCAAAACCTGAAATTCAGAACTCAATAAATGGGTTTAGCGGATTGGACAGAAGATAGAAAGAGCACATTGGAAGTAGAAAATAGCCACAAAGTTAAAAAAAAAATATATATATATAGACAAGAGCGTGACACACACATGGAACAAACTGAAAGATCAAATGTTGGGGCGCCTGGGTGGCTCAGTCAGATGAGCCTCTGCCTTCAGCTCAGGTAATGATCCCAGGGTCCTGGGATCAAGCCCCACATCCAGGGAGCCTGCTTCACCCTCTGCCTGACACTCTCCCTGCTTGTGCTCACACACTGTCTCTCTCTGTCAAATAAATAAATCTTAAAAAAAAAAAAAGATGAAATGTACATACAAATTTGAGTCCCAGGAAAAGAGAACATGGCAGGAGCTATAAACAAAGAGATACCTGGGATGCCTGGGTGGCTCAGGGGTTGAGCATCTGCCTTTGGCTCAGGGCATGATCCTGGGGTTCCAGGATTGAGTCCTGCATTGGGCTCCCTGTGAGGAGCCTGTTTCTCCTTCTGCCTATGTCTTTGCCTCTCTCTCTGCCTCTCATGAATAAATAAATAAAATCTTAAAAAAAAAAAAAGAGAGAGAGATACTTGATGGGCAATTTAAACAAAAGTGATGGAAATTTCAAGCCACAGATTCAAGAGCCTCTTTGAACTCCAACTTATTTATAATCTTCAGAATTTTCTATTACCTCAGTTCTTGAGGTTACATTTTCTTTTCTTGTATCTACTCTGCCACTCATGGTAGATTATTCTCTCATTTATTTTATAGCATTTTCCCCTGTGGACATGTAAACCCGTAACCTATGTGTGGTTTATTTTCCTTGTTGCTAGTGCTTCTTTGAGTTTTCCTTTTATAGGAGTTATTTCTGTATACTCTGATTTTTGCTTTTGTCTCTGATGATTCCAAGGACATTCGCTATTTTCTAATGATTTCACACCTTGAAATTCCTTCAGTATGCATATAGCATAAATTTTAGAAAGAAATTTTAGAAAGCTTACCAGTGTTGCTGTGGCTTATTTGCTCCCAGGAGCCTTGATTATCATGTACAATCCCTTAGGGGCAGACTGAGGTTTGCCTTATTGGCACCTTATTGGGTGCCACTTTAGACATGCAAACTCTTTTAAAAACTTCTCCCTTCTTGGATCCTGCATTGTGACAGCTTGAGGTTCCATTTCTTGCACCTGTCTGGGTTTTAACTACCAGTGTCCAATTCCGAGAGCCTATAACTAGACACCAACAAACTCCAAAGGCCCTAGAACATCAGCTACTGTTAACAATTTGAGTTCTCTCTTCATTTCTAGAAAATGAGAGTTTTTCTTTTCTTTTTTCAAGCTCAGCCAGGTCATTAAAATATTTTTCAATTATTTCTATTTGTTTGTACCACTCTATCAGCCATGTCGCCAAAAGTTACATATTTTCAGGTCCCCGAGAAAATGAAAGATTTACTACAATAGTTAGAAATATGCATGAATGACTCCCTTTTAATATACTATCACTGCTGATAGATTCTTTCAATCCTAATCCTTTCTGGTATTTTTTAACTTTTATTTTTGAAAAAAATGTCAAACTTACAGAATAGTAATATGAAGAACTCACTTATACCATATAGCCTTCATCTAGATTCAATATTTTGCCACATTTTGTTTCTCTCCAATAGACAGGTATAGGTAGGTAGGTTAGTAGATATGACAAAATACAGATAGAGACACAAAAATTTAAATATAGATACATAAACTTAGACTAAGGACATTTTCCTGCATAACTAGAGTAAGTACACATACCAATTAAATTAAATGTTGATGCATTACTATCCTCTAACATACAATTAATATCTGCATGTTTCCATTCATATCAAGACAGTCTGATAGAGAAATTTTTATCCATATTCATGAATTGTATTTAGATATTATGTCTCTTTAGTCTCCTTAAATCTGAAACACTTCCTTGGTTTGTCTTTATATTTGTTGATTTTGACATTTTTAAAGAGAAGTCATAACGTAGTATATTCCTTAGTATTTGTTTGTCTAAATTCCCTCATAATTTGATTTGGGTGATGCATGTTGACAGGAATACTACATAAGTGATGTGTCCTTTCAGTGTGTCACTTAGGGAGATACATGTCCATTGGTCCCATTATTAATGATGCTAACTTTGATCTCATGGTTAAGGTTTTGTTCTCAAGTTTCTTCAGAGTAAAGTTAGCATTTTTCCCTTTGAAATAAATAACTGATTAGAAAATACTTTAAAAGTGTGCAAATATCCTGCCCCCCAACAAACTTTCACCTATTAGTTGTAGCATCCATTGATGATATTTACTTGAATGTAAGTTTTATTATGAGGTTTGTAAATGGTGATTTTGAAACTCAGTTTTCCTTCTACATTAATTGGTTGACATTCTACTACCATAGATAACTTTCTCATCTTTCTTTTTCATTTCTTTAATTAGTCTCAATATGGACTCATGGATTCTTTTTTTTAATGGGTTAAAATCCATCACTACCATTATTTGTTTTGCTATTCAAGTTGTCCCATGTGGGGCCAGTGAGAATCCCTTCAAAGAGGCACCAGATCCCTTTCAATATTTACAAACAATGAGTCATTGGTAACGGTTCCAAACTGAACACAGGAAGTGATACTTAGCACATACTTTGAGACAGCCAGATTGTATTCCCTAATGAGTATTTGTGACTCACACATAGGGTCTGTCTTCCTCATAGCCCACAGGTAACTCATAAAAATGAACTTTTCTCTATTCCCTACTATAATTATACCTCTCTTTTGACATCAAAAGAGACTTTGATATCATGTGAATAATTTGTCCAAACAACATCATGGTAGGATATACAGATCATAGGAAAACATCAATGATTGAACCCATGTGATGGGTCCTTTTGATAAAGAAAATAGAAAAGACAATTCTGAGAAAGGCCAAATTGGAAATCTTAACACACCAGAAAAAGGAAATCTCATTTTTCTTTATTTAAAAATAATTAACTAGAAAAACACAGTGATCTAATTTAATGACTAATATTTCTTTAGGAAAAGGAAAAAACAACAAGTAGGAAATGGCCCAGAATAAGGACATAATAGCCTCAACAGAGTATAAAAGAGGACAAGCCATAGAGGGATTTTCAAATTCACTAAGCTCACTCTCTTACTAGTATCAGAACCTCCACCCTCTGACACCATGGTCAACTCCTGTTGTGGCTCCGTCTGCTCTGACCAGGGCTGTGGCGAGGAGACCTGCTGCCGCCCCTCCTGCTGCCAGACCACCTGCTGCAGGACCACCTGCTGCCGCCCCAGCTGCTGTGTGTCCAGCTGCTGCCGCCCCTCCTGCTCTAGTTCCAGCTGCTGTGGCTCCAGCTGCTGCAGGCCCAGCTGCTGCATCTCTAGCTGCTGCCGCCCCTCCTGCTGCCAGACCACCTGCTGCAGGACCACCTGCTGCCGCCCCAGCTGCTGTGTGTCCAGCTGCTGCCGCCCCTCCTGCTCCAGTTCCAGCTGCTGTGGCTCCAGCTGCTGCAGGCCCAGCTGCTGCATCTCTAGCTGCTGCCGCCCCTCCTGCTGTGGCTCCAGCTCCTGTGGCTCTAGCTGCTGCCGCCCCTCCTGCTGCCCCTCCTGCTGCCTGCGCCCAGTCTGTGGCCGGGTCTCCTGCCACACTACCTGCTATCGCCCCACCTGTGTCATCTCCACCTGCCCCCGTCCCATGTGCTGTGCCTCCTCTTGCTGCTGAGCCCCCTGCCCTGTGACCACCACCTCTGTTTACCTCTGCCCCACAGATGTAGACCATTCTTTTGTGCTATTAGGACACATGGAGCAGAAAAGATGTTCCTCAACTGAATTGAGCCCTGATTCCATTGAGGAACCAGTCATGCTGTCAAACAAGATGGATATGGTCCAGAGCACTTATCCAGAAACAGATTTTACCCTTCAACCTGACAATTGGTGAACTCATTCTCCCAACTTCCCTTTCCTAGGCCTTTTCTGTAACCTGATATATTTTTGTACCAAAATAAAGTTACACTTCCTTGCATTAACAATTCAGTGTGATTGTTGCTCCCTTAAGATTTTGTCTTCAGCTTGTAGGCAAGTATATTTAACTTACACCTGCAGGATATACACATGTCACTTCTCAATAAAAGTCAGGTTCTATTATTCACTGCCTGATTCTTTCCTACATGCCTTCTTATTTCATGGGCTAATCACCTAACACTATGAACCCGTTCTTGGAAAAGAAACAAAAAAGTGAAAACTAGAAGTTTGGAAGACTGTAGGTATATAAAGAACACAATATATGTTTCATGCATCACACCAGCCACTGTATCTATGCAATGTATTGTTCAGCACAGTCTGCAAGTTTGTATTCAGACTTGTACTCAATGACACTGGTGTCATCCTTGTAGCAAATCAAATGTGCACTAATTCTGACTCTATTTGCAATAGGACCTCAGTCATGTCTCATTTTTTTTCTTTTGATAGAGAAGTTTCAGATCTTCATGCATTCAAGGGACAGGCAAGTAGCCTGGATAAGTAAAGCATGCCCTTGATAAGATGATGCATTTGGTGGAAACTGGTGCAAACTGCAGACTGCATGACCAGATAAGAGAGTATTCCTAAGTTTCTATCAATTGCTTCCATGGGGAAATGGGGAGCCAGTGTTTTCACTGTAAAGTGGGTCTTCTTTCATTGACTCTCCCAAATGCCAATTTCTTCAAACATTCATCCAAATAGTATTTACTGAACATTTACTAAATGGGAGGCACTGTTAAAGGTACTGAAGAAATGGCAGAGACCAATACAGAGAAAGTTCTCTACAGTAATGGAGCAGATATTCTAGTAGAGTTGAAGTATTTACTTTTAAGTATTTTTCTATACATTTGTCCACTCAGGTTTCTACACAGTATTTTTTTCTCTGTGCTTTAACTTGTGTAAGACTGAGCTTTGAAGCCCCTCTTTAGATTAAAGTATCTATGATATAAATAGGGACATGGTTCCCAGAAGTTCAGTTTTACTAATGATGTACCCCACCCTTCAACCCTAGAGCCACACTAAAGTTGCTGAGTTAGGAAAGGGAGGTAGAGGGACATGTTCACTGATGAGGAACAGAATGGAGCTAAGTTGTCAGTTACTCACTTGGGGTAGAAACTAACAGAATCCTGGGCTCCTACACTACAACTCCTAAAACTAGTAAGCGAACTTGACAAGGACTTGAGATTTATATCAGTATAAATTAATTTTATTTATTAATTGTATTTTCTATACTATCAAAAATTATGTAATTCAGTCGGAGAAGGACAAACATTATATGTTCTCATTCATGTGGGGAATATAAATAATAGTGAAAGGGAATATAAGGGAAGGGAGAAGAAATGTGTGGGAAATATCAGAAAGGGAGACATAATGTAAAGACTGCTAACTCTGGGAAACGAACTAGGGGTGGTAGAAGGGGAGGAGGGCGGGGGGTGGGAGTGATTGGGTGATGGGCACTGAGGGTTATTCTGTATGTTGGTAAATTGAACACCAATAAAAAAAAGATATTAAAAAATAAATAAAAGCAGTGCAGTTTTCAAAAGCACCAAAAACAGAAGATGCTGAAGAAAAAAGTGACAAAAACGTGAAAGAGTTCTGCCCCTACAGCTGCAAAACTTTACAGAGAAATTAGAGAAGGTCTAGATAAATGGAGATATATGCTATGTCTCTGGATTGGAAGGAGGTTTAATGTGGTTAAAATGTCAGTTCTCCTGCAGTCTATCTAAAAATTCAATGCACCCCAATCAAAAATCTTAGAATACTTTTTTAGTAGATGCTTAGCAGCAAAGAACCCAGAATTGCTAGAACAATCTTAAAAAAAGAAACAAAGAAAGATATAAAAGGGTTCTGCAGGAAAAAGTGACATAGAAAATAGGTAGAGAGTATATGTAATAGATATCTCAAAGGGAAAAACTAATCAATGAAACATACTAAGAACCATAATTCAAATAAAGGGACAGTTATAAACACCTGGAAAAATCAGCCCATGGTGGTCCATCAAAAGATGAATGCATAAAGAAGTTGTGGTTTATGTATACAGTGGAATATTACTCAGCCATTAGAAACGACAAATACCCACCATTTACTTCGATGTGGGTGGAACTGGAGGGTATTATGCTGAGTGAAATAAGTCAATTGGAGAAGGACAAACATTATATGGTCTCATTCATTTGGGGAATATAAAAAATAGTGAAAGGGAATAAAGGGGAAAGGTGAAAAAATAAGTGGGAAATATCAGAAAGGGAGACAGAACATGAGAGACTCCTAACTCTGGGAAACGAACTAGGGGTGGTGGAAGGGGAGGTGGGCGGGGAGTGGGGGTGACTGGGTGGCGAGTACTGAGGTGGGCACTTGACGGGATGAGCACTGGGTGTTATTCTGTATGTTGACAAACTGAACACAAATAAAATATAAATTTATTTAAAAAACAAATAAAAACTGAGAAATAACATGTATAATATATAATATATTACATTATATCATGATAATATAAAACAACTGAATTTTAAAGAAAAAGAAAAAATCATTTGAATATCTAGGCAAAATATTCATGTCAGTTAAAAGGAAAGGAAACAGGACACTGTTCACACTTTTTAATGGTGACACTTCATGTCAGAAAAAAGTAAAGTAACATTCTTGAGACATTCAAGGAAAGAAAATGTGATTCCAGAATTTTATATCCAGCCAAACCAAACTCCATGCCACAAATAAATTACTGTGAACATGAGAGACCTCAGGGAATATTCTCCTTGTGGGCTATCCTAAAGAATTTATTAGTGAATGAGCTTCAAACAACCAAGATGACTAAAGATATTGGAGGGACATCTACATAAGGACTAGCAGAAGGAGATATATAAATATATTATGGGCTGAATATACATAAGAAATACATTATTATTATCTGTAGATCTAAGAATGAATGATGAACAGGCAAGAGGCAGTATGGTATGTGATGACTACACATTGACCACGTAGATATAGTACAATTTACAAAAAAAACAGAGGAAAAGGAAAGAGAATAAAGTAGAAAAATTTTGCTAATTGCCTACAAGTATTAAAAGATCTGATGTTGAAGCAGTGGGGAATGAAGAAGTAACTAAGGAATTTCAATATTCCATAAAATAGGGAATCAAGTGACAGTTGCCAGAAAATCAGTCTCGTGAAGTATCATATATGAATGTTTATTTAAAGGTAGCTGTTAGTACAAAATATAAACCTTCCTAAATATCAAAGATGTAGTGAGAAAGAGAGAATAAAGCAATGAAGGATTATACATAAAGACAGAAAAATAGAGGTAAAGATGTAGGTATTTAACATATATATTACATATGCATAACTCACTATATGTTGTATGTCAGTCTTCATTATATATTATTCATCACTATTCCCTATGAGATATATATATGTATATATCTCATATATATGTATAAAATATACATATATATATACACCAAACTACATATATAGGGATGCCTGGGTGGCTTAGCAGTTGAGTGTCTGCCTTTGGCTCAGGGCGTGATCCTGGGATCTGGGATTGAGTCCTACATTGGGCTCCCTGCAAGGAGCCTGTTTCTCTCTCTGCCTATGTCTCTGCCTCTCTGTGTGTGTGTCTCTAATGAATAAATAAATAAATCTTTAAAAAAAACCAAACTACATATATAATAAAAACTACATACCTAAAGCCAAACATATTGATCATATCAGTACATGTAATAGGCTCAACCCACCTATAAAAAGAAAAGTATTTTCAGATTGGCTAAAATATAAAAACCCCAACACTGCTGTATACAATAGATACTATAAAACAACATGTTCCAGAAGGTTAAAAGTAAAAGAATAAAGACAGAAAGGGAGACAGAACATGAAAGACTCCTAACTCTGGGAAACAAACTAGGGGTGATGGAAGGGGAGGTGGGCGGGGGGTGGGGGTGACTGGGTGATGGGCACTGAGGTGGGCACTTGACGGGATGAGCACTGGGTGTTATTCTATATGTTGGCAAATTGAACACCAATAAAAAATAAATTTATAAAAAAAGAATAAAGACATATCATAGAAAATGTAAATAAAAGAAAGCAGAAGTCACAATTTTTACACCAAACAGATTAGATTTATGCTGAAAGACTTTACAGGACACAAAGTGGTACACTTTATTATGGTAAAGGCTACAGTGAAAATACAGCTACAAAGCTAAACTTCAGAAACAGAAGGTGATGCAAGAATAAAAATACACAAGCCAAAATTAAAGACTAACACATTGTACTTACAGAACCTGTGAAAAAAATTAATAATAATATGAAATAACTACACATAAGGTAGATCTTATAGATATGCATCAAATTCACAATCCCCAAGATAAAAAATATACTTCTTGTTTTCAAGTGCACGATATTATTTTAATAGTGAAAGTCTGAAAACAACCCAAATGTCCATCAATAGGGGGCTGACTAACTAAAGCATATTATGGCAACAGAATAGGACATTTTGTGGCTGAAAATGAAATGAAGAATACCTGAACTATACTACTGTGAAATAACATAACTCTGGTATAAATTGTTAAGTGAAGCAAAGCAAGTTGAAGCAAATTATATCTAGTGTAAAATCATTATCTAAGAAACAAAGGAGACACGCTATGCAAATGCAAACACACTTATATTTTTAAAAGCAATGAAAGGGAAAACCTTAGATATAAAAATGATTCTCTGTGGGGGACAGAAGGAATAGAAATAGCAAGACTTCCTTAAATATGCCTCACTTTGTAGAATTTACTTTGGAACCATAAATAATTTGCATAATTGTGAAACAACATTTAAATTTAAAAGGTGATTCCCAGAAATTATTTTTTTAAAAAGCCCCTGGTGATATGCTCTATCCCATGCATGATGAAAATACTGTAAGTTTCAAATGTTTACTTCAGGTGTCTCCATCCAGCTGGAGACAATCACATTCAGGTCACAGTAGATGTGCAGAGTTTGAGTGTTTCACAATGTGATATCAAATCTAAAGGAGTAGGGATCCCTGGGTGGCGCAGCAGTTTGGCGCCTGCCTTTGGCCCAGGGCGCGATCCTGGAGACCCGGGATCGAATCCCACGTCGGGCTCCCAGTGCATGGAGCCTGCTTCTCCCTCTGCCTGTGTCTCTGCCTCTCTCTCTCTCTGTGTGTGTGACTATCATGAATAAATAAAAAAAAAAATTAAAAAAAATCTAAAGGAGTAGAGATGAGGCTTTAAAAAAAGAAGAAGAAATGTCAAGGAAAACATAAGGGAGGAGGGAGCCATCTGGGCTGGAACTTAGAGAATAAAGAATTGCTGAGTTGATGTGGGAGGATGAACTTTCTAAGGAGATGTAACAGTACAATCAAAGGTATGCACTTCATAGGATTTAGCAACCGAATACACCTCTATGTGAACTGTTCAAGAATAGTAAGTACCTCATGTGCTTTTTGAGGGAAAAAATCAACACAGTAATTACAAAGCATTCAGCAGACTATTTGGCACATGGCAAGCACTCACAAACTCAAAACAGGTATTACAGAGGTGAGAACCTCTGCAATACCTCGCTTTTCATTGTAAGTACATGAATCTTAAATACATAATGCTTATTTGGACACCAATTCTTTGATGCTTTGAATATTTTCCAGAATCTTGCCTTTCAATATACTATATTTAAGTGCCTATACAAACAGCAAGACTTATCTGTTTACATCTTCTTAAGCAGAATGACTTGAATTTGAATTATTGAAAGAGCACAAGAAACAGATGCTTTAAATAAAACCTTCCATGTAATGCAGAATCTATTACATATGTTGGCCAGCCAAAAGAAAGGTCAAACCCATTCATCTTTAGCATACTATATGTGGAGAAGGTTCCTGAAGGAAAAAAATCATTTCTGAAAATGGTTCTTTCATTGAAAAAGAATGAGTCAAAGCTATATCTTGAGGCACAGTCATTACAATGAGTTTGGAATGCCTTTTGTGCCCCCTAACTCTGCAATCATCCAGGAAACACAGTCCAGTCCTCCCCATCCATTGTACACAAGTAACCCCAGTGATGAATCCTTCTATTTCCTTATCAGCACTTCACCTGACAGTAGCATGCATTTTCCTACTTTGACAAAAAAAGAGAGAGAGTTGGCACTGAGATAGCCATCCTAAAAATACGATTATGGAAAAAAAGAATGAAATCCATGATCATATTTTGAGGATGGTTATCACAATGTCAAACTCTTTCTCTTTTTTTGTCAAAGTAGAAAAATGCATGCTACTGTCAGGTGGAGTGCTGATAAGGAAATAGGAGGGGTGCCTTGGTGGCTCAGTCAGTTATGCATCTGCCTTTGGCTCAGGTCATGATCCCAGGGTCCTGCTTCTCCCTCTCCCTCTGCCACTCCCCCTGCTTTCTCTCTCTCTCTTCCCTGTCAAATAAATACGATACTTTTTTTTTTTTTTTTTTTTTTTACAAAAAAGGAAATAGGAGGAAAGACTCATCACTGGGTGAAATAGGTGATGGGGATTAAGGAGTGCACTGCCTTGATGAGTACTGGGTGATGTATGGAATTGTTGAATTGCTACATTGTACACCTGAAACTAATATGATACTGTATATTAACTATAATGGAATTAAAATAAAATAAAATATGATCATGGAGTAGTACACAAAAGTGGGACACATGGAAAAACCCAGTAACTGAATATCATGTGACAGCTCCAATTTAGAAGATACATTAGAGAAAAATTCAAAAGTGGTTCAATGAATCTTAACACTGCAGAAAAGGGTAAATTATGCTTTACTTAGATATTGGCATATTTAACCTGATAAACACGATTATTAGTAACACTAATTGTTTCCTGGTAGGAAAAACAACAAGAATGTTGCTCATAGTAACATCAACTACTCAGCAGAGTATAAAAGGGGACAGAGGTAAGGAAACATTCAAAGTCAAGAAACCACCCTAGTGGAAACCCACTCAAATCCACCTGTGGAACCCAACTCCTTTCACTGACACCATGGTCAACTCCTGTTGTGGCTCCGTCTGCTCTGACCAGAGCTGTGGCCAAGAGACCTGCTGCCGTCCCACATGCTGTGGTTCCAGCGGCTGTGGCTCCAGCTGCTGCAGGCCCAGCTGCTGCATCTCTAGCTGCTGCCGCCCCTCCTGCTGCCAGACCACCTGCTGCAGGACCACCTGCTGCCGCCCCAGCTGCTGTGTGTCCAGCTGCTGCCGCCCCTCCTGCTCTAGTTCCAGCTGCTGTGGCTCCAGCTGCTGCAGGCCCAGCTGCTGCATCTCTAGCTGCTGCCGCCCCTCCTGCTGCCAGACCACCTGCTGCAGGACCACCTGCTGCCGCCCCAGCTGCTGTGTGTCCAGCTGCTGCCGCCCCTCCTGCTCTAGTTCCAGCTACTGTGGCTCCAGCTGCTGCAGGCCCAGCTGCTGCATCTCTAGCTGCTGCCGCCCCACCTGCTGCCAGACCACCTGCTGCAGGACCACCTGCTGCCGCCCCAGCTGCTGTGTGTCCAGCTGCTGCCGCCCCTCCTGCTCCAGTTCCAGCTGCTGTGGCTCCAGCTCCTGTGGCTCTAGCTGCTGCCGCCCCTCCTGCTGCCCCTCCTGCTGCCTGCGCCCAGTCTGTGGCCGGGTCTCCTGCCACACTACCTGCTATCGCCCCACCTGTGTCATCTCCACCTGCCCCCGTCCCATGTGCTGTGCCTCCTCTTGCTGCTGAGCCCCCTGCCCTGTGACCACCACCTCTGTTTACCTCTGCCCCACAGACATAGACTCTTTTTGGTGCTCACCATTAGGACACATGAAGTGGGGTTAGTAATGCTCCACTGAGTTGGGTCTCACGATTCCAACGAGCCCATCACTGTCCCACTGACTCTGTAAGCATATTCTGGCCTCAGTCCAAATTCTACTTCTGGATCTTTCCCTTTCATTCAAGTATGAATTTCCTTACAATATACCAACTGTTGTATTGACTAATTCTTCCTAAATTCTCCTTAACTGTGGGGCACCAACTCATCAAGTTCAAGGAGCTAAAGTTTAATTTCAGTATTTCTACATTACAGATATTTATAGCCTCTCTCTTAATTGTCCAATGGATTCTTTTTTATAATTCTTATTCTCCAAATTGTCCTATGTTATAACTCTATGTCAAAATAAACCACCACTTTCCTGTATGAAAATTCAGTGTGACAGTACTCTTCTTTAAGATTTTCAATACAGTCTGGACAACTATATTTTACCTACACATGGACAGACAAAATGGTTTTGTCAATTTTACAATAGAGGGAGAGTCCACCTTAGTCATAGCTTCAGTTTCACTGGCAGTCTCTTGAGTTCTTAGATAAAACAGATATTCTTGGGAATCCACATATCAAAATCAGAAAAAATCTTTTTTGGAAAACCTGCAAGCAATTAACGCTCCCTGGGGCATTTTTTTCCATATTATGTATCTGTGAAAGCAGCTAATAGTAGTTATAAGGAAAATAAAATTGAATGTAGCTGGGAACAACTGATGATTTGGGAAAACATAATGAAAAGCTAAGGGTCATAAATCAGAGTTTAAAGGACAGCTCTAAAAGCCAAAGGTTTCACTGGCAACATATAAATTGACTCTCATAGAGGGCAAATAGAGCTGAGGACCAAGGCTAGGACTTCATCAGGGGAGGAGCAGAGCTCCAGAGGTGATCGATCATTCAACCTAGCCATGCTAAGATCTGGGCCCTAACTGGAGAGACAGGGACCCTGAGATATGAGATGGCGACATCTGAAGTGGTGCACTTGTAGATCTTGAGTCCCCTAAATTCCCTTAAACACTCTGTGCTTGCAGAAGTGATCCAATTTCTTTCTTGTCATATAGCGCCACCTCCATTCTTAAGGATGATGCAGAACTTCAGTCTTGAAAGACAAATAACACAAGCTCCCCTCACTACTTTCTCCCACCTCTCTTTGTCATAGACCAATAACTACAATTAAGTTACACAACTCACCCAGAGAATGGCTGAGCTTGTTTTTTTTTAATATTTTATTTTATTTTATTTTTTATTGGAGTTCAATTTGCCAACATATAGCATAACACCCAGTGCTCATCCCATCAAGTGCCCCCTCAGTGCCCGTCACCCAGTCACCCCCACCCCCACCCACCTCCCTTTCCACCACTCCTTGTTCGTTTCCCAGAGTTAGGAGTCTCTCATGTTCTGTCTGCCTCTCTGATATTTCCCACTCATTTTCTCTCCTTTCCCCTTTATTCCCTTTCACTATTTTTTATATTCCCCAAATGAATGAGACCATATAATGTTTGTCCTTCTCTGATTGACTTATTTCACTCAGCATAATACCCTCCAGTTCTACTCACATTGAAGCAAATGGTGGGTATTTGTCGTTTCTAATGGCTGAGTAATATTCCATTGTATACATAAACCACATTTTCTTTATCCATTCATCTTTCAATGGACACCGAGGCTCCTTCCAAAGTTTGGCTATTGTGGACATTGCTGCTATAAACATCAGGGTTGCAGGTGTCCCGGCGTTTCACTGCATCTGTATCTTTGGGGTAAATCCCCAGCAGTGCAATTGCTGGGTCGTAGGGCAGGTCTATTTTTTAAACACTTCGAGGAACCTCAGTTCCTCAGTTTTCCAGAGTGGCTGCACCAGTTCACATTCCCACCAACAGTGCAAGAGGGTCCCCCTTTCTCCACATCCTCTCCAACATTTGTTGTTTCCTGTCTTGTTAATTTTCACCATTCTCACTGGTGTGAGGTGGTGTCTCATTGTGGTTTTGATTTGTATTTCCCTGATGGCCAGCGATGTGGAGCATTTTCTCATGTGCTTGTTGGCCATGTCTATGTCTTCCTCTGTGAGATTTCTGTTCATGTCTTTTGCCCATTTCATGAGTGGATTGTTTGTTTCTTTTCTGTTGAGTTTAATAAGTTCTTTATAGATCTTGGAAACTAGCCCTTTATCTGATATGTCATTTGCAAATATCTTCTCCCATTCTGTAGGTTGTCTTTTAGTTTTGTTGACTGTATCTTTTGCTGTGCAGAGCCTCTTATCTTGATGAAGTCCCAATAATTCATTTTTGCTTTTGTTTCTCTTGCCTTCATGGATGTATCTTGCAAGAAGTTGCTGTGGCCAGTTCAAAAAGGGTGTTGTCTGTGTTCTCCTTTAGGATTTTGATGGAGTCTTGTCTCACATATAGATCTTTCATCCATTTTGAGTTTATCTTTGTGTATGGTGTAAGAAAATGGTCTAGTTTCATTCTTCTGCATGTGGCTGTCCAATTTTCCCAGCACCATTTATTGAAGAGACTGTCTTTTTTTTTTTCCAGTGGATAGTCTTTCCTGCTTTGCCGAATATTAGCTGACCATAAAGTTGAGGGTCCACTTCTGGATTCTCTATTCTGTTCCATTGATCTATGTGTCTGTTTTTGTGCCAGTACCACACTGTCTTGAGGACCACAGCTTTGCAGTACAACCTGAAATCCGGCATTGTGATGCTCCCAGCTATGGTTTTCTTTTTTAAAATCCCCCTGGCTATTCGGGGTCTTTTCTGATTCCACACAAATCTTAAAATAATTTGTTCCAACTCTCTGAAGAAAGTCCATGGTATTTTGATAGGGATTGCATTAAATGTGTAAATTGCCCTGGGTAGCATTGACATTTTCACAATATTAGTTCTTCCAATCCATGAGCCTGGAATCTTTTTCCATCTCTTTGTGTCTTCCTCAATTTCTTTCAGAAGTGTTCTGTAGTTTTTAGGGTAGAGATCCCTTACCTCTTTGGTTAGGTTTATTCCTAGGTATCTTATGCTTTTGGGTGCAATTGTAAATGGGATTGACTCCTTAATTTCTCTTTCTTCTCAGTGTTATTGTTAGTGTATAGAAATGCCCTGAAATCTGGGCATTGATTTTGTATCCTGCCACACTGCCAAATTGCTGTATGAGTTCTAGCAATCTTGGGGTGGAGTCTTTTGGGTTTTCTATGTAGAGTATCATGTCATCTGCAAAGAGGAAGGGTTTGACTTCTTTTTTGCCAATTTGAATGCCTTTTATTTCTTTCATAAAGAAATATGTTTATTGTTGCCTGATTGCTGAGCTAGGACTTCTAGTACTATATTGATTAGCAGTGGTGAGAGTGGACTTCCCTTTCGTGTTCCTGATCTTAGGGAAAAGGCTCCTAGTGTTTCCCCATTGAGAATGATATTTGCTGTGGGCTTTTCGTAGATGGCTTTTAAGATGCTGAGGAATGTTCTTTCTATCCCGACACTCTGAAGAGTTTTAATCAGGAATGGATGCTGTATTTTGTTCAATGCTTTCTCTGCATCTGTTGAGAGGATCATATGGATCTTGTTTTTTCTCTTGCTGATATGATGAATCACATTGATTGTTTTACAAGTGTTGAAGTAGCCTTGCATCCCAGGGATAAATCCCACTTGGTCATGGTGAATAATCTTTTTTTTTTTTTTTTGAATAATCTTCTTCATGTATTGTTGGATCCTATTGGCTAGTATCTTGTTGAGAATGTTTGCCTCTGTATTCATCAGGGATATTGGTCTGTAATTCTCCTTTTTGGTGGGGACTTTGTCTGGTTTTGGAATTAAGGTGATGCTGGACTCATAGAATGAGTTTGGAAGTATTCCATCTCTTTCTATCTTTCCGAACAGCTTTAGTAGAATAGGTATGGTTTCTTTTATAAACGTTTGATAGAATTCCCCTGGGAATCCATCTGGCCCTGAACTGAGCTCAATGGGAGACTATATCCCAAAAGATCTGTAGGACCCAAAGACTGCTTCATAGATTGTGATGTGCTTTTCCATCAAGAGGCTCATAGTGTCCAGTTGTTTCCCCTTTTTTGATGTTATCAGCTATTGATGATCATTGCCTAGAACTATTATTTCATTTAGGCATAGCAAAATCATGATATTGCAATTCTATTATTCCTCTGCCTGCCACTTATTAGCTGGGATAATTCCATAAGGCAAAACTTCTCCTCATCAGCATTTAGTAATCCAGAGGAATAGTATATACAGGAAAAGCAAAATATATGTTTTATTCTTTCCTTTTATTTACCAGTTTGCATCCTCCAAGGGTGATAAGTTTTTTTTTAATTTGCATTAATATGAACTCATGGATTTTAATACACTTGATTGTGAAACAATCCATTGAAGCTCATATCCCTCCATTGATGCTCAAATAAGCAATTTCAAGTTGGCCTCCAAGTCCTTTCAACATGAATCTAGTAATCTTTGAAAATTCCTTGGTTTTTCATATAACCGGATATTGCAGACTTGTCTGTACATTTCCTTCCCCAGACTTCTAATCAACCATTTCTCCAAGGAGCTCCAGTTCCTTTCCGGAGGATACAGTATATGAGACCATGAATTGAAATATGTGGATGTTCATTACTACTAAATCACTTTCTTTTAGCTTTTTAACATTCACAACTAGAAAATATATATTTATATGGTAAACCATGTCATGAGTTTTTACTGATTAAATCAATACCACCATCAAAGTAATGAACATCTATCACCCACATTGTAATTTCTTCCCATCCCCTGTTCCCAGGCAACTACCAATCCACTGTCACCATAAATTTGTTTCCATTTTCTAGAATTTTATGGAATACTACCATTGTGTACTCTATCTTGCCTGGCTTTTCATTCAGCATAATAATATTGAAATTCATGTTGTGTGTATACTAGTTCATGTCTTTTTTTTTTCAGTTTATTTTTTTTGTATTTTCCAAGTTCATATTTTACTTTAGTCCATTCCTCTGTGTCCATCTCTCTCCCATGCATGTGAGTGTGTGCTCTTTCAAAAATATGAAACGCTTCATGAATTTGCGTGTCATCCTTGCACAGGAGCCACACTAATCTTCTTTGTGCTGTTCCAATTTTAGTATATGTGCTACCCAAGTGAGCACTAGTTCATTTCTTTTTATGACTGAGAAGATTTTCATAGTATAGAGACATGACATTTGTTTATCTACCGACCTGTTGGTGAACATGTGGGTTGTTCTCAGACTTTTTGGATTCAAATAAAGTCTCCATGAATATTTGTGAACAAATCTTTATAGTGACGTAACGTTTTATCTTTATTTTTAAAATTTTAATTCCAGTGTAGTTAACATACAGTATTGTATCAGCATCAGGTATATAATACGTAACTCAGCAATTCCATATATTACTCAGTGCTCATCAAGATAAGTGTACTCTTAATCCCCTTCACTTATTTCACCCATCCACCTACCACCTCTTCTCTGGTAACTATCTGTTCTCTATAGTTAAGTCTTTTTTTGTTTGTTTGTTTGTTTGTTTGTTTGTATGTTTCTCTGCCTCCCTCTTTGTTCTTATGATTTTTTTTTATCTCAGCTAAATACTTTGGGGTGGAATGGCTAAGTCATATAGTAGATATATCTTTAACTCTTTTAAAAAACATCAAACTGTTTTTACAAAGTGTGACATTTTATGTTCCTTCATTGTATGAAAGTTCCAATGGCTTCATATCATCACCAATACTCCATAAGGTCAGTCTTGTTAATGTCAACCACTCTAGAGTATATATGGTGTTAATCTTATTATGGTTTTAAGGGGAATTTTCCTACGGATTAATGATGTTAAACATCTTTTCATTGGTTGACTTTCCATCTACATATTTTCTCTGGTAAGGGTCTATTCAAACCTTTTGCTCATTTTTTGTCGAGTTGTTTTACTTCTTATTTCTGAGTGGTAACAGTTCTTTATATGTTCTGCATACAAATCCCTTGTGGGATATATGTTCTGTTAAGCATTTTCTCCAGTGCGTGGCTTACCTTTAATTTCCTAAACTGTATCTTTTTTAAAGTTATTATTTTAATTCCAGGTGGTTAACATAGTGTTATATTAGCTTCAGGTATACAATAGTGATTTAAAATTCTATACACCATCCTGTGCTCATCACAACAAGTGCATTCCTTAATCCTCTTCACCTATTTCATCCATCCTCTACCCTCTGGTAACCATCAGTTTGTTCTCTATAATTAAGAGTCTATTTTTTTTATTGGTTTCTCTCTCCCTCTTTTTCTTCCCTTTGCTTATTTGTTTTGCTTCTTAAATTCCAGTTATGAGTGAAATCACATGGTATTCGTTTTTCTCTGATGACTTATTTCACTTAGCATTAAACTCTTGAGCTCCATCCATGTCATTGCCAATGGCAAGGTTTCATTCTTTTTTGTGGCTGAATACTTTTCCATTGGAGATATATACCACATCTGCTTTATCCGTTCATTTATCAATGTACACTTGGGCTGCTACCATATTTTGGCTACTGTCAATAGCACTGCTATAAACATAGGGGTGCATGTATCACTTTGAATTAATGTTTTAGTATTTTTGGGGAAATACCCAGTAATGCGATTACTTGGTGGTAGAGTAATTCTATTTTTAACTTTTTAAGGAAACTCCATAGAGTTTTCCACAATGGATACACCAGTTTGCATTCCCATCAATAACATGGGAGCCTTCCCCTTTCTCTCCTTCCTCACCAACACCTGTTGTTTCTTCTGTTGTTGATGGTAGCCATTCTGACAGATGTGAGTGAGGTGTTCTCTCATTATAATTTTGACTTGCATTTCCCTGATGGTAAGTAATAATGAACACCTTTTCATGTGTCTGTTGGCTGTCTTCTTTGGAGAAATATCTGTTCATATCCTCTGCCCATTTTAATTAGTTTATTTGCTTTTTGGGTGTTGAGTTTTATAAGCTCTTCATATATTTTGGATACCAATTCTATATCAGACATTATCATTTGCAAATATCTTCTCCTATCCAGGAAATTGCTTTTTAGTTTTGTTGATTATTTCCTTCACCGTGCACAAGCTTTTTATTTTGATGTAATCTCAATAGTTCCATAGTTGCTTTTGTTTCCCTTGCCTCAGGAGACAAATCTATGGGAAAAAAAGCTGTTATAACCAATATCAAAGAGGTTACTGCCTAAACATTCTCTTCTGAAAAGAATTTTTTTATTTTGATGGAATCCAATTAATTGATTGTTCTGGGATGCAATTAGGTTGATTTAACAGTTTGAGCCTTTCAAAACTTGCTTATAAGCTGTGTGAGGATCAGAACAGCTTTTATTCTAAGGAAAAGTGTGTCCCACTCCTGAGGCAATATTATTCTAAATACTCTAACCAATGACCCATGAATTACAAGGTTTTTCACTCTGGTTCATGGGACCATGTACTGTTTCAGGCCTTGTGTCACCTCCAAGGATTGTTCCCTTTGTCTTTTATCAAGGTAGAGTGGGGCAGAGGGTCTCTTTTTCTGCCCTTGGGTAGTTTCTTCATGCATATGCACTTATAAGTACTCAGCTGAAGATGCAGGTGGACTTCCTGCAGATCTCTGGGGTTCTCTGTGCAGTTCTTTTTTTTCTTCTGGTACTCTACCATGTGAATTGCAGCTTTCTTGACCTTACCTTCATCCTGGCTCTGTCTCCTCAAGTCAGGAGGACCACCAGGCTCTACCTGGTCCTCTCTCCCAGAGCTGCATCCCCAGAAACTCTCTTCAAGAAATAAACTGAGGCAACTCTAGCGATCTCCTCATTTGTTTCCCCTCTCTAAGGCAACAGTGTTTTGACTTGACTACCAATGTCTAAAAGCCATCGTTTCATTTGTCTGTTTTTTTAGTTGCTTCAGGCGAAAGGATAAATCCAGTCCCTACGATTCCTTCTCAGCAGGAAATGTAAGTCCCTTTTTAGTTTTGTTTTCTCTCCTCTTTCTCTATACTTCCAGTATTTAAAAATTTAATGTAATATAAGCAAATATATTTCCTATACGTATTCCCTTATTTTTTTCTATCCATCATAGTGTCTTTATTTTTCCAAATTTTCATTTAAATTCTAGTCAATTAACATATAGTATAATATTAGTTTCAGGAGTACAATTTAGTGATTCATCACTTACATATAATACTCAGTGCTAATCATAACAAGTGCCCTCCTTAATCCCCATCACCCATCTAGCCCATCCCACACCCACATCCCTCCTTTATTTGTTTTGACACATTGTAGAACACTATAGGCACTTTATTCCATCTGTTTTATCATCTTTTAATAATATATCCTGGTGATTACTTCATAGTGGCATATAGAGATATTCCTTATTCCTTTTTATAGCTGAATAGAACTCCATCATGGGGATGTACCATAGCTTATTCACCACTATCCTACTGAAGGACACCTAGGTTGTGTCTAGCTCTTGTTGTTGTATTTACAAATAGCACTGCCATGAATAATTTTGCATAACATCTTTTCATAATTTTGTCTGAGTACCTTGGTTAATTTATAAAATTGGGATAGCAGAGTCAAAGAATAATGCCACTAATTATTGTCAAATCTTCATAGGAAAGATATGAGCATGACTATTTCCACATAATCTCACTATTAAAGAATGTAGTCAAATTATGAGTTTTTCACAGTCTCATAGGTGAGAAGTGGTATCCTGTATAACTTCATTTCTATTCCTATGTGGGAGACTGGACATCTTTATATGATGAAGAAAGATGTGCATCTTATTTTTCCATTAGGTTTTCTTCTTCTCCAGTCTAATTTTAGAAGTGTTTTATATATTAAAGTCATTGACTCTTTGGTATAAATTACAAGGTTTTTTGCAGTCATTTGTCTTTTTACTTTGTTTCTGGTGATATTTTAAAATACATTTTTTATTACAAATAATTATCTTTTTACTATCAGAATTTAATTGCAAAATGTATTTGTATACAATTGAAAAAATATTAAATTATGAGTCCTCTCTAACAACAAGATCTCCTGTTACCTCTCCTGCCCATTTTGTAAGTGATCTTGGTTGACTCTCTTTGAAGTGCTATTGCATCACTATCCTTACTGCTCCCATTGCCACCAACCTAGACATGCATTCCTCTCTCATCCCTAGCCTACAACCACTTTCTAAACTTTCTTCCTGCTTCCTGTCACTCTACCCACCGCCAGGCAAATAATATTTTAAAAGCCTATTCTCTCCCACCTTTATCCCAATTATGTGATGATACAGTATCTACTTTCTTTGCATAAATTCAAGAATATCATTTTAGCAGTAGACTATTATTTTTCTTTACCCTCCTACACATACCATCCGAACAAGTCATTTACTCCATCAGAGGCCAAAAATAAACCCCCATTCAATCATATCACCATTGTCTGAATATTCTTTTTTCTTTTCTCCATCCATATATATTATCTATAGTATGATAAAGGGTGAGTAAATGCACTATGTTTTCAATAAATCCCACATTCATTTAATTAACATTCATTCAGAGTAATTGCTAGGCACCATGTTTGTATATATGAATAAGACAGTCTGGCCTCATGGAGTATATAGAAGGACTGGAGGAAAAAAGATATAAGCCAATTATGTTAGAGTGTGATACCTTATATCACAGGTATCTTGGAGCAAAAGGGAAAGAAAGATTCATTTTGAATGGGGTAGATGTCAAGAAAGACATTAGAAATGAGTTGATATCCAGACTAGACATTTATATATGAGCAAGAGTTAGTTAAATTGACAAGGGAGAAAGCACATTAACACAAATGAAACAGTATGAGGAAGGACATGGGATTATTACTCCTCATAAGTCTTTGAATATTCTAGGAAAGAACCATCTTCCTTATTGACTACATGATTTCAATCTATCTAAGCCTCAGTTACCTCATGTCTGAAGAATTAAGAAAAATCCTGACCACCTCTTAGAAGCCCCTGTGAAGTATAAATAAGGTAACAATTACAGAAGACTCAGATAATTCCTGACACACAACAGGCACTCAAAAATAGTAATTTTTAGCATTATCTCATATTTCATAAGTGTATACATTTAAATACATAATTGTTATTTATCACACAATGTTCTACATGCTTTCCAAACCCCTACATATGTGTTCTTTGTCTTATTGAAGTGCCTATAGGACACAAATTAAAGCTTAACTCCTTAGATCTCATTTATATCAAGCAAAATACCTCAAACATAACTTTTTGAGAGACAAAAGCTCAGAATATAAATATTCAACACACATATTCAATTGGGTATATTCATCTACCAAAATAAGAGAAAAAACACTCCTTTATGATACCCTCTCTGAAGAACATGTTCATAATAATTTAATAATTTTTAAAAGAACCTATTCATGCCAATGAGTTTTTTTACTGTGTAAAAGTAGTGAATCATTACATTATAACTTTCAAATCGAATAGATTCAATAAGACAAAAGAGATAGGTACTTTGCTAGGATTTTTTATACCTCACTGACCATCATAAAATCCAAAGGAATCACAGTATTCCCCACTGAACATAAGTGATTGCCCGCCCCCGCCCCCCAAGATGGCTCTTTCACCCTATTTTCCTACCAGCCTTTCATATGACTTGTTAACCTCTTGGCTAGAAGATTTAGTTGACATAAAATCCATTCTCAACATATTATCCTGGAGTTAAATACATAAATGAGGATTTAACACTTGTAAAATCCAAAGAAATAATGTCATAGGAGAGTGTACTTTGGAAGACACATCAGACAAGGAAAAAAATATGGAAGCTGATTCACTTGGTTTTAACCAAATCAGATAGCTCACAATACAACAGGAGAAGGAAATGGAGCCTTTTCTATATATAGGTATATTTACCAGATAAACATAATTATCTAATTTACTAAAACTACATGATTTTCTATTAGGATAAACAACAAGAAGAGTTGTCCTGCCCATGGTCCTAGTGGCCCTCAGCAGGGTATAAAAGTGACAGATGGCAGGGGAGATCACACTTGAGAACTTCATTCTTCTGGAAACCCACCCAGAGCCCCCACCCTCTGACACCATGGTCAACTCCTGTTGTGGATCGGTCTGCTCTGACCAGGGCTGTGGCCAGGAGACCTGCTGCCGCCCCTCCTGCTGCCAGACCACCTGCTGCAGGACCACCTGCTGCCGCCCCAGCTGCTGTGTGTCCAGCTGCTGCCGCCCCTCCTGCTCCGGTTCCAGCTGCTGTGGCTCCAGCTGCTGCAGGCCCAGCTGCTGCATCTCTAGCTGCTGCCGCCCCACCTGTTGCCAGACCACCTGCTGCCGCCCCAGCTGCTGTGTGTCCAGCTGCTGCCGCCCCTCCTGCTCCAGTTCCAGCTGCTGTGGCTCCAGCTGCTGCAGGCCCAGCTGCTGCATCTCTAGCTGCTGCCGCCCCTCCTGCTCCAGTTCCAGCTGCTGTGGCTCCAGCTGCTGCAGGCCCAGCTGCTGCATCTCTAGCTGCTGCCGCCCCTCCTGCTGTGGCTCCAGCTCCTGTGGCTCCAGCTGCTGCCGCCCCTCCTGCTGCTGCCCCTCCTGCTGCCTGCGCCCAGTCTGTGGCCGGGTCTCCTGCCACACTACCTGCTATCGCCCCACCTGTGTCATCTCCACCTGCCCCCGCCCCATGTGCTGTGCCTCCTCTTCCTGCTGAGCCCCCTGTCCTGTGACCACTATTTCCATTTACCTCTGCCCCACAGATAAAGACCCTTCTTTTGCGCTGAGTGTTAGGACACATGGAGTCTGGTTAACATCATTGAACAGTTGAGCCTCATGATTCCAGGGATCCCACCACCATCCCATTGACTCAGTACATTCTGGTTTATGTTAAGCTCCTTCCATTATTATCTTTTCCTTTCAGTATTGGCACCAAATATGTATATTAATTTGTAACCTATCAGCTAAAAAATTATCCCATTCCTCTAAATTTGTCATTCTTCCTTATCACTTTGGGGCTCTAGATTATCCTTCCTAACAAAATGATTATCTGCAACTCCTGTGCCATACTGATTTGACACTCTCTGATCTGAGGTTCAGTTATACCCTAAGACCTGGGGGTCCAATTATGTATTTTCTGAAGGAGTGAATTTCTTATGTCTTGTTGCTTCTCTGCTTTTAATAAACTTTTCTACACATAAAAATTCACTGGCCTTGTTCTCTATTGTTTTCATGATCATTTTTCTCAATAACTAGACAACTATATTTACATGATGATACAACTCATGTTGAAACCACTTCAAGGGGCACCTGGGTGGCTCAGTGATTGAGCATCAACCTTTGGCTCAAGTCGTGATCCCAGGATCCTGGGGTCGAGTCCCGCATTAGGCTCCCTGCAGGGAGCCTGCTTCTCCTTCTGCCTATGTCTCTGCCTCTCTCTGTGTGTCTCTCATGAATAAATAAATAATAAAATATTTTTAAAAAACAAAAAAAGAAATCACTTCGAGACTAAGTGCTTTATCAAATATAGATAATTTAGGATATTGGAACAAAGCAGCACATGTATATGTGTATGTGTACATGCATATGTCTTAATATCCTAAACTGGGACAGACTTAATTCATGTCTTTAGCTCTATTTATTATTCAATTTTAATTTTTACTGAGATATAATTGACATATAACATTATATTAGTTTCAAGTGTACACCATAATAATTTGATATTTTTACATTTGAATGACCACACTAAGTCTAGTTACTGTCACCATAGAAAGTTATAAAAATTCTTTTTCTTGTAATGAAAACTTTTAAGATTTACTCTTTTAGCAACTTTCAAGCATGTGATACAATAGTATTGACTATACTAACATCATGCTAACATTGCAACCCATTACTTATTTATTTTATAACTGGAAGTATACATCTCTTGGCCATCTTCACCCAGCCCACCCTCTAACCCCACTCCCCTCTGGCAACTGCCAATCTGTTCTCTGTATCTATAAGTTTTGTTTTGTTCATTTGTTTGTTTGCTCAGATTCCACATGTGAAATGATCTCAGTATTTTTCTTTGACTTATTTCACTTAGCATAATGTCCTCAAGATCCATCCATGTTGTTGCAAATGGCAAGATTTCATTCTTTTTTATGGCTGAGTAAAATTTTATTATATATATTTATATTTATATATAAATAAATATATAAATATATTATATATATATATATATATATATATATATATATATATATATCACATCTTTTTTTATCTATTCATCCAGTGATGGATATTTAGGTTGTTTCTGTATCGACTATTGTAAATAATCCTGCAATGAACATAGGGATGCATATGCATATATCTTTTTAAATTAATGTTTTCATTTTATTTGGATGAATACCCAGAAGTAGAATTGCTGGATAATATAATATAGCAGTACTATTTTTAATTTTTTGAGGAATCTCCATATTCTCTTCCTGAATGGCTGCAGCAATTTACATCCCCATCAACAATGCACAGGGTTCTTCTTGAAGCTATGCTTTGGAATCACACTTTTGGGAAATCCCTCCTTCTATTACATTCCCATAAACCCTATGTAGAAAAGTTATAATGACAGATTTAAACATTAATAACATATTTTTAAGTGAAAATCTTAACAAAATTACATAAATACAATAAAAACAAGAAGTTTAATAAAAGCAATTATATAAACAAAGATTTAAAAACTAATGAAATAGAAAGTCTCGTAAAACTAATCAAAGAGAGAGAGAGAAAAAGAAGAATGAACTTAAAGAATGACAAATAACATTATATTTAAAGGGGAAATAATCAGCTCCTAAAAGAGTAGAAACTTTTAAAGAACATATTAGAACATTATGTATAAGTTTATTCCAATATGTATGAAAATTATGATTGAATTGACTGTAAGATATAAATTAATAAATGAATTCCAGAGGATATACAAAACATAAATAAGCCAATAACCATTAAAGAAACTATACCTATGACACAAAATCTATCCTTTATATATACTGATATTAAAAAGCCAGACCCATGTTGATTTATGAGTAAGTTTACTAAACTTTAAAGCTCTCTCCCATACCAACTGGGAAAAAGAACAGAAGAAAGGAAAATCTTTCCAGTTCATTTTTAGTAAAACAATAATATTAAAAATATAGAAGAACAGTGTGATAAAAGAAAACTATAAGCCTATATTATTGAAGGTCATAGATGCAAAATTCCCATAAATACTAGTAAGTGAAATTCAGCAATATATAAAAGGAATAACACATCACAACCAACTAGAGTTTGTCCCAGATATTCAGGAATGCTTCAAAATTAGAAAATATTTAAATAAGCTTGTTGGTACTAGCACATTAAAGGTGAATAACTACAGGATTATATCAATAGCTGTGGGAACATAATTCAATAATATATATTAGTCAGGGTTCTCCAGAGAAACAGAACAGGAAATAGATATAAATATAAACACACATTCATATACATAAAGAGAGAGAGAGACACATTTATTTTAAGGAATTGGCTTATGTGATTACAGAATTTGAGAAGTCCCAAGATCTGCACTCAATAGCTAAAGATCCGGAAGAGTTGACAGTCTAAATTCCAGTTCAAAAGCCAGCAGGAAAAAAAAAAAAAAAAAGCCAGCAGGCTCAAGACCCAAGAAGACCCAAAGTTTCAGGAGAAGACTGATGTTAAGAGAGTCAGACAGGAGTTCCTTTTTAAGCAAGGTTGGGGACACCAGCCTTTTTTGTTCTGTTCAGACTTTTGATTGATTAGAAGAGGCCTACCCACATTGGAGACAGCAATCTGCTTTACTCAGCTTACTTATTTGAATGTTAATCTTACCCTGAAACACTCTCACAGACATACCCAGAATAATGTTTGTCCAAATGCCTGGGCATTCTATGGCCCAGTCAAATTGACACATAAAATTGCCCATCACAACAGCCATTTACTATTAAGATTTGTGTGGAATCAGAAAAGACCCCGAATAGCCAGGGGAATTTTAAAAAAGAAAACCATAGCCAGGGGCATCACAATGCCAGATTTCAGGTTGTACTACAAAGCTGTGGTCATCAAGACAGTGTGGTACTGGCACAAAAATAGACACATACATCAATGGAACAGAATAGAGAATCCAGAAGTGGACCCTCAACTTTATGGTCAACTAATATTCAATAAAGGAGGAAAGACTATCCACTGGAAGAAAGACAGTCTCTTCAATAAATGGTGCTGGGAAAATTGGACATCCACATGCAGAAGAATGAAACTAGACCACTCTCTTTCACCATACACAAAGATAAACTCAAAATGGATGAAAGATCTATATGTGAGACAAGATTCCATCAAAATCCTAGAGGAGAACACAGGCAACACCTTTTTTGAACTTCGCCACAGTAACTTCTTGCAAGATACATCCACGAAGACAAAAGAAACAAAAGCAAAAATGAACTATTGGGACTCCATCAAGATAAGAAGCTTTTGCACAGCAAAGGATACAGTCAACAAAACTAAAAGACAACCTACAGAATGGGAGAAGATATTTTCAAATGACATATCAGATAAAGGGCTAGTTTCCAAGATCTATAAAGAACTTATTAAACTCAACAGAAAAGAAACAAACAATCCATCATGAAATGGGCAAAAGACATGAAGAGAACTCTCACAGAGGAAGACATAGACCTGGCCAACATGCATATGAGAAAATGCTCTGCATCACTTGCCATCAGGGAAATACAAATCAAAACCACAATGAGATACCACCTCACACCAGTGAGAATGGGGAAAATTAACAAGGCAGGAAACAACAAATGTTGGAGAGGATGTGGAGAAAAGGGGACCCTCTTGCACTGTTGGTGGGAATGTGAACTGATGCAGCCACTCTGGAAAACTGAGGAACTGAGGTTCCTCAAAGTGTTAAAAATAGACCTGCCCTACGACCCAGCAATTGCACTGTTGGGAATTTACCCCAAAGATACAGATGCACTGAAACACCGGAACATCTGCATCCCAATGTTTATAGCAGCAATGTCCACAATAGCCAAACTGTGGAAAGAACCTCGGTGTCCATCGAAAGATGAATGGATAAAGAAGATGTGGTTTATGTATACAATGGAATATTACTCAGCCATTAGAAATGACAAATACCCGCCATTTGCTTCGACGTGGATGGACCTGGAGGGTATTATGCTGAGTGAAATAAGTCAATCGGAGAAGGACAAACATTATATGTTCTCCTTCATTTGGGGAATATAAATAATAGTGAAAGGGAATAGAAGGGAAGGGAGAAGAAATGGGTAGGAAATATCAGAAAGGGAGACAGAACATAAAGACTCCTAACTCTGGGAAACGAACTAGGGGTGGTGGAAGGGGAGGAGGGCGGGGGTGGGGGTGAATGGGTGACGAGCACTGAGGGGGGCACTTGATGGGATGAGCATTGGGTGTTATTCTGTATGTTGGCAAATTGAACACCAGTAAAAAATAAATTTATTATTAAAAAAATTAAAAAAATAAAAAATAAAACATTCTAAGCAAAATAGGGCTAAAAGAGGACATCCTAATGAATGCTATTTATTAAAACTTCATAGCAAACATAATACTTAACAAACTTTAGAAGTATGCCTACTAAACTTTAGACTAAGACAAGAATAACTGATATCACTCCCTGTTGTTCATTGTTATATTTGAGATCCTAGCCAATGTAATCTGATAAGAAAAAAGTGTTACAGAAAAAAACCCCAAAATTGCTGATATTTGTAGACAATATAGTTGTCAAAACAGGAAATCCAAGAAAACCCGCAAACTTGTGCTGAAAAGGGGGTTTAGAGAAGTCACTATATAGAGTACTGACAAACAAAAAACCCAGTAACCATCCTTATAACCTGTAAGAGTCAATTAGCAATTCTAATTTACTAGAAAGGAAGATTTCATTCAGAGTAGGTACAAATATTATAAAGTGCTTCAAAATAACTGCAATATTTATGAAGAAAAGCTCCAAATATTATTTGGAAATCTGTATTTAAATAAAGAGTTAATGTCAGGTTTATTACTGGGAAGATTTACTATCACAAATATGTCAATTCTTCCTAGTTGAATCAATAAATTTAATGCCATTCTCATCAAAATTCCATTGATATTTTTTAAGAGTATGATTAACTGTTTCTAAAATGCATTTAGGAAAGAAAAAGTCCAAAATTAGCCAAAGGAATGCTGAATAATTAGAAGGGATTTTTCTCTATCAGACATTAAAACTTACAGAGCTATAACATTTGAGGCAGTTATATTGGTGCAGTAATGCACAAATAGATCAGTGCAATATGACAAAGAGATCTGAAACAGACCCAAAGTTATATGGAACCTTAGAATTTGTGATAGGAGGCATTAAAAATCAGTGGAAAGATTATAGAAAATTGAACAAATAGCACTGGGTATGATATTCAATATGGAAAAAAATCTGTCCCCTCTTATCATGTTTAAAAAATCCAAATGGGTCAAATATTTAGTTGTTAAATAAGAACTTAAAGCTATTAAAAATACATATGAACAAAATCTATTAACTTCAGTATTAAGGGTACTTTAAGACACATGAAAAAAAAGACACATGAAAGAGAAAACCATAAAAGAAAAGATCTATAGATTGGATTTCAATAAAATTCAAAATGTCTGTAATACCCTGTGCTAAATTGGAGAGCTTGTATGGCATATAAAACAGATAAATTAATATTACCCATAATAAACATAAAAATCCTAAAATTCAATAAGAAAAGATAAAAAATATATATGGGCAAAGCATGCATAAGACAATTCACAAAGAAGGAAACACAAAAGGCCAAAAAGTTTATGAAATGTACTTAACCTCATTAATGAACAGGGAAATTCTATTTAAAACAATAATGAAACAAATTCACACCTATTAGGCTGGTAAAAATTTAATATTTTTTTTAATTTTTATTTATTTATGATAGTCACAGAGAGAGAGAGAGAGAGAGAGAGGCAGAGACACAGGCAGATGGAGAAGCAGGCTCCATGCACCGGGAGCCCGAGGTGGGATTCGATCCCGGGTCTCCAGGATCGCGCCCTGGGCCAAAGACAGGCGCCAAACCGCTGCGCCACCCAGGGATCCCTAAAAATTTAATATTAATAAAACCAAATATTAGTGAACATGCAAAGAAAAAAGATATCTCATTTATGGCTTGTATGAATGTTTAAGTTGGTATAACTGTTGTTACAGGTTGAATTGTGTCTCTCAAAATTCTTGCTGTTGAAAGTCTAAATCCCAAGGTCTCAAAACGTGACCTTATTTGGAGATAAGGTCTTTACAGAGGTAATCAAGTTAAAATGAGGTCATTAGTATGGGCCTTAATCCAATATAAGTGGTGTCATAATAAGGGGAAATTTGGAGATAGGCATGCACACAAGAAACTGCAGCATTAGCTCACAAATGGAAAAATCTGCTCTTTTTAAAATATTTTATTTATTTATTCATGAGAGACAGAGAGAGAGGCAGAGACATAGGTAGAGGGAGAAGCAGGCTCACCACGGGAAGCCTGATATGGGACTTGATCCCAGGACCCCGGGATCACCACCTGAGTCAAAGGCAGGCGCTCAACCACTGAGCCACCCAGGCACCCCGAACAATCTGATCTTGAGTTTCTTCTTCATTCTATACCTTCAGGTTTTTATTGTCTTTCTTTTGAGCTCAGAAATTTATTACTTTAAAAATTGTATTCAGAATCCCTATATATATGTAATAAGAGGAAGAATTCATATTAGCTTAGTATCTGTGTTGCTGAAGCCTCTTAATTTAATTTTTTCAAAGATAAAATTTCACCTATTAGGCATTGGAATAATTATAGTAGGCAGTGAAATGTAATATCTAATGAAATGTTTGATTAAATCAATAGCTACTTTCATAAAATCAGTGCTATTCCTAGATTCTTTTGAATATTTTCTTTTGCTTTTGAATATCTAATAAGATATCAACAATGTAAATTTATAATAGAGAAATCAGGCAGTCTCATTTTATTTTTTAACTTTTTATTTTAATTCTAGTTAGTTAACATACAGTGTTATACTAGTTTCAGGTGTATGATATAGGGATTCAACACTTCCATACATCACCCAGTGCACATTGTGACAAGTTCATTCCTTAACCTCCATTACCTAGTTCACCTATCCCTCCATCCCCACACCCTCTGATAACCATCAGTTTGTTCTCTATAATTAAGAGTTTATTTCTTGATTTATCTCTCTCTCACTATTTTTGCCTTTTGCTCATTTGTTTTGTTTTTAAATTCCACATATGGCATTTGTCTTTCTCTGACTCACTTATTTCACTTAGCATTACACTCTGTAACTCCATCCATGTCATTGTCAATGGCAAGGTTTCATTCTTTTTTGTGGCTGAATACTTTTCCATTGGAGATATATACCACATCTTTATCCAATCATCAATCCATGGACACTTGGGCTGCTTCCACATCTAATATTATAGCATGTACCCCTTTGAATTATTGTTCTTGTATTTATTGGGTAAATACTCAATAGTCCAAATCCTGGATCATAAGATACCTTTATTTTTAACTTTCTGAGGAACTTCCATAATGTTTTCCATAGTGGTTGCACAAGTTTGCAAAGTGTTCCTTTTTCTCCGTATCCTCACCAACACCTATTGTTTTTTCTACTGTTGATTGTAGCCTTTCTGATAGGTGTGAGGTGATCTCATTATAGTTTTAATTTGCATTTCCTTGGTGATAAGTGCTGATGAACATTTTTTTATATGTCTGTTGGCTACCTGTATGTTTTCTTTGGAGAAATGTCTGTTTGGTTCTTCTACCCATTTATTAATTGGGTTATTTGTTTTTGGAGTGTTGAACTTCATAAGTTCTTCCTATATTTTGGATACTAACCTTTAGAGGATATGTAACTTGCAAATATCTTCTATTCTGTAGGTTGCCTTTTAATTTTTTGTTTCCTTGGCTATGCAGACACTTTTTATTTTGATGTAGTCCTGATAGATTATTTTTGCTTTATTGCACCTACCTCATGAGACCTATCTAGAAAAAATTTGCTATAGCAAATGTGATATTACTCCCTGTGCTGTCTTCTAGGATTTTTATGGTTTCAAGTCTCACATTTAGGTCTTATATCCATTTTGAATTTATTTTTGTTTTTGGTATAAGAAAGTGGCCTAGTTTTATTGTTTTGCATGTTGCTGTCCAGTTTTTCCAACACCATTTGTTGAAGAGACTGTCTTTTCCCCATTGGTTATTCCTTCCTGTTTTTTTGAAGATTAATTGACCATATAGGTGTGGATATATTTCTGGATTTTCTTTTCTGTTCCATTGACTGATGTGTCTATTGTACACCAGTACCATTGTGTATTAATTACTGTAGCTTTGTGATATAACTTGAAGTCTGGAATTGTGTTGTCTCCAGATTTGCTTTTCTTTTTTAAGACTGCTTTTGGCTATTTGAGGTCTCTTGTGGTTCCAAACAAATTTTGGGATTGTTTGTTCTAGTTCTGTAAAAAATGCTGTCGGTATTTTGATAGGGATTGCTTTAAATGTGTAGATCAGGAAGTCCCTTTTTAAATCAATGACATTCCCTGGTTGACCAGGAAGAGAAGGAAGAAGAGAAATAAAAGTTATGCAAATGAATGGAAATGCAGTGAACATCTAATTTGACTTTTTAGAAGTCTTTGTCCAAGCTTCACAACAAAGATTCCTAAAATAATTGATGCATTGCTCTGGTAGATTAGATTATTCTTCATTAGTGGTTACTCTCTTCCCCTTCCCACCCCTCTAGAAGTATCCTCACCCACTCTCCCACCCTGTGACTTTGACTTCACCATGTGACTTGCTTTGGCCAATGGGATGTTAGAGGACATGATCCATTAAAGACTTGAAATATGTCTGCATGACTGCATTGCTGCCTCATGCTATGCCATCAGAACCAAGGCTCTGTCAATTAAAATACAGGACACCTCACTAAATTTTAATTTCAGATAAATAACAAATAAAATTGTGATAAAAGTATGACCCTTGCATATTCAAACTTATACTAAAGATTTATTTGTTTATCTGAAATCCAATTTTAACTGGGCACCTGTATTTTTATTTACTAAATCTGGTAACTCTAATTCAGAAGTAAGTCCCAAACTAACCCACTACCAGAAGCCAGACCAACCTTAATCAGCCAAAACCCAAATGACCTGCAGACACATGACCAAGAAAAAATATCTGTTATTGTATATTCTGAGAGTTTGTGGTTGCTTGTTATGCATTACAGCTGACTAAGTCAACCATGGCGGCAAAGAGAAACTAGCCTGCATGTATTTCTAGCCATATTATCTCAGACAATTATTTAGTCTACACACTAAAAATCAACTAATTTTGTAGAAGAAGAAAAGAGAGAATTGTGAGATGAAGAGATTAGAGAATGAATTTGATATAATTCACATCTATGATATCTTCCATGATATCAATGAAGCAGAAATAAAATTAATTCCTCCATGAAAACAATAAAAAGTCTCTCCATTTAAACTCAAGGTAGTAATTTTAGGACATTTGATTGATGGTTTGTAAGCTCCAGGTCCTTTCTTTCATTACAGAAAGTAAGTGGGGTTGATGAAACTTTTTCCCTTCAAATCCAAAGGAAAAATATATCTCTATTTTATAAGTAAGAATTAAATTTCTGGAACTCATCACAAAGGGTAAGGTATGGGGTGAAGTATAAATAAAAACAATTAAAGGAATTAGACAAGCACATTATCTCACAGTGCCACAAAGTGTTATCAAACTGAACCGGACTACACTTTGAACATTCCATAACAGGCAACCCCACACCTCCATCCGCTAACAAACCAAGCTCTGTTGATCACGCCCCAGAAAGAAACCTCTGCACTGGTGCATAGATCTGACCCAGCAGACAAGTCCTGAGGCCCTTTCAGATTATCTCTCATTGGAAGAAGACATTTCTCTGACTTTCTCACCATCACTTTTAATGATGCTTACTTAAAGACTTGAGATAAAAATGGGGGGAATACTTGAGATGTTCTCTTTCCTGCCTGAAGAGTATGGTCTACTGAACCTGATAAACATAAAGCTCATAGTAGAGGCTGCTTACTAAGGAGTGAGGAGACCTAGACCCCTTTGTGTAACTGTGGTGAACCCACATGACGTCTCCTGTAAGATGAGGGGATAAGCCTATATATTCTCTATAGTCCTTTCCTAAAATCTACACATGTGATATTAATCCTGAATAAATTACAAAGATAAAAATTGCAACAGATCCTTGATGAAAATTTTACAGTCTAGGTAGAGGTTGAGTTTGGTTTGGAAGGAAGAGGAGGGCATTCCAGATGAATGGGGAGACAACAACCAGGCCCCACTGGGGAAAAGTGACTAAACCAAGGTGGCAGGAGTCTAGGATATCATGTGGTCCCGCCTCATCTGAAAACCACAAATCTGCCTCTTAGTGAGTCGTGGAAGGAGACATCTGGGAAGCAGAAGTCTACTGGCCTGCACGAGAGTGTTGCTATTAACCTATTACTATTAGGGGCATGGGTGTAAATAAGGCAAGTCACTGTTTGGGTGGTAATTATGTGAGTCTTTGAAGTCCAGGAATAAAATGCTGACTTCAAAGCCAAAGGTCAGAGTGATTAGATACTATCCTAGTTTAGAAACACATTCTTTTCTCTTGTATGAGTTAGGAATATTTCAATAAAAATTCATCAGAATTGAATCCAATGTGTAGATTTGGTTAGAATAAACAATATAGAAGACAAAGGAATGTTTGTGGTTGTATGCATGGATGTGTACAAGGTAAAGAGTTAAAAAATATCATTTGCTCAATGCTAACTCCTCACTTAATTGGATAGAAGATTAAGAAATGATCATGTATCCAGAGGGGGTCATCAGCACCTGGGCAGGGTATATAAAGGGGCCAAAGCAGGACAAAGACATTCACACCTGACAACACCCAAATCCTCTCACCAGTCCAGACCTAAACAGCCCCACACATCACCATGTCTGGCTCCTGTTGTGGTTCCATCTGCTCCTCCCAGGGCTGTGGCACAGAATGCTGCCAGCCCTCCTGCTGCCAGCCCTCCTGCCAGCCCTCCTGCTGCCAGCCCTGCTGCTGCCGCGACCCCTGCTGCTGCCGCCCCGTGAGCTGCCAGACCACCGTGTGCCGCCCCGTGACCTGCACCTGCCGCTGCACGCGCCCCATCTGTGAGCCCTGCCGCCGCCCTGTGTGCTGTGACCCCTGCTCCCTGCAGGAGGGCTGCTGCCGCCCCATCAGCTGCTGCCCCACGTCCTGCACTGCCGTGGTCTGCCGCCCCTGCTGCTGGGCCTCCACCTGCTGCCAGCCCATCTCTGTGCAGGCGCCCTGCTGCCGCCCCTCCTGCTGCCAGCCTGCCCCCTGCCGCACCACCTGCAGGACCTCCCCCTGCTGCTGAAACCCCCACCATCTCCAAAGAGCAACTCACTGGAGCCTAAGCACCTATTCTGCATTTTAAGAAAGTGGAAAAAAAAAAAGAAAGTGGAAAGAAAAATAGATATTTTTCATAAAGCAACAATAGTCATTTTTACATCCCACCATTTGGATACACAAGCAGATATCCATTGCCACCCTCAGCCAAATTACCAAGTGCCTCCATAAGCAGAAAACACCATGGATGGTAAATCTTTCTTCAGAAGTCCTCAGAGTGGACTCTGCAAACCCATCCTGAATTCCGAAGGCAGCTCAAACCCTCCCTGCCACCTTTTGCAATGTGCTGTTTGCTTGTTTTCAATAAATTAATTTTTCCTGTAAACTTCCCTGCTCTCTGATTCATTCAGCAGTGCATGTTTATTAGTGTACATGGCTGAGCAGACAAGGAATAGGAAGAAGGATGACATGACAGAGAAGATGAGGAAAACAGGAGAGGAAAGGGAGAGGTGCTAAGAATAGTGGTATGAGTCTTGGAAGGTGGTACAGGATGGCCAGGCTAGTCCTCTGACTGCTTACATGGGTAGAAAATCTGTCATATGGGGTTCTTCGGTCTCTTCCCTTCATCCACATGTCCAGGTTCATATCTCAGCATGCCCCACTAAGTCACTGCAAATAACACAGCTCACAGTAACTGGCACATGCCCTGCAGTCCCATATGTCCTTGCTCTTATCATGTTCTTTCATTTATCTGGAGTCTTTTTTTCACCTACCACTTCCCTCCACTAACACGGAGTCATTTCAAAGATTCAGCTCAGCCTTCTGTAATTGTCCTATCCTAACCCCTGTATCACATAAACACATGAACATGTGTGTGCATGTGTACATGCATGTGCACACACACAGAGGTTAGGTAGCCCTAATATGTGCCAATAGCATCCTATGTTTACCTCCCTCCCCATAAGGCATTATCTTGAAATGATCTATTTCTCTGTCTCCAATGAAGGGGCCACAATTTATTCTGACTTTTAGTACTGAGCTCAATGTTTAGAATATGGTTGGTACCTGATTTCTATTTGTTATGTCAAACAAAACAAGAAAGTAATTATCTTCTTTACAAGAATTATAAAAGGTAAATATTTTACTTAAAACAGAATCTTCAGCATCATTAGCATAACTTAACTTCTTTGACATTCAGGTTTCCTCATTTGCCAAATGGGAAAGTTAATACTTACCAATGTAGATTGCTGGGAAAGTTAAATGACCTTATGTATGTAAAGTGCCTGGCACACAGTATTCACCCAGTACCATTCACTGATATTCCTTGCTGCACATTTGAACATCACTGTATCAAAGGGGCTCAAAAGATGTTCTATTCATTACATATTATGTCACCGAGAATGGGAGAAGGCTGAGGGGAAGGCTTTTTGTTTTTTCAAGATAGTCCACATCCACTGGCAGAAACAGATTTCCTAATATAACAAAGCATATTCCTAAGATTTCCTAAGTATAAGAAAGGAGGAAAAAAAATTCATCATCATATTGAGGCCAACTCAGACTGAAAGTGTCCTTTAAAAGTTGCTAGGTGGGATCCCTGGGTGGCTCAGCTGTTGAGCACCTGCCTCTGGCCCAGGGTGTGATCCTGGAGTCCCGGGATCAAGTCCCACGTTGGGCTCCCTGCATGAAGCCTGCTTGTCCCTCTGCCTGTGTCTCTGCCTCTCTCTCTCTCTCTCTCTCTCTCTCTCTCTCTCTCTGTGTGTGTGTGTGTCTCATTAATAAATAAAATCTTTAAAATAAATAAAATAAAAGTTGCTATGCTAATCCATAGGAAAGAGCCCTAGGTTACAAGATTTATGAATAAGGGTTTAGTGTCGGGAACAAAGAGAGCTGGGAAATAATACATGCATCTGATGGACTTTTCTTTCTACTCTGAACCACCCAAAGGAATTAAACAACTCAAACTGTAAGAAACTCTGAAAGATTACTTGGGTTAGTCTTCCCTGGGCTTCAGGCAAATGGTACTTATTAGGCAGAAAAGATCTTTTTTTTTAAGTAAGCTCCACACCCAGTGTGGAGCCCGACATGGGGCTTGAATTCATGACCCTGAGATCAAGACTCAGACACTTGACTGACTGAGCCACCCAGGTGACCCTAAGCAGAATGGATATTGATTTGTTAAATTCCAGGGGGAAAAAAAATCCCACCCACTCCCGAATCATCTAGAATTTTTCTATCTAAAACATTCTCTTTTAAATGAATGATATCCATTTCTTTTGTCTTCCGCATTGTACAGATTTCATGATAAACCTGGCCTGTGAACAACATCAGGAATAGAAGACTCTTCCCCTTTTACACAACTGAGGACACATGCTGGCAGGGGACAGGGATCAGCTGTAAGCCACACACAACTTTGAGGTAAGAGAGGAAGGATCTGAAGCCCTACTTGTCTTCCCAATCCTTCTTCTGCCCTTTCTCCCTCATTCTTCCCCATATCCATCTCTGCCTCCTATGATTGGAGGATATTTCAAAGATCATTTTGGAGAACAGGGAATGCATATTCTGTTATCAGAATTTAAAAATCTTCCTAACATCTAGTGGTTTTCAAACTAGTTCCTAACAAAACACAAGTCATGAAACTTTGAAGAAGGGGGCATGGTTCACCATCAGAAGGTCACCAACATTCCATACTTTTTCAATCCAACCACAAAAATTCCACAATATATTGCCATCATGGTTAACATTTACTTGTTCCCACTCTGGTGATTATGCTCTTGCAGGACATCTGGAATTCAAATACTAGGACTAAAAAAAGCCAAATGGTAAAGAATGGGGACAATCTCTTGTCCAACAAGCTTAGGCTTATTCATGTGCTACAGCAAAGAAGACTGTACAGGAAAGGACCAGGGGCATCCCACCCAAAAAAGGAAAAGTTTTTTTTATAGGATTTTGAAGAATGGTAGATTTATCTAAAATTACACAAAATGGTGTTTTAATGGGTTCAAAGCAAAAGAGGGGTTTGCGCAAAGGAATTAACATCAGGACTGGGTTGTGATAGGACTTAGGTCTCCTTTCTTTGAAAACTGCATAGTTAAGATAAATGAGCAATGCTGTATCTGAAAATCTCTTTTCTGAAACTCTGCCTTTGTGTTGGAATATTGAGGCTACCATTCTGTGTTAAGGCGACTCAGATCTTTTCCTAGAAATAGTGGGCTCTTCCATTCTTACTGATATGGCTTGAAAGAGCAAAGTTTCTGACAGTCTATGATTTCAGGACCCAGAATTTCTTAGTATTCAGTCTTTTCTGTTAGTTAACAAATGCAGTTAGTTTATAGACATCTATCTATTCCTAATATTTGAATTGCTGTATATATTCTAATAAAAAAAACAGTACACTAAACTGTAAATCAAGCAAGTTTCCATTTTATTTCAATAGATGAGAAACTTGATTTGATAACTATGATTACCTGTTCACTAGTCTGAAGTAACTGAGAGTTGGAAAAGTCTAGAGGTCATTCATCGGTGTTTATAGTCAAGAGAAGACCACACTGTCGTCAACTATTTACCATGCTTTTATCTGCATGACTTTAGAGAAATCATTTCACAAATCAAGCCCCTCAGAACCTGTGAAGGACTATTATGGGTCACAAACTCAAAGACCTTCAAGGACCTGGCCTGTGGCAGACGAATGAATGTATATATATGTGGTCATATCAAATAAAACATTTTGTGGAGGCAAATTTGGTCTGAGAGTCAATCAGCAAGACTTGGACAATGTCATCCTTAATCTACCTTCTAACTCTACATTTATTATTTATACTCCCACTTTCTTTAGCTGTGTTTGAGACAGACAAAAGCTATTTTATCAGTCATCAGTACACCTGGTTACCCTTGTTTTCTCTGAAGCCAATTTCGCACTTCATAAGCAACCAAACCCTTAGCCAACAGACTGAAGCATCTACTAGAGAAAGATAATTGATTTCTTTATAAATATTTTCAATATGTTTTGAAGAACTCAGTACAAGTGTTTATGGTCACACCTGTAAAGAAAGAGCAACCTCAATTTCAATTATATTTCTAAGACCATACTCAGGGAGGGGCATTCAAAATGCATAATATGAATAAAGTTTTCACTTAGTTTGACTTTATTGTTCCATGAAAAGCCTTCTCCTTCAATCACTTAATTTACCATTGTCTTGCCATCCTAACATTTGTAATTACCGTGTGATAAGAAACTTCTTAGAACTTAATTTTCTTCCTTTCCCTCTTCACTCCCAAATAATGTGGTGCTGTTTATACAGTAAGAGTCTCAGAAGTGACTGTGATTTATAGGCCAACTATGGTTACTAAAAAATATCACTCCAGCGGCTCTGGTAATTATTTCCTTATAAACAAGGTGAAGCACTATGTTGTTTTCCAGAAGCACTGGGCAATTCTTCCCTTAGCAGTATCAGTACACGTCTCCTTCTATGAGTAATTTTGGCTTTTTTTTTTTTTTTTTTTAGAAATTCTTGCTTCATTTCAATGTCATTCAGAAACCAGGCCTGTGACCTCATGAACTTACAATCTCACACTTAGTCATGGATGGTGAACAAGACGAACAAGAGGAAAGTATGATGGTAGCAACACTGGGATCGTCAAACTTTCAACTTGTCATGTGACATGGTCTGGAAGGGCTGGTTATTCCACGAGTAATTTTTTGGATGATATAAATCATCAAGTATTCATTTCAAGGAGGAAGAAAGCAGACAGGCAGAAAGGAAAGCATCCTTCCATGATGTTGGAGTTGCTGCTTCAGCAATTGAATCCACCAATCTAGAGGTCAATGGGCAACCACAACTCCAGGAAATGATCATGTGTCCTGGGGGGGTCATCAGCACCTGGGCAGGATATATAAAGGGCCCAAAGCAGGACAAAGACATTCACACCTGACAACACCCAAATCCTCTCACCAGTCCAAACCTAAACAGCCCCACATATCACCATGTCCGGCTCCTGCTGTGGTTCCATCTGTTCCTCCCAGGGCTGTGGCACAGAATGCTGCCAGCCCTCCTGCTGCCAGCCCTGCTGCTGCCGCGACCCCTGCTGCTGCCGCCCCGTGAGCTGCCAGACCACTGTGTGCCGCCCCGTGACCTGCACCTGCCGCTGCACGCGCCCCATCTGTGAGCCCTGTCGCCGCCCTGTGTGCTGTGACCCCTGCTCCCTGCAGGAGGGCTGCTGCCGCCCCATCAGCTGCTGCCCCACGTCCTGCACTGCAGTGGTCTGCCGCCCCTGCTGCTGGGCCTCCACCTGCTGCCAGCCCATCTCTGTGCAGGCGCCCTGCTGCCGCCCCTCCTGCTGCCAGCCTGCCCCCTGCCGCACCACCTGCAGGACCTCCCCCTGCTGCTGAACCGCCCATTGAGAAATATTCCCAGTGTTCAGAAACATGCAAAAACACTTCCCACCCCAGAGGATCCTATGAGAGATACCTCCTTTGCAACTTACCTGCTCTTCAGTAACTAACTCAACAGTATCTGTCTATCCACTTTCCCACATAATTACCCAGTTAATATCGGCCTCTTCTATAACCTTTAGAAACATCCCAACTTTCATCATTTGAATTCCTGGCTTGAAAAAATGAGTGAACAAAGATCAAAATTCCTCTTGAATGGAGCTCTATCCTGCTGACTCATCATCACATCTCTGCTGTTACATGACGGGACATATTTTGAGGATATCATTATATTTATGCTAGGTTTTTACATGGCAAAATAATAAAAATTTTATTTCTGGTTATCAAAAATGTTTCTCTTTATTGTTTATTAATCTTCAAAAGCTTATTTTTAGTTTATGGTATGATAGGCAGAATCAGAAAAACCAGAGAAAAAAGGATTTTTCAAGGGCCATTTTTTTTTCAAGGGCCATTTTTAAGCTTTAGGAACAAATCAGGTTCAAGGTCTATAATTTTAATGGCAGTCAAATAATGCAAAACATCTCATGTGAGGCACCTCATAGTTCAAGCCATAGGTTTTATGGTAAAGCTGAGGAAATGGAGAGACTACAGCAGGTTTCTCTGAGCATGCACCTGACCCATGAACCATCCCCACACATGTGAAAAGAGGAAAAGCCTAAGTTAGACCCGCGTTTATATCCTGATTTAGAAAACTGTGCTGCGATTAATATAATTGGTACCTGGGAATCCCGAACCACTGAAGGCGTAGGCTGGAAGAACCACTATCATATCTTTTCCATGACTCTCCTCCCCCACCACTGTGGCTGATTCTAATGGAGTCACTGCTGCTGGGAAAAGGAGATTTGTAGTTTGGCTGGAACCATTCTAATTTAGAACCCCAAATGATTATTTTACCATTAAAACAATGCCAATATGTTGAAATAGTAAAACACTAATCCACACTGGATATGATTTTGTGGTTGTTAAACATTTTTAAGCTGACTAGGAAACTAACTACTATTGTTTTCCTGAGAAATATGCATTGAGTTCCCAACATATGCTCTAAAAGAGTTTTTTGGAATGTGCTGCTTGTCTGCTTGGGCATCTACCTACCCAGAGAGAGGAGGCAGGCCAGGTAAGCTTTGTGAAGGGTTGGAACTTGATTGACTTTGTTCACTGCTGGACTCCTACTGATCTGCACCATATTTGGCACATAGGATATAATCAGAATTTGGTGAATGAGGGAATGAATAAGTTCTACAGCATTGGAGGAGAGAGAAACATCTTTATCCCTCACTGATTCTCTCCTCATGCTGGATATGTGCATTCTTACAATAAAATAAATTAGCCACCTCACGATGGAAAGCATTTTTCTTGAAATATGGTAAAAACTTCTCAACAGGAAGTCCATTAGAATCAAAACATTTACATACACAATGGAGTTTTCTCTTTAGTAAGAGTTTAATGGTTTACTGTAGACAGGATGACAAGTCCAGTTTCTTTCTACATATTTTGAACACCATTTTAAAAGTTCTCTAACTACAGTTTTCTCCTCTCAGGATTTTTCCTTGTTAGCCTTCTAGGGAATTCCTTGTCTTAATATTTTCTCAGATGTAGAATTCTTTGTGTACTCCCAAGCTCATTGTTATTTTTGGATTGTGTTTGTTTCCACAGTAAATCCATGCCATGGTGAGCAACAGTGGTTGGTGTGATTCTGAGTAAACCTGCCAGAGGCTATGCAAGCAGAATGATCAGAAAGGAGGCTGACACCACAGTCCTCAGCCACAGATCTAGAACAGACTTAGTTATAAAGCAAAAGGTCAGAACCAGCAAATCCAGAGTCTACAAAATGGCTGTGTGAAATGATTTTCCTACAGTCCCAAACAATTGAGAATCACAATTGGCTCTGTAAGCAGGAATATGCTCAAGCATAGTGCATGGGGAGACACTGGAGCAAGACAGAGGTATGGGCAAAGCAGGCCTGGAGACCACCTTTGGTGGGGATCACTACCTGGGAGCTCTGTTGTGCTGGCAGACTGCAGCCTTCATCTAGATGGCAGTGTAGGGGCGAAGGGCAGGCTGCCCCCAAATGGGCCACCTAGGCATGAACATTTTTTTGAATTAAAAGCATTCAAACCCAGCAGATTCAGGAAATGCTCTTTACCTCTCCCTCAACTACCTGCTTTTACCAGGAAGAAAGCTATTAATAAGATTCCTTTTTATCTAAGACACTTATCTGCATAATAGGGCAACTTGTTTTCCAAACATCTCTTCTTATCTTTCTGCTGATGGTCTCTCTCCCCTCTGTATCCTCAGAAGCCTACCCCTCTCCTTAGCTCATATAAATATCAAGTTGCTTTCACTGTCTTCGGAATTTCCATGGCTTTGTGGATTCCCCATAAGTATGCTATTAAATTTTATTTTCTCCTATTGATCTGTCTCATATCAATTTGCATCTTAGTCCAGCTAGAAGGACCTTGGAGGTAGAGGAAATTCTTTCTTCTCATCAATGGCTTTGTTCATAGTGCCCTGTAACCCTTTAGTGATGTCCAACTTTGATGCTATCTCCTTAGGATATGTTTGGAATTTTAGAAAGCTTTGTGGGAGATAATTATTTGAATTGTTGAGAATATTGGGAAGACAGAGTCCTTTCAGATAGCTCTAAAAATTAGACATTTTATGAATACCAACTATTTTAAAAATATATTCACTGTTAAAATTCCTACATAAAAGACATTCCTTAATGCCAGGGAATACAGTAACCACATTCCATTCTTCAGCAACTTGGCCTTATGAATTATGTTCCCACAGATGTTTTTGCAATAAGTCCTGGCTCCAACACTAGTAGGCATATGACCTTAGACAAAGTCATACATGTGTAAAATGAGGAATCCAATACTTACCTCATAGGATTATTATGAAGAATAAATTAATACATTTATTTCTTTTAGCACAATATTTAGAATACAGTTATTAGAAGTCAATGATACTAGCTATCATGAAGATTAAAAAATGAAATTCACCATGGTTTGGAAAACCACAACTATGGAAAATAATGAGCACATATTTAAGACCAAAAAAAAAAAAAACCAAACAAACAAAAAAAACAGCCAAACTCACAGTAACAGAGAGTAGAACAGTGGTTACCAGAGGCTGGGTTTATATTCTACATTCTGAACATAAAGAACCAGATATGACTTGCCTAAAGTCTTACACCGAGTAGTGTTGGAGGCAATATTTATGGGGTATGGGGGGAAAGGAGATAAATAAGAAAAAAAAAACTGCAGTGGTCGTTGCCAGGGGCTGGGGAGAGGGGTTCAATTGGGAGTTAGTGTTTAATGGGCACAGAATTTCAGTGTTGCAAGATGAAGAGTTCTAGGGTTATCTGGGTGGCTAAGTTGGTTGAGCATCTGACTCTTGATTTCATCTCTGATCATGATCTCAGGGTCCTGTATGATCCAGTCAGTCCATACTGACTCATGCTCAGTATGAGTTCACTTGGGTTTCTCTCCCTCAGCCCTCCCCCTGCCACTCTAAATAAACAAACAAATAAAATCTTTTCATTTTAAATTTTTTGTCACCCAAGTCACCCAAGATGAAGAGTTCTAGGGGTATCTGGGTGGCTAAGTTGGTTGAGCATCTGACTCTTGATTTCATCTCTGATCATGATCTCAGGGTCCTGTATGGTCCAGTCAGTCCATACTGACTCATGTTCAGTATGAGTTCACTTGGGTTTCTCTCCCTCAGCCCTCCCCCTGCCACTCTAAATAAACAAACAAATAAAATATTTTCATTTTAAATTTTTTGTATATTTTTTAATTGGAGTTCGATTTGCCAATATATAACACCCAGTGCTCATCCTGTCAAATGCTCCCCTCAGTGCCCGTCACCCAGTCACCCTGTCTCCCCATCCACCTCCCCTTCCACTACCCATTGTTTGTTTCCCAGAGTTAGGAGTCTCTCATGTACTGTCACCATCTCTGATTTTTCCCCCAAAGAGTTCTAGTGATGGATGGTGCTGATGGTTCACAATAATACAAATGTACTTCATACCACTAAACTGTACACTTAAAAATGGCTCAGATAGTAAGTTTTATGTTATGTGTATTTTGCCAAAATAATAATAAAAAAAAAACTGGGGAAAAAATCCCACTGCTGAGAAGATGATAAGGTGCATTCCTGTAGCTCCAAAAAGTACACAGCAAAACTTATTTTCCTGAGAGACCATGACTTTTAAAATAGTCCCTTATTTTTTTTTTTCCTAAACTTAAGCTTAGGGAAAGCTTAAGCTTCCTTCCCTAAGGAGGGAACCTTAGCAGTGGAAACAGATACTCACAACTTGGGGAATTTACTTCCACTATTAGTAAGTAACCCTAAGAGCATGACAGCTACTTTGTGCTATCAAAACATCAATTGGCAAAAACATCACTGAATTATGAAGATAATTGGAAACTTTGAAGTTAGGGTCATTAAATTCATATTTGAACCATAAATAGCAAAATATAATGGGTCTCTATTAAATAAGGAAAGCAAATGGTGTTTCATGAGTAGGTGAGCACCTAAAAAAATGTCGAGGAAATTGGTAGCCTATCTAGTGCCATTTCAGAAAGAATAAACAATAAACAAGGAAGTGATCATGTGTCCATGGGAGACATCATCAGCACCTGGGCAGGGTATATAAAGGGCCCAAAGCAGGACAAAGACATTCACACCTGACAACACCCAAATCCTCTCACCAGTCCAAACCTAAACAGCCCCACATATCACCATGTCAGGCTCCTGCTGTGGTTCCATCTGCTCCTCCCAGGGCTGTGGCACAGAATGCTGCCAGCCCTCCTGCTGCCAGCCCTGCTGCTGCCGCGACCCCTGCTGCTGTCGCCCCGTGAGCTGCCAGACCACCGTGTGCCGCCCCGTGACCTGCACCTGCCGCTGCACGCGCCCCATCTGTGAGCCCTGTCGCCGCCCTGTGTGCTGTGACCCCTGCTCCCTGCAGGAGGGCTGCTGCCGCCCCATCAGCTGCTGCCCCACGTCCTGCACTGCAGTGGTCTGCCGCCCCTGCTGCTGGGCCTCCACCTGCTGCCAGCCCATCTCTGTGCAGGCGCCCTGCTGCCGCCCCTCCTGCTGCCAGCCTGCCCCCTGCCGCACCACCTGTAGGACCTCCCCCTGCTGCTGAGAAGTATATCATCATTGAGGGTCGCTAGTAGATGGTGAAGTCCATCCATCCTGCCCTTCAGGACAGAAAAGCATGACTTTTCCTGAGAAGCCCATTTCCCGTTTCTTCAAACTAACTCAGAGTACGCATTGGGGCCCCCTTTTCAGACCGACTACTGATGGGAGAGTACTCTGTCCTCTCAGGACCCCTGTCTAACTCCTCAATCATGTCTTCTGTTTTCTAATAAACTTAGTATTTCCAGCATAGAAATCGTGGTCTTTGTGATACTTCCTTTAAGTAGGTTTTGTCTCTCTCTTTTTTTGTTCAGACATATTCAAAGCAGGATGCAGAATAATTCTCTCAAATTGTTCACTGAAATAACTTAGGTCTGGGTAATCTCATTGTTCTTGTAAGGAGCATTTATAAGGCACAATATCCAAGTGAGAAAGGTAGGCATAGCTGTATCTTCACCACATATATAGAGTCACATGTGCTCACAATCCAGACATGCCAAACATCTGAGAGATGTCCTTTAACAACACTCGGTAAGGAGGCTGCATCTATTACATCCCTGGGCTCAAGTTTCATTCACTGAATGATACCTGTTAGTACAGCTTAGAAAACCTAGTATGTTAGAGGTGGTAAGACCCTTAGGCAACATCTGGCAAAACAAGTTTATGAAGTTGCAGAGCAATGAGTAATGAAAGATTAAGTAAGTTTCCTATAATATGATTATAATCACTGATGTTCAGAAAAGACCCAGGAGAACGTTAGCCCCCTGACATTAAGCCTTTAAGTCAAACACTTCCTCTTAGTATGGTAGGAGACACGTTTTTCTGCCCAGAGAAATTCTTGGATCTTTTGTGGCCAAGGATAACTGTGGCTTCACATAATTCTCTTCTATATGTTATAGATCTGGTGGTTATTTTGAATGTTATTTTGAGTGTTAACTCTTGAGGGTACTGAGTCCATACTGGCTCTCAAGGGTGCTTACTTTTGTGCCCAGGAACTGGGCAATGATGGCATTTTCCAAGCAAATTAATCAATTACAGGGCACCTGGGTGGCTCAGTCAGTTAGGCATCTGCCTTGGGTTCAAGGTCCTGGGATGGAGGCCCGCATCAGGGTCCATGCTTAGCCAGAGCCTGCTTCTTCCTCTCCCTCTGCCCCTCCCCTCCTTGCGCTCTCTCTCTCAAATAAAATGTTTTTTTTTTAAAAAATGAATTAATCACTGTCAACATACACATGTTTGTTGAGCATCTGCTATGATTAAGACACTGAGTTGACCATCCTGAGGGAATATGAAAGAGCAAAGAGGGCTTCTTCTTCAAAAAGGTTATAATGTATTTAGGGAGATGAGGTATAAATAAGAAAAAAGTTTAAAAAAAAAGTCAAATAGTACATAATGTAAGCAATATAAATATAGAAGATATGCCACAAATACTTTAAAATAGTTGAAGATTGTAAACCTACTAGGAAACATGATGCACTTATATTTATTGCCATATATTTAAATTGCAAATAAACTGTAAAATATTCAACTATTTTGTGAGGAAAAATGTATTGTGCATGTCTTTTTTTTTTAAAGATTTTATTCATTTATTCATGAGAGACCCAGAGAGAGAGGCAGAGACACAGGCAGAGGGAGAAGCAGGCTCCATGCAAGGAACCCTACATGAGACTCAATCCACGGACCCCAGGATCTCACTCTAGGCAAAAGGCAGGTGCCAAATTGCTGAGCCACCAGGGATCTCCGTAGTGTGCATGTCTATATATGTTTATGCCTAAAAATTACCTAAAATATTATGTAACAAAATCTAAGAGTAATTGGAGATAATATTCAGTATCTTCTTTATATTTTTCTTAATTACATAATTTCAATGAACATATATTTTCTTTTTAATTGAATGTACTGTCTAAAACCTCTATCTATTTGGGGAGAAATATTTAAAGTTTTCTCATGATTATGCTCTGCTTTTATTTATTTTAAAGATTTTACTTATTTATTTGACACAAAGAGAGAGAGAGCACAAGGAGAGGGAGAGGCAGAGGAACAGGGAGAAGCAGAGGAGCCTGCCCTCTCAGCACAGATCCTGAGGCGGGGCTCCATCCCAGGACACTGAGCAGAATCATGACCTGAGCCTAAGGCAGATACTTAACTGAAAGAGCCACCCAGGTGCCCCTATGCTATGCTTTTAGAAACCTACCTATCAGAGTCTAAATGGATTTAAAGCAGATAATTAGATAGTAGCTATCTGTACTTTTAAGAAGTACTTTATTATTTTTATTCCCCAAATGAATGAGAACATATAATGTTTGTCCTTCTCCGATTGACTTACTTCACTCAGCATAATACCCTCCAGTTCCATCCACATTGAAGCAAATGGTGGGTATATATTGAAAAGAATACCATTATGTTATGTAGGGTGGACTTTTCTGATATCTTTAAACTGATCAAATTATTAAACAGTCATTCGTATTTTAACTTTTCAAGATCATCTCAGTTGCATAAAATAAGAAGTGCAATTTGATATGTTCCAATTAAGAACTTTTTAAAATTGTTAGCAGTTTCAAATTACAGGTATAATTATTTTTGTCCATTTGTATAGACGACTGAGAATTAAGAACACAAGACAATATTTTCCATGTTAAAATTTGTTCATAATGCTATTGTTGAATGGTAGTGTTAAATAAAGCTCTACCATTAGTAATACAAAATATGTTGCCCATCACCCTCAGGAATCTGCCTGTATTACTTTTAAGTCTTTTTTTAAACGATGTTTTTCTAAGAGTTCACTCTGTGTTTGCATGGACTGTGGGGTTCTCAGTCGGGTTCAAGACACTATCCACAATTCCGACATATATGCTTCTTGTAAATTCTGCAACAATAACCTAACTCCCCTTTCCAGAAACTAGTGTTAAAAAGAGGGAGCTTCATATCTTCCTTCTAGGCATTTTTATTTTATGTCATGCTATTAATGAAACTCTCCAATAGATAATATTATTTAGAATATTTTCTGTGGTGACTGGGCAAACAGCTGGCCATTTGCCATATCAGATATGTTCATCTAATTCTAAACTCAAAATTTAGAGTTTATAAGGCACCCACATAACATGGCTTTTTAAAATATATTAATTTACCTAAGAAACATAAGACAGTTGATAAGCCAGGCACTGTTCTTCATGCTTGACAAATAGCAAAAAAAAAAAAAACAAACAAAAGCAAAAAGCAAAACAAACAAAAAAAAACCAATTTGATTGAAAAATGGGCAAAGGATCTGAATAGACATTTTCCCAAAAAAGACATACAAATGCCAACAAGGTGCTCAATATCAGTAATCATCAAGGAACTGCAAATCAAAACCACAATGAGATATCACCTCACACCTGTTAGAAAGACTAGTATAACAAGATAAGATACAACAAATGCTAGTGAAGATGTAGAGAAAAGGGAACCTTGGTAAGAATGTAGACTGGTATAATCACTGTGGAAAATGGCATGGACACTCCTCAAAAAATTAAAAATAGAACTACCATATGAGCTAGGCAATCCCACTTCTGGGTATATATCTGAAGGAGACAAAATTACGGTGTCAAAGAAGTATCTGCCTTCCCATGTTCATTACAGCATTGTTCACAAAAGCCAAGGCATGAAAGCAATGATAGATGAATAAAGAAAATGGGAAAACATGAGACATATGTATACACACACAGATACATGGCATAAATATATGAATAATATATATGTGGTGTGTGTGTATATTCCAAGAGAAGCCTTGGGATAACTGTGTTTTGTACATGCGTAATGAAGTATTATTCAGCCATAAAAAAAGAATGAAACCTTACCATTTGTAACAACATGGATGGACTTTGAGGGCACTATGCTAAGTGAAGTAAGTCAGAGAAAGACAAATATAATCTCACAGGTAGAATAAAAAACATCAAATTCATAGAAACAGAGCATAAAGGTGGTTGTCAGAGGCTGAGAGGTAGAAGAAATGGGAAGATTTTGGTCAAATGATACAAATTTTCAGTTACGAGTATCAGGGATCTTATGTACAGCATGGTGACTAGTTAACAATACTATATTGTACATTTGAAAGTTGCTATGAGAGTAAAGCTTTAATCTTCTCACCATAAAAACAATAATAACAAAAGATAATTACGTGGGGTACGGTGAAGAATGTGTTGACTAACCTTATTGCAGTAAGCATCTTGCAATATATACATGCACCAAATCATCACAATGTACACTTCAAGCTTACACAATGTTGTATGTCACTTATATCTCAATAAAGCTGGGACAAAGAAAAAGAAGAACAACAAAAAAAGAGCAGAATATACAAGTTTTTATCTTGGTTCTGGTTACTGCTTTTAAAAAAAAGTCATGTGGGTCCCTGGATAAGAGATAGAACATGAAATATGAGAGAGTTGAAGGTCTTCATTGATGAGACCATGCTTCATTTCTCCCTCTTCTGTCTCCTCAGTTATGACTATACACTCAGTCAGTTTACATTCCTTTTAAACTTTTAAAATTATGTTTAAAATTCCATTTGGGGAGCTTTAGTTCCTGGGGCTTGAGGTACATTCTTTTGAATGATGGGAATGATCCTAAAGTGACTCAAAACCCTGCCTGGTGAATAATAAGAGGGAAAAGCTGAAAAGTAACGAGACTTCTTCCCCACCATGCAATTCTCCAAGAGCCTCTGATGACCCTTCCCTAAGAAGCATGTCTACCACACTTCTAGCAGTACTGTCACAGAACAGCTATGCAGTCCCCTACATAAGTTTTCTGATCAATGTATTGTCTACGTCAGCAATGCTGGTTGGAAACCCTCCATCTTGTCAGTCATAGTGCCCATGTCAAATATATTAAGAAAAAATTTCCCATTACATGATTCTTTTTTTTTTTAAAAAAAATTTTTTTTTTTATTTATTTATGATAGTCACAGAGAGAGAGAGAGAGAGAGAGAGAGAGGCAGAGACACAGGCAGAGGGAGAAGCAGGCTCCATGCACCGGGAGCCCGACGTGGGACTCGATCCCGGGTCTCCAGGATCGCGCCCTGGGCCAAAGGCAGGTGCCAAACCGTTGCGCCACCCAGGGATCCCCATTACATGATTCTTTATCATATACACAAGAAAGGCAAATATAAAAAAAAATGTCATGTCTCAGAGATAAAAATCAACATTCTGTAGCCAGAAGGACCACAGTTGCTCAAGCCTGAACAGAAGAAAAGAAAAGAAAAACAATGGAGGGCAGCTGTGGATATTTTATTCCAATTCTTAGCTGTTTTACAAAAATAACCTTTTATCTTTCCCAACAAGTTATCTGAGCTGCAGTCTTATTCAAGGTACATGCATTCCATTATCAAGTGATAGGTCAATAAAGTCCTAAGGAGTCTACACCCAAGGACATGTCTAATACCTGTCTGATTCACATACAGGTTTCTCAGGGCATCTCCTAAGAGTCAAATACAAGATCCAGTCAGTACTCTAGAAACCCCTATATATTTGATTTATTTTAAAACTTGCAGTTCTTTTAGGATCATTTTCTCCAAGATTCATCAGGTGCTTATCTACCCAAAATATGCATCAAGAGCTGCTCTCACCTAAAATGACTGTGAGTGCTTAGATTTTGATGATGAACAGCATGTATATATCCATATTTAGGAATGCAACAAGAGTTCTTTAATGAGATCATGAGTATGTCACAAGCAATGCAATCATTTAGTCAAAACAAAATCCTACTTAATTGGCCAAAAGATAAATGGGGGGGGGTGTCATCAGCACCTGGGCAGGATATATAAAGGGCCCAAAGCAGGACAAAGACATTCTCACCTGACAACATCCAAATCCTCTCACCAGTCCAAACCTAAACAGCCCCACATATCACCATGTCCGGCTCCTGCTGTGGTTCCATCTGCTCCTCCCAGGGCTGTGGCACAGAATGCTGCCAGCCCTGCTGCTGCCGCGACCCCTGCTGCTGTCGCCCCGTGAGCTGCCAGACCACCGTGTGCCGCCCCGTGACCTGCACCTGCCGCTGCACGCGCCCCATCTGTGAGCCCTGCCGCCGCCCTGTGTGCTGTGACCCCTGCTCCCTGCAGGAGGGCTGCTGCCGCCCCATCAGCTGCTGCCCCACGTCCTGCACTGCCGTGGTCTGCCGCCCCTGCTGCTGGGCCTCCACCTGCTGCCAGCCCATCTCTGTGCAGGCGCCCTGCTGCCGCCCCTCCTGCTGCCAGCCTGCCCCCTGCCGCACCACCTGCAGGACCTCCCCCTGCTGCTAAGAAGTGTACCGACTGTCTAGAACAAGCTATCAACTTTCTGAAAACGTAGTACTCCCATCTCTGCCTAACAAACCTCCTGCCCTGAACTATCAAGACCCCAAGTCAACCAGAGGTTGAATGGAAATACAGGCTCACTTATTAAGACTTGGGCTGTTCTCAAGTCTTTGTAACACTATCAACTCCCTTCTTCCCACTGTAGATCTTAGATCTTGTGGCATGCTTCTTTTCTAATAAACTTCTCATCTTTGGCCTAGAAAATACATTTTTGGTTTTACTTGTTCATTCTAATTTTTTTCATTAAGTTTATTTTTTATTTTACTTAAATCAATTTGCCAACATATAAAATATACTGATTGCCTACATCTGCAAGTCACAGGCTAGATGGTATATGATAAAATTAAAATTGAGTTGAAAATGCTCCCCTCTTCAAGAAACTTCTAGGGAGATAAATGAAATTCACAATGATGCAACTAAAAATTATAAAATGAAAAAAAAAAGTACGACATACATTGATGTCAACAGAGAAATCGGTATTGACTAGGGAGGGAGAACAAGGAAAACTGAGAAGGGAGCTAGCATTTTGTATAGGTTAACATTTTGACATGCAGGTATAAAAGATGATAGCATTCTCAACACTGGTAATAATACACATGAAGGTATGGAGAGAGGGACTGTTCAGAGGATAGTTTGGCTGGGAACACTGGATATATGTAGAATGATAGTGGAAAATAAATTTGGAAAATGTGTATGCTTTGAATACTAACCAAAGGAGTATGCCCTTAGTGCAGTAAGTACTAGGGAGCTGTTGAAAGTCTTGGGGCAAGTGAATGGCACAAAGGGTATTCTTATGGTAGCTGCTTATCAAAAATAAGGCCAAAGGCTAGACATATAATAGCTATACAGAAACAATTCAAGAGGCCATTGTACTGGTCCAAGTGATATACAGTAAGAACTGACCTACAATGATAGCCATGGAATAAAGAAGACACAAAGAGTAGGGCAGACATAGAAACTCAGAAGATATATTACCTAATTGTGGGAAACAAATAGTTAAGAATGAAATGTGTTGGAATGCCTAGGTGGCTCAGCAGTTGAGCATCTGCCTTCAGCTGAGGGTGTGATCCTGAGGTCCTGGGATCAAGTCCCTTAACAGTCTCCCTGCAGGGAGCCTGCTTCTCCCTCTGCCTATGTCTCTGTCTCTCTCTCTGTCTCTCATTAATAAATAAATAAAATCTTTTAAAAAATCAAATGTGTTATTGCAGCTTTAGGTAAAACTCTTTTGTGAGAAGACACCTAAAAGAATCTTAACATATTCATGCTTATTTACTGTATGTTTACTACTCCATAGCATTTCTGCCCACTACTAGTATTTCTCTTCTTGAGCTATTCTAAAGTATTTTTTAAAAATAAGGAGACAAAGAGTTTTAATACTTAATTGATCCTGGAAAACAGCATGGTATAAAATAAAATGAATTGATGTAGGAGGGAGAGATAGAAGTTTTATACCCAGCTCTTCTGGCTGTCTATTGTGTGAATTAACCAAGTCACTAATCTCTCCAAAATGCAGCCACTCCTAGACTCAGTAGTATTCTAACATCATCTGATGCCAAGAGGAAATTAAAAGCAGTCTATACCAAAAAATCAGTGTTCCAACTTAAAACTATAAGGATGGATGTTAGTATATTTGAATCTTTTCCTCGATTCATCCCTCCTATCAGTACTACAATGATTTGTACACTAGAGCAAGATATGAGGCAGACAGATTGAACCTCCCTTCTGCACAACCCTTTAGTGCTCTGTGCATAATATGATGATTTAATAAACATTTGATACTTATAAAAACAATGATGTCAGTTTCTTTTAAAAAATGTCAGTTTCTATAACTATACAATCAAATGTTTGGACAAAACAATTTATTGTTTTTGATCTCTGATACTTGATGATTCCTTCAACCACTTTTCAACTTCATACATGTGGTCATGGTTATCATATGACATGAATATCTTTCTTGATACTGGCATGAATCACATTCTAATGTAATTCTATCACTGTTCAAACCAATACTTCCACCTCATAAAAAGCTAACTATGTGCTTCTATTCAAGATTGGAAGGAAAGAATAAACCTACCACAAATAGCAATAATATGCTCTTTTGGCCACCACTTCTTTTTTCATTTCCCCCCATGTAAACACTACACATTCTTCTTTTGACAACATGTTCTTTCTTTTGGTAACCACCAAAACTGTTTCAAATTTATTTTCCTGAATGTATATCCAGCTTTCTGGCTATGTACTGTGTAAATGGAGCAGCTAGTCACTTACCTCTCCAAATTATAGTCATTCCTAGATTCAACAGTATTCTAACATTGGCTGGTGGTGAGGGGAAATTAAAAGTGGTCTATATCAAAAGATCAATCCTTTTCCACTTATACCTATTGAATGATATTTGATCATTCATTTCCTACCCTGCCTTATATGCACTGTAATCCAGAAAGGTTATTTCCTAACTTCTGCTTTTCCTTTTAGTGGTTCCCCTTCATAAATTCAATTGTTGTGCTCTTTGGTCTAATATCCTTTCACAGGACACATGGTGATTACATAAATTGAAAATAAATCCCACTTATGAGAAATAAATACTATCTAGATAATCTATATAGCAGTGATTTTTATCATTCATAGAAAAATATAAATTACACTTACATTTCTGTGTAGTATTTTCCTCATTAATGGCTATGAATTTTAGGCTTTCTTTTAAATTTTGGCTAATAAAATATCCATAGTAAATTGGAATGGAACAGTTTTTGTTCTCTACATCTTCCTGAGTGATGTTTTCTCAAGTCTGAAGTGTGAGATTCAGGAGAGATCATGGAAATTGGGAGAGATTCAATTTCTGGAAAAATCTATGGATTTCTATCAATGTGAAGTTTATCAGAGTTTCTATCTGACTAACTGTAAAGACTATAATCTTAATTATAGTCAATTTCCATGATCTCTCCTGAATCTCACACTTCAGACTTGAGAAAACATCACTCAAAATGTCTTACATAAGAAAGTCAATTGTTACTAATTTTTTCTGGAGACTTGAGTTTGGTGAATATGACCCTAAAATCACATCATCTTATGAGTGAGAGTCACTTTGTCAGGTGATGCAGAATGGAAGCTGAGACTTAAGGAGAAATTACAGCATTGTTTGGAAATGAAACAATAACATTTCTATTAAGGATGAAACATTTAGTGAATATTAGCTGAGCAATAAGGAAAAACCAATCTGAGGATGCATTTAAAATAACTCAATATTTGAACAATCAAAGGACTCTGGAAAAGCTTGTTTAAAGAGTAACAAGATAAAAATGCTGTCCACCACAAACAAAGGAACTGGCCAAGACCTATAAAAGGCCCAAGTGGAATAAGCAGCTCTCACTCAGAAACTCCACTAAGCAACCCAACTCTCAACCCAGCTCCTGACCATGGCCTGCTGCTCCACTAGCTTCTGTGGATTTCCCACCTGCTCCACCAGTGGGAACTGTGGCTCCAGCTGCTGCCAGCCTAGCTGCTGTCAGACCAGTTGCTGCCAGCCAACCAGCTGCCAGACCAGCTGCTGCCAGCCAACTTGCTGTCAGACCAGCTGCTGCCAGCCCAGCTGTGGGACTGGCTGTGGCATTGGTGGTGGCCAGGAGGGTGGCAGTGGAGCTATGAGCTGCCGAGTCAGGTGGTGCCGCCCTGACTGCCGCGTGGAGGACACCTGCCTGCCCCCCTGCTGCGTGGTGAGCTGCACACCCCCAACCTGCTGCCAGCTGCACCATGCCCAGGCCTCCTGCTGCCGCCCATCCTACTGTGGACAGTCCTGCTGCCGCCCAGCCTACTGCTCCTACTGCTGCCAGCCCACCTGCTGCCAGCCCACCTGCTGCCAGTCTACTTGTTGAAAACCTCATTCTAAAGGAATCCTGAGAAACCGGTACTTCAAAATGAGCCAATGTAGAGTCCCAACAACATCTGAGCTCTAATACTCAAAATCCAGCTTGCAAACTCTTATCACATGGCTACATAATTTTCCTAAGATGTGAATTAATTTATAATCGAAGACCAAAAATATTTCATAAACGTCGATATGAACAGAAGTCCTACAAGTTTAAGAGAAATATGTAAAATTTTACTATAAATGTCTGAAGCAGCTCAACAGCTCTTTGGAGTTGGGATTTAATAAAATTTTTATTCTTCAGTGATGTAGTCATTGTTGGAGCTTTCTTTTCTTTGGAATTTTTTATTGCTATTGGGGTACTTGGATTTTTCAAAATCTCAATAACTATGCTATGACAGTATGGTTTTTCTTAATTTTTGTCCTGTTATAAAGGTCTTTGAAAGATGGTTTTTCTTTGTTTTACCATTAAATAGTCTAATATCTGCAGCCAAAATCTATGATTAAAAGAATCTATCAGAAAAAAAAAAGAATCTATCAGTATTTAAGAATTATTCCCCAAGGTCCTCACATATGCAAACTGATGGGCTAGGTGTTCCAGAAGATCAATTTTACAAAAAGGAATTTTTATGTCATTTAGCTTCTTGAGGTGTTACTAAATCTTTTTATTTCAGTCACATGACTCAGTGTACAATTCTTTCAATTATCAAGGGTATAAAAGGGTAATACATAATTGGAAAGACAGTAAACATAAGATTTCAAATTACTAGCATAAGATGTAAAGGCATCCTGAGTTCTTGTCACTACTTGGTAACTAAGAATCTATGGATTCTTGAGCAAGGCCTTTTGCCTGCCTGGGCACCAGTTGAAAGCCTGGAAAATAAGAGAATTGACTTTCATTGCTTACAACATCCCTCTCAGGCAGAGGATAGATTATTTCCTAAACAGGTAATAATGCACTGACAATTAGTCTCTTCAGATACCCAATAGGGAAAAAGTATTCAGTGGTCAAATAATGTTGCATGCATTTTCACCATTTTAAGGTTTATATAAAGCACAATAGAATATTAAAGAAAGCTCTAAAACTATTATTCCCAAGTTGATTTAATCAGGGAATCTTCCATTTATTTATTATTAACTAACATCCTGTAACACTAGTATTCTTCAAAATATACTTTGGAAAATGATGAAAGGGAATTTCAACTAATGTTTCTCTAACATCTATACAGTTCTTTCATGTATTGTTAAGTAGAAAACAAATATTCATTACAGGAAGGGTTTAAGCAAGCATGATACTGGCATTCACTATGTCCAGTCTTATTCTAATCTCCAGAGAGAGAGGTCTAGAATGAAGCATGGATGAAATAAAAAAACACATAGTAAGACCTTCCATTTTAATGGATAAAATCAAAGTGGTAAATGAGTGGCAGGAGATAAAGGGAAATGGGGAATGATTACTAAAGATTATTAGCTGATGAAAAAGTTTTTAAGCTAGAGAAAGGAATGGCGGTTGCAAAACATTATGGATGCACTAAAAGTCATTCAATTGTACATTTTAAAATGGTTTAGTATACATTATGTGAATTTCACTTCAACTTAAAAAACTAAGTCAAAGGCATGGGGTTTCCACTAACACGACTTACCAGCATTAGAAAAAAAGCACCACCTTTAGGTAGACACAGTCTATAGAATATACAGCTTACTGAGCCTATAGGATCTTTGTGTGAAAAAGGCTCTCCCTCCTCTGAGAGGACAGAGCCTCCCATCAGGGCACAACCTACACATTCATACACAATGTGTCTAAAACATGTTCAACACTCTACGTCCCTCATATACCACTCTCTTAGCTTCCAACAGATTAGGAAGACTTAGGTTGGATGCACCTTTTACTTAGAAGGGCTTCAGCTTGAAGCACCAAAAGAGCCAAGTGGACATGCAGAAGAGAAGAAGATCTTATTACTTGATATAGAATAAAAAATGGGGGATGTTCAACTGGTTGGCATATCAACCATATCTTATCACTCAGGAAAGTAAGGCAGAGGCAACTGAATTAGAGAACTAGTAAAATGGACTTTAAGGAATTGAGAGAAGCCCCAAAATTTACAATAAGAAACTCAGAACCTTGATCTCTTAAAGAAAAATAACTCAATATATAAGTATCTATAAACAGAAGGTAAACATTCAATAATAAAAACATAAGGGAAGGGAGAAGAAATGTGTGGGAAATATCAGAAAGGGAGACAGAACGTAAAGACTGCTAACTCTGGGAAACGAACTAGGGGTGGTAGAAGGGGAGGAGGGCGGGGGGTGGGAGTGAATGGGTGACGGGCACTGGGGGTTATTCTGTATGTTAGTAAATTGAACACCAATAAAAAATAAATTAAAAAAGAAAAAAAACAGAAAAAAACAAACAAACACATCCTTTCTTCTTTTGGTACTACTGTGTCTGGGCCCCATCACTTAAATGAAGTAATGAAAACCAAAGAGAATAAGCAAAGTAATAAAATAGTTTTAAATGTAAAATGACTGGCATTCTTTTCTCAAAGAAGACCACAGATAGAGATATCCAGCATTTAAACAGGACATAAAATCTACACAGAAACATCATGAATGATTATAACTTCTTACTCTATTTGTATGAGAACCAATCAAGAAGAAATGGATTTAAGCGGTAGGAGAAAATAATTTTATTTTCTTAATTTATTTGGGAAGGTAAGGGAATGTTCAGATTTGTCTGTGGCAGAGGAGTAGAATTCTCAAATTTTAAGTGTCATACCTTATGTGATGGTTAATCTTATGTATCAACTTGACTGGTTTAAAGGAGATATGGTTTAAAAGAGAGCTGGTAAAACATGATTCCTGGGTATGTCTGTGAAGGTGTTCACAGAAGGAATTCACATATGAGTCTGCAGAATGAGTAAAGAAGATTGTCTTCACCAATGTGGGTGGGTATCATCTACTCCATTGAGACCCGGAATAGAACAAAAAGGCAGAGAAAGGGTGAACTGTTCTATAGCTCAAGCTGGGACATCCATTTTCTGCCTTTAGACTTCACTGCTCCTGGTGGGACTTCTCAGGCTCCATATCTGTGTGAGCCAATCCCTCACAATAAATACACACACACACACACACACACACACACACACACACACACACACACACATCCTATTAGTTCTGTTTCTCTGGAGAACACTTACTAGAACATCTTATTCTTAATAATTCTCTGAAGGCAATTAAAGCCCAGAAACATGAAAACTGAGTTAAGTTTTGCACCAATGTTAGATGCTAAAAACAGTGCCACACCAGAAAAGTACAGAAATAGAGATTTAACCAACAACATTACTATCTCCAGTGCCTTTATCAGGAGGTATTTCAACTCCTCAAACATCTGAATTGTTTGCAAGGGGAGATAAATGTTTTTAGTATCAGAGATTCTACTGAATTTAAATATGAATTAAATAGCTCCTGAGATTGTAATGGTGACAAACCTACATATTCCAAACATCCAAGGTGGAAAAATTAGCTAATCAAAGAATCTGTGATGTAGATTTGCTTAAGGAGAGGAGGCAAAAAATTCACATACCTTTTAACTCAAAATTTGATGTGGGATTTGAAAGTGTCTTAATTTTGACTTGGGAAGAATTATGATCTTAACTCAAAACTGTCATTTCTGGAGAAGCAGGACTGAACACCTGGTATTCTGATTCAACCTGTATAAGTAGCATTTTAAAATTCATTTCCCTATAATAGAATCCATACTCAACAGAGACCAGGTCACCTTTCATTGCACCTGCACAAATTCAATTATATTAGCTTTCAGTGAGTTGGACTAGTTTCTAATATGTACAGTAAACTGCATATTGCAGATCTAACACACATGCTCCAGTGTTAATACACTGAGTGTGATTTTTATGCAGTTAAGGACATTTAAACTATAGGACATTCTAATATCAAAATTTAGATAAAGTCACAAGTCAAATAGGTTAATAACCTTTTTAGCACTTGAGATTTTCTTGAAATGTGCTTATTATATAGTTAAAAAAATAAAATTTTCAGAGAAGCCTCTAATTGTGTTGTTACTTACCCTAAATGCTGCCTTTCTTCCTTTGACTCTAAAAAAAGTTTGAAAGTGGGCCACATTTTTACATCTTTTCTTACCCTTTGATTTTCTCTACAACAATTGCTTACATTTGGAAAACAGAGCATTTTTTAAGATTTTATTTATTTAAGAGAGAGAGTGTGTGCATGTGTGTGAGAGAGAGAGAAAGAGAGAGAGAGAGAGGGAGAGATCACAAGCAGGGAGGAGGGCAGAGACAGAGGGAGAAGCAGACTCTCCACTGAGCAGGGAGTTCAGTGTCCATCCTAGGACACTGGGATCATGACCTGAGCAGAAGGCAGAAACTTAACCGACTGAGCCACCCAGGCACCCTGGAAAAAAGTATTGACTATAGTGGTTGAAAGAGTTTAGTCTGGAGTCAGATGATGTGGGTTCAAATCTCAGATTCAGGGCAGCCCAGGTGGCTCAACGGTTTAGCGCTGCCTTCGGCCCAGGGCATGATCCTGGACACCCGGGATCAAGTCCCACATCGGGCTCCCTGCATGGAGCCTGCTTCTCCTTCTGCCTGTGTCTCTGCCTCTTTCTCTCTCTCTCTGTCTCTCATGAATGAATAAATAAAATCTTTAAAAAAATTCAGATTCACCACTTCTTGCTGTGAAACTAGGCAAGAGATGTAAATCTGTTTGAGGCTCAGTTTCATTACATGGATGATGGGAGTAGCTATAGGCGTGGCTCATGGGATCGCAGTAAAAATTAAATGAACTGATACAGGCAAAGTAGTCAGAACCATTTGGGCACCCAAGTGCTCCAGAAACTGTGATCAGTAACAATTCATCCACATTTCTCAGTCACCCAAAAAGCATCCCTTTCTGGCCAGCTGGATCACTTTGTTTCATGGTCAAATTGAAGATAAGAAAGATAAATGGGCAGTAGTTGACATCAGGGCCATGTTGCTGGGAATTAAACTGTCATGTGAGGCCCAAGAGCTCGATTATTAGGATCAACATTGAGTAATACTGACACTCCTTAAAGATGAGGCATTATTGGTCATTGCCCATTATTCTTAGGGCAATGACCAAATTTTAACAAATATGAGGGACTGTGGGATGTGTAGCCAATGAATGCCAATGATTACTTGACTGTGGTAAAGAATACTAATTGTAGACCAAATAAAATGAACTTTAAAAGCCTTTTAGAGGTTGAAAAATAACTCAGGAACAGGGAAATTATTATTCAGAGACAGATTATTTATACACAGACAAGAAAGAGATTTTGAGAATTATGTAAATCATAGCTAGCCAAGCCTTATAAAAGGCCCAGCATGGAAGTCACTACCAAATCTCAAAAACTTCTCTTAGCAACCCAGCTCTCAACCTAAGTTCTGACCATGGCCTGCTGCTCCACTAGCTTCTGTGGATTTCCCACCTGCTCCACCAGTGGGAACTGTGGCTCCAGCTGCTGCCAGCCTAGCTGCTGTCAGACCAGCTGCTGCCAGCCAACCAGCTGCCAGACCAGCTGCTGCCAGCCAACTTGCTGTCAGACCAGCTGCTGCCAGCCCAGCTGTGGGACTGGCTGTGGCATTGGTGGTGGCCAGGAGGGTGGCAGTGGAGCTATGAGCTGCCGAGTCAGGTGGTGCCGCCCTGACTGCCGCGTGGAGGACACCTGCCTGCCCCCCTGCTGCGTGGTGAGCTGCACACCCCCAACCTGCTGCCAGCTGCACCATGCCCAGGCCTCCTGCTGCCGCCCATCCTACTGTGGACAGTCCTGCTGCCGCCCAGCCTGCTGCTCCTACTGCTGCCAGCCCACCTGCTGCCAGCCCACCTGTTGTGAGCCCACCTGCTAAAAGCCAGGTTGTTGATTTTTGATTTGAAGTTTCAACTTCCAAATCAATTCATGAACTAATTTTCTCTTCCACTAATCATGGACCACTAACAAATTCTTGAACTTTTATTTGGATTTTGTTGTGGGGGATACCACACATTTGGGCCTCACAGATCTATCTGATTCCATTCAATTCTGGAAAGACCTCATTCTCCCCACTGAGGTTGCCAAAATATAAATTTAACTCAAGAAATTGCCTTCAGGACGCATGTGAATTTACTCTCTATGACTCAGTGCCACCGATGCCACAGAAGAACCATCTGTCCTTCTCAGATATGTACACCTCCTCTATGCCACCATTCTGCAAGCTGCAGTTTTTATGAAAGGGAATTAATATACCAAGGTCTATTAAATTTTATTTGGTGCAACAAACATACCTATTCTTCTTCATTGAGTGTGTTCTTTATATGTATTTCATAAAAAGTCACTAAAGATTTTAGTCTGTTTTGGATATCCCACATTGCTGTCTAGGAAATTTAATCAGATCCAATGGATGTTAATCCCCATAGAAAGATAAAGCAAAGGCAGTTATATAGGGCCTCAGAAGTGGCACAGGCTCTATTTCCAAATCTTGACCTCACAAAATGTTTCCATAGAGTTACAGAAATCGGGAACTCTGAATCCAGAGCCAGAATATGATGTATTTTTTTCAAGTCTATTAGAGGAATGCTCTTTCAGGCTATCTTCAAACTGTGGTAACATAAACTAGTATATTACACTCTTCCATTTATATGTAGCCTTGAAGAGTAAAGCAAGAGAGCTATAAGTTAGGGAAGACTCTCTGAGGAAATATACTTTTGGTTAGATAGAAAATTTTACTTTTCTTTTTCCAGTTTCTAAACTGAAAGTGAAGATAATAACGTAACGAATTTGGTTTAAAATTTTCAAAAAATAAAAAATAAAATAAAATTTTCACTTAGAAATACATACATTTATTATACATACACATGCATTTATACATACTACACAACAAATGTAAGTTTAACATACAATGAATGTACACATATTTAAATACAGCATCAGGAAATGCTTAATAAATCTGGGCAGATTTTAGACAATGATTAGGATTAATTTGTGGTTTCTTGAAATTAGAACTGGAGGAAGCCAGGGGCTCCTGGGTGGCTCAGTCAGTTAGGCGACTGACTCTTGGTTTCAGCTCATGTTGTGATCTCTGGGTCAGGGGATCAAGCCCTGCACTGGGCTCTGGGCTTAACTCAGAGTCTGACTGGGACTCTCTCCTTCTCTTTCTGCTCCTCCCTCCTGCTCTGTGTCTGTCTGTCTGTCTGTCTCTCTCCCCCTCTAAAATAAATAAATAAATCCTTTTTTAAAAAGAACTGGAGGGAACTGAAGTTAATTCTTTTCTATTAAAAATACTTTAGTTAAGATTTTTTTAAAATATTTTTTATTGGAATTTGATTTGCCAACATATAGTATAACACCCAGTGCTCATCCTGTCAAGTGCATCCCTCAGTGCCCGTCACCCAGTCATCCTATCCCCCTGCCCACCTCCCCCTCCACTACCCCTTGTTCGTTTCCCAGAGTCAGGAGTCTCTCATGTTCAGTGAAAATTAATAAGACAGGAAACAACAAATGTTGGAGAAGACGTGGAGAAAGAGGAATCCTCTTGCACTGTTGATGGGAATGTGAACTGGTACAAGCCACTCTGGTAATCTGTGTGGAGGTTCCTCAAAGAGTTAAAAATAGCACTGCCCTATGACCCAGCAATTGCACTACTGGGGATTTACCCCAAAGATACAGATGCAGTGAAAAGCTGAGACACCTGCACCCCAATGTTTATAGCAGCAATGTCCACAATAGCCAAACTGTGGAAGGAGCCTCAGGGTCCCTCAAAAGATGAATGGATACTTTGGTTAAGATTACAATGCTTTATTCTTTCAAGGGTTAATGGAAATCAAGTTTGGAAAGCATGAAAAAGGATAACGTGTAATCAGAGAATCAGTTTTCCCAACATTTCCTCTAGAGATCTGATCCAACCCAGAAGACACCCTTTAACAACAGAACAAAAATGGAAATGTTTTGTCTTCTTGTTCCTTTGATTTTAGCTACTGACCATTTTCAGGTAGCACTACCTAAGAGCTCCTTTTGAGAAAAAAGTATAAAGTAAAATGACAAGTGAGTTGGGTAGAATGCAAATTTGGCTGTTTATCACTACAATACACTGCCCATCATTCATTCCTTCCTTGATTCAACAAGCATTTACTGAGTGCTCACATTCAGGATGGTGCAGAAGGCACTACCTAGAATACTAAAATGGATCAGACATGGCAGATCATGCCCTTAAGGAATGAAGGATATGGTAGAGCAATTACACAATTTTAGCCCAGGGGTGTCTGAGAGATCATCTCATTTTGCAGATGAATAAACCAATGTTCAGAGGGATTAAGTGACTTTTCTGAGGTCACAGAATCACTTAATGGTAGAACTAGTTTGAGAAGCCTGCTTAGTTTAATTAGTTCAATTTAGTTCTCATAATCACCTAAAGCTGGACTCCTTTAAAGTCCCCTATTAGCTTAAAATTCTATGATTTTTTTTTATTCAAAAGCACCAACTAAAAACAATTGAGGATTTATCAACAGGGGGATGATTGAATAAAGTGTGGTATGATCATAGTCTGGAATATTGCATAGCTGTTTAAAAGAATGACTAATACATATGAGATATGCAAAAAAAATTAGATAACCTAGATAAAATGGATAAATTCCTAGAATCACATAATCCATCATGAATCATAAAGAAACAGAAAAATCTTAAATCTATCTATGAATCATGAAAAATCTAGAAAAATCTGTACAGATCTGTAACTAACAAGGAGATTAAATTAGTAATAAAAAACCTCCCAACAAATAAAATCCAAGTACCAGAAGCTTCACTGGCAAATACTACCAAATACTTAAAGAAGAGTTACAACCAATCATCCTCCAACTCTCCCAACAAAATAAATAGGAGGGAACACTTCCAGACTCACTCTATGAGGTTAGCATTACCCTGATACCAAAGCCAAAAACACTATGAGAAAACTAGAAACCAGTATCCCTGATGAATATTGATGCAATATTCCTCAACAAAATACTATCAAACAGAATTCAACAGTATAGTAAAAGGATTATATACACCATGACCTAGTGGGATTTTATCTTAGAATGTAAGGATGGTTCAACAGACAAAAATCAATGAATGTAATACATCACATAACAGAACAAAGAGGAGAAAACACATGGTTATCTCAATAGATGGAAAAAAAGGATTTGATGGAATATAACACTTTCATAATAATAATAAAAAAAAAAAACAGAAAACAAAACCACTCAACAAACTAGGAGTGGAAGGGAACTACATCAGCCTAATAAAAGCCATATATGAAAGCCCACACTAACATCATACTCAGTGGTAAAAGACTAGAAAGCTTTTCCTCTATATCAGGAAAAAGAGGGACACCTGGGTGGCTTAGTGGTCAAGCATCTACCCTCAGTTCAGGGCTTGATCCCAGGGTCTTGGGATCAAATCCCACATCAGGCTCCCCACAGAGAGCCTGCTTCTCCCTCCGCATATGTCTCTGCCTCTCTCTGTGTGTCTCTTATGAATGAATGAATAAAATCTTTTAAAAAAAGATTAGTAAAAAAGAGAAGGGTGCCCACTTTTATTTATTCTATTTATCATAGTACTAGAAGTTCCAGCTAGAGCAATTAGACAAGAAAAAGAGGCAAAAAGCTTCCAAATAAGAAAGAAAAAAGTAAAACTGTCTCTACTTGCAGATGACATGATATGATATATAGAACACCCTAAAGATTCCACCAAAAGAAAAAAATTAGAAGAAAATGATTAGAACTCATCAACAAATTTAGTAGAGTTGCAGGATAAAAAATCAATATACAAAATCAGCTACATTTTTATATACTAACAACAATCTATCAGAAAGAGAAATTAATTAAAAAAATTAAAAAAGAAAAAAAGAAAAAAAGAAAGAGAAATTAAGGGGCCTGGGTGGTTCTGTCAGTTAAGCATCAGACTCCTGATTTCAGCTTAGGTCATGATCTCAGGGTGGTGAGATGGAGCCCCACATTGGGCTCTGCACTAGGCATGGAGCCTGTTAAGATTATCTCTCTCTCCTTCTCCCTCTGCCCCTCCTCCCTGCTCTCTCTCTTGCTCTCTCTCTAAAATAAAAACGTAAAAGTAAATAAAGATAAATTTTTTAAAAAAGAAAGAAATTAAGAAAGCAATTCCATTTATAATAGCATCAAGAAGAATAAAATACTTAGGAATAAATTTAAACAAAGAGATGAAAGATCTGTGTACTGAAGACTAGAAGGCATTGATGAAAGAAATTAAAGAAGGCACAAATATATGGAAAAGTATTCCATATGTATAAGTTAGGAGAATCAGTACTATTAAAATGCCCATACTACTCAAAGCAATTTACAGATTCAATGTGATCTCTATCAAAATTCTAATGGTATTTTTCACAGAAATAGAAAAAAAACATCCTAAAATTTGTATGAAACCATAAAAGGTTCTGAATAGTAAATCAATCTTGAAAAAAAGGAACAGAGCTGGAGGCATAATACTTCCTGATTTCAAATTACATTATACAGCTACATTAATCAAAATAGTATGATACTCACATAAGGCAGTAATATAGACTAGTGAAATAGAAGAAAAGTCCAGAAAGAAACCTCTATATAAGGTCAAATAATTTTTAATGAGAGTATCAAGACCATTCAATAGGGAAGGAGACTCTTTTCAACAAATGATGCTGGGAAAAGCAGATATCCACATGCAAAAGAATGAATGTGGATCCTTACATCATACACAAAAATTAAGTGAAGATGGATAAAAAACCTAGAGTTAGGAGCTAAAACTGTAAAACTCTTAGAAGAAAAAATAAGGGGAAAGCCTCATGACATTAGATTTGGCAGTGATTTCTTGGATATGACACCAAAAGCATATACAACAAAAGTAAAAAACACATAAATTAAACTATATCAAAATTTAAAACTTCTGTGCATCAAAGGATCAATGAACAAAATGAAAATTCAATCTACAGATTAGGAGAAAGATTTGTGAATCATATATATGATAAGAAACCAATATTTAGACTATATAAAAAACTCCTACAACTCAACAGCAATTGAAAATTGGGCAAAGGACATGAATGAATGGACACTTCTCCAAAGAAGATATACAAATAGCCAACAAACATTTGAAAAGACATTTCACGTCACTAGTCATTACAGAAATGCAAATCAAAACCACAACTGATAAACAACCTCATACCCACAAGACTGTATAGTCTCAAAAAAAAAAAGTGCTAGCAAGGATGTGGAGAAATTGGAACCCTTGTGTACTGTTGGTAGAAATGTAAAATAGTGCAGCTACTATGGGAAACAGTATGGCAGTTACCAAAAAAACTAAAAATAAAATTACCATGTAACCCAGCAATTCCACTTCTAAGTATATACCCAAAGAATTTAGAGTATGATCTTGAAGAGTATATTTGTACACCCAAGTTCATGGTTATATTAATCATAACAGCCAAAAGGTTGGAAGCAGCCCAAATGTCCATCAATGGATAAATAGATAAACAAACTGTAGTATATACATCCAATGGAACATTATTCAGACTTAAAAAGGAAGGAAATCCTGATATATTCTATAACATGGGTGAATCTTGAGGACATTATGCTAAGTGAAATAAGCCATTCATAAAAAAGACATATTGTGTATGATTCCACTTATATGAGGCACCTATGTTGGTCAAATTCATCAATACGGAAAGTGAAAAAGTGGTTACCAGAGGCCTAGGGAGAAAAGAATGGAAAAGTTGTTCTTTAATGGACAGTTTCAGTTTTGGAGGTTAAAAAGACTTCTAGAGATTGCACACCAAAGTGAATGTGCTTCAGCCTAGTGAACAGTGCACTTAAATGGTTACTATGTTAAATTTCATATTATATGTATTTTATTATAAGTACAATTTTTTAAAAGATTTTATTTATTTATTCATGAGAAACACAGAGAGGAGAGAGAGAGAGGCAGAGACACAGGCAGAGGGAGAAGCAGGCTCCATGCAGGGAGCCTGAAGTGGGACTCGATCTCGGATCTCCAGGATCACGCCCTGGGCTGAAGGCGGCACTAAACCGCTGAGCCACCCGGGCTGCCCCACTATAAGTACAATTTTTAAAAAATAAGTACATATAGACCCCATTATTTACTTAACTAAATATATTTATGGTTTATGTCTGCAAAAGCAGGGAGAAGTGTCAAAGAATATGCACCAAACTGAATATTTATTATTTCTGAAGTACTAGTTTTGGATCAGATGGATGTTTTGGGAAAGAGAGGAAAAATAATAATTTTTTTATGCACCTGTGTACTGTTTGACTTGTTAAAACACGTATTCATCACTGAATTTTATTTTTAATTTAGTAGAGTCAGAAAACAATCTACTAGCAAAAGTCATTAAAGGTTTCAACTGGGAATATGTACACTGATGGTTGAAGGCAAAAATACTGGTTAGAGCTCTTAGTGTCCTATAACTTGCACAAACAGATCCTAGGAAGGCATAGTTCTTTTGGATGTTGATTAATTTGGATAGTTCATGTTTTGATGACCCTAATATCAGCCATTCCAAATCTGAACAAATTCTTTTTATGAAGTCCTGATCCCTAATTTAATGATCACTTAGGAAGAAAATGTTCAGTTTAGATAAACTCGGTCTCAAGGTTAACAAAGGATAGGTATGATAAAGCAAACCAGGGTTAGCCCAACTCTAGTCTGTCATGTGATTTGCATAAAGAGGTGTTGCTCTGATTGGCTTCCATAATGATCCAGAGAGCAAAGACAAAACATAATGAGATCTAATTGAATAATGACCAAGCAGTCTATTGAAATGCTATTTATAACTTTCTAAACAACTCAAGTATCAGCCAATCAGAGACTTACTTTGCAAATGGTATCAAGGAACAATGCTGAATGTTAGGGAAATAGGCAGCTCTAGGAAATATATAAAAGGCCAGATGTAGAAGGCGCAGCCAAAACTCAAAAACTTCTCTTTAACAACCCAGCTCTTAACCTAAGTTCTGACCATGGCCTGCTGCTCCACTAGCTTCTGTGGATTTCCCACCTGCTCCACCAGTGGGAACTGTGGCTCCAGCTGCTGCCAGCCTAGCTGCTGTCAGACCAGCTGCTGCCAGCCAACCAGCTGCCAGACCAGCTGCTGCCAGCCGAGCTGCTGCCAGCCAACCAGCTGCCAGACCAGCTGCTGCCAGCCAACTTGCTGTCAGACCAGCTGCTGCCAGCCCAGCTGTGGGACTGGCTGTGGCATTGGTGGTGGCCAGGAGGGTGGCAGTGGAGCTATGAGCTGCCGAGTCAGGTGGTGCCGCCCTGACTGCCGCGTGGAGGACACCTGCCTGCCCCCCTGCTGCGTGGTGAGCTGCACACCCCCAACCTGCTGCCAGCTGCACCATGCCCAGGCCTCCTGCTGCCGCCCATCCTACTGTGGACAGTCCTGCTGCCGCCCAGCCTGCTGCTCCTACTGCTGCCAGCCCACCTGCTGCCAGCCCACCTGTTGTGGGCCCACCTGCTAAAAGCAAGGCTGCTGATTAATCAAGAATGAAATGGGAAGCTAAATCAGCTGCTCTGATCTCTGAAGAAGTGTTCAATTTTATTCCCATCATGATGTTTCTAAGCCAATCAGAAATAATGAATCTTAATCAGGCCCCTCTTGGATGTGCTGAATTAGCACAGGGAATACATGTATCAATCAGAGTATCTAGATATCCTGCCTTGTTAGAGAAGGCATCAGGGTAGGGTATTTCTTTATTTCAGTGACATCTCCCGTCTCCTCCCTATCTTTTGATCCCTGCATATTTTTAGATTTGCTTTCTCCTTGAATATACCATTAATTTCAAATAAAATGTTTAAATGTGTAAAGCAAACTGAGTTATTTTCTTTTTTCTACCTCTAAGCTTATCCATCTTTAGTTGGAATTCAAGTTAGTTTAGTTGGATTTGCATTTTGATAATAATCTTAAAGCATAAACAAAATCTAAACTGGAAAGATTAAATATTAATTACATTATGCATGAATCCATCAGTAAGTAAAATGTTCCATGCGTTAAATAATCTTTATAGTTATTCAAATACTTAAAATGCCTGGGTGGCTCAGTGGTTTAGCGCCTGCCTTCAGCCCAGGGAGTCTTGCATCGAGCTCCTGCATGGAGTCTGCTTCCCCCTCTGCCTATGTCTCTGCCTCTCTCTGTGTCTCTCATGAATAAATAAATAAAATCTTTAAAAAAATACTTAAAATGCTCTAACCTATTATGATTAGGTCTAGACAATAGACCTAAAGCCACTTTTGGCTAAAAATTTTAGGTTGCTCAAATCTATGGGATTTCCACCTAGATATACCTCTACCATTTTAATCTCCTTGCAGTTAGTTTATACACCAGATGGTTCTCCTTTATGCATGCCTAATATCTAAAGATTATATTACTTACTAAATAGATTTTAAAATATCTACCAGATACTATCTATTAGATGGCATTTTCCAAGAGCATTTAGGTTTAATTCCTATGTCTTAGCCTATTATATTCTTCCCACTGATCCCCAAATTACTCTTCAAATTTCAACTCCCAACACTCACCTCCATTTACTGTAAGTGTGTATAAAGTGTATCTGATCTAAATGAGGGTAGAACAAAAAGCCAGGGAGATTCTCTGTGAGTTCTACCAACACCAATGGTCAGACACATGCATTAGATATCTCAAACTATATATGTTGCACTTTGTAATCCAATTTGAAAGATGTTCTCTTAGGAAGTTAACACAAATCTAGAACAAAAAATACATTTTACCATTTAATTTTTAATTCCTCATTAAGTATTTTAATGCAACATCCAAAATAAAATAGGACAAAATATAGGACACTTTATGTAAAATATTTTCCAAGTTATTTACAAGATCCCAGCACTTACCTCTATCATTTAATTGGCAGCAATGATAGATCAAATGAATTTCAAAGAATATAATAAATGGCGATGCATTCTTCAAAACATCATAAATCCCAGATGGTTTTCCCTGAGACTTGGTTCAACTATTCAATGTAGAAAAATATTTCAGCACTTCCTAGTCTCTTTTGACAATGACAGGGACTCCTCCATGGACGGCGCTACAGCTTGAAAGTTCTATTAAATCATTTGTAAGTGGTCCATGTGTCCATGAATCATGCCTTTTACTCCACCTATTCAAAATCAGATTCAGTGAGCATTTACTGAAGTTCTACCTGAGGCTTAGCACTCTGCTAGATACCTTTATATAAACTATGTCACTTGGTTCACAAGAAAAGATTTCTCATCTAGAACATGAACAATATTTACATATTTCAAACTGATTGAAATCAAAGAAATTATAACAGTAATTTGATGTGATGTTGGAGTAAACTAGAAGCTTTTAGTTACGTATAACCAAAGGTACTCTTCTATTCAGAGGAAGTCCCAATGTCCTAAACTCAACAGAATTCAGTCTATACAGCCAGAAGGAAAAAAATAATAGTTGAAAATAAAAGCACAATTATCCTTAGCCTTAGAGATATGAATAGAGTGTCACGTGGAATAACCACCTCTACAAAATGAGGGTGTTGACATGGAGTAAAATGGACAGACTCTTTGAACATGGAAAACCACAAATGTATTCCAAAGGGCAAAGGACCAATATGAGGAGTTCAAATGAAACTATAAAACGAAGTAATTTCTAAACTGCTGCTCATAATGGGTCATAAGTATTTCAATGTAAGCCAATCAGAGGACCAATGAGGAACAAATTTAAACAAAAACAAGGAAGATATGTTAAGAATTTTATAAATAGAAGCTGGCTCAGATATATAAAAGGCCTGACATAGACCTTACCACCAAAACACCTCCAAGCAACCCAACTCTCAACCCAGCTCCTGACCATGGCCTGCTGCTCCACTAGCTTCTGTGGATTTCCCACCTGCTCCACCAGTGGGAACTGTGGCTCCAGCTGCTGCCAGCCTAGCTGCTGTCAGACCAGCTGCTGCCAGCCAACCAGCTGCCAGACCAGCTGCTGCCAGCCGAGCTGCTGCCAGCCAACCAGCTGCCAGACCAGCTGCTGCCAGCCAACTTGCTGTCAGACCAGCTGCTGCCAGCCCAGCTGTGGGACTGGCTGTGGCATTGGTGGTGGCCAGGAGGGTGGCAGTGGAGCTATGAGCTGCCGAGTCAGGTGGTGCCGCCCTGACTGCCGCGTGGAGGACACCTGCCTGCCCCCCTGCTGTGTGGTGAGCTGCACACCCCCAACCTGCTGCCAGCTGCACCATGCCCAGGCCTCCTGCTGCCGCCCATCCTACTGTGGACAGTCCTGCTGCCGCCCAGCCTGCTGCTCCTACTGCTGCCAGCCCACCTGCTGCCAGCCCACCTGTTGTGAGCCCACCTGCTAAAAGCCAGGTTGTCATTTCCAATTGCCCAGGACACAATATCTCTGGATAGCAGATCTCCTCAATCACCCTTGGGCCATCAGAAGTTCTTAGACTTCCATTTAGGTTTAAGTTATGGAGTTCTAAGTATATGAGTTTTATCTGATTTCATCCTGCACTGAATACCTTGGCTATCCACTGTGGTCACAGAAAAGCTGCAAACCTACCAGTTGGTTATCAAAATGCTTTGGATATACTATTTCTGATTTTTCTGTAGGGTTGAAAACTATTAATATTCTGTGGAATTAATCTTTGAGAACTATCCACAAGTCTAATTCTTTTCCCTGCTTTATAATCTTTTTTTTTTAGTTCTATTTACCTAACATTTTTTCTAACATCAAAGGCACCAGAGTAGAGTCAAGTGACTTTCCTCAGGTGTCATCAGAAAAAATGGAAGCTCTTCACCCAAAATTCACCTTCTAAGAAGTAGGCTAAACTTTTTCATAATTCAACATCTGATTCCAACCCTTTTTTTGCAGGGGGTGGGGATCATAATGATCTTGCCTGTTGGCTGTTTCAATTACACCTGTGATACAGTGTTTTCTGTCATTTCTTAATAAATATTATAACTGGGCAAATAAACCTTAGTCTGTGTTTCTACTTGTACATAGAATGGGTTAACTGTGATAATTTGTGAGTGCCTACTTGGAATAAATACATTTGTTTCTTTTTAAAAGAAACTGAAATCATATATAGTGCATTCATTTATTCATTCTATAAATATTTATTGACCATCACTTCTAAAGCAAGGACTATGGAGATCAGGAAGATGAAGAATTAATTCTTATCCTTGAGGACTTTGCTATGCATTAAGAAAAAGTATATGTGGGAAAATAGCCACAAAAATGTAACAAGATAAACTATATTCTCCTTAGTTGGTAGAAAAAAATCTCCCTGTCTTAGGGAGATGCTTTTGTGGCCACCAAGCTCTGATGATCCAACTTATAACAGGTACATCACATGTGACATACACATTGGCAAACCCAAAACCCCATGAGAAGGATGTAAATAAGTAGACATAAGACAGAAGGATTTTTTTTTTTACTTCAGAAAGGGAGTGAGGATAATAAAGAAGAGAGGAGAGACCCAGTCAGGAGGTCATGAATATTACCCTATGACTTATCCCCATTAAGTTACCAAACTCACACAATACTTAGAATAGGTCAGCTTCCCTATGAATATCAGTGGAAGAGCTGGATTTCATGTGTGGGTTGCTGCAAAAGGCGTTGGAAACAACCCAGGATGCAGACAGAGCAGGGGGGGATCTATAAGAAAGTAATGCCTCGGGAATGCTCAGAAATTGGAAAGGCTCTGGATGGCCATTGCTGTGGAAAGTAATATCTTGGTTATGTAGACCACAAAGAAGACAGAAGGGCCAGAAACAGGATTTCAAAAAGGAAAAAATCACTTTGGGACTAGCAGGAGCTATGTTGGGAGCAACATCTGGAAAGGCTTCACAAGGGAGGTAATCTTTTGGGGCCCTGATGATTGTTCTAAATGGAAGGAAAAGAGTTTAACCTCCCCACCTATAAGAGTGGCAAAAATCCAAAGCACAGACAACACACAATGGTGGTGAAATGCTGCTGGAGCAAAAAGAATTCTCTCTCAGTGCTGGTGGGAATGCACAATGGTACAACTTTGGAAGACACTTGGGCTGTTTCTTACCAAGCTAAACACAGGCTCATCATACAACCTAGCAATTGGGTGCCCATGTATTTATCCAAATAAGCTGAAAAGTTAAGTCCAGAAGATAGGGGGCAAGATGGCAACTCAACTCCCCTGGTCCCACCAACTCACCTAGATAACTTTCAAATCATCCTGAACACCTACGAATTTGAAGTGAGATTAAAGAGAGGACAGCTGGAACGCTACAGAGAGAAGGATTTTTGCTTCTAGCAAGGTAGGAAGGTGGAAAAAAATAAAATAAAAAAAGAATCAAGTGGGGAAGGGGCACCGCAAGGCACCAGGCTAAACCTGGCATCGAAAACCTTGGGGACAGGAAAGCCCAGCACGGGAGAAGCAGGAACTTTAAAAATCCACACCGGATTCTCCCTGGATGGAAAGTGCTCACCAGGGAAATCGGGCAGAATTGCAGGAGGGGCAATGAGGCCTCCAATTTCTCAGAGTCGCTAAAAGAGGAAGTGCGTGGGGGGAGAGCGCAGCACAAACTGTGAGCGCATCTCGGTAAAGGGCTGGAGCGCGCAGTCTTTGGGGCATCTAGGAGAAGCTGGTGGGTCAGGCGGGGGCTGTGGACAGAGGTGTCTGTGCCCTGCTGCCTTTGGGAGCCGCTACCCACCCCCTCCAGCGCGATTCTAGCACCACAGGGCTCCCGGATCCCAGGGCGCCAGGCAGACACAGCCCATGATCCTGTGCTCCCCCTGAGACAGGCAGAAGCGGGGACGGCACAAGACAGCGAAGACTCTCCTGCCACTGGGAGCCCCAAGATGTGCAGATCAATGCACCTGTGCTGTCCGGAAGCATCTATGCCAGTGCAAACTAGGAGACTGCATTAGTTACTGGTGGAGAGCTGACTCCAGAGCTGGACTTCTGGCCGCCGCCAGTGTTGTTGTTCCTTCTTGTGTCACCTTGTGCCTGGAAAGGTGGGGCTGCCAGGGAACAGAGGACTCACGGGGTAAGCAGCTCCCACTGAGCCCGCAGGGGATGGGGCATCTCCACGCAGGGGATGGGGCATCTCCACTCAGGCACACACACCTGAGAATCAGCACAGCAGCCCCTCCCCCAGAAGACCAGCTGGAAGGACAGGGGAAGAGCAAGTTCTGGACCAAACAGCACTGGAGAGCTCCAGGGGAAGTCGAGGGATTTATAGTATTAGAACTAGAGGGTAACCCCCATCCCCTTTTTCCAGTACAACTCATTTTTATATCAAACTAAAAATTTCCAATATTTTTTCTCTTTTCCCGCCTTAAATTATAATATTTTACCACCTCTTCATTTTTAAGTTTCTTCCTTTTTGACTTTCATATTTCTACAATTACATGTCTTAGATATATTTTCCACTTCTAGATTCCCTTCAACGTACTCAATTTAATTTTGGGAGATATATGAGATATGTTTTTTTGTTTTGTGTTTTTTGTTTTCTCTGCCTCATTTTGTTCTACTATGGCGGAAGTTAATACCTTCTAAAACATGACCAGCATGCAGCCAGAACCAAGTGGTATACCATGCTCATTCATTCTGTAAGATTATATTCTCTCTTCATTCCCATTCTGCCCCCTCTTTTATATCATTTATGTTTTGGTGGTCAGTGGTGGGGCTTTCTATAAGTATTGCTGGTTTATATGAATTTGGGACTAAGCATCTTCTAACATACAGAACTTAATACACTAAGAACCAAGAGGATCACCATCTAGGACTCCTCAGGTAGACTACATTCTCCCTCCACTACAATTTCGTCAACACCACCATCTTCCAGTCCTCCCCTTTGTTTTATCTTTTTTTACTTTTTTCTTTTTTTCCTCTTTACTTTTGTTTTTTTCTATTTTCTTGACTCTGGGATTCTTGGCCTTTTATTTTTTACTACTTTGTTTTAAAATTTGTTTTTCACATTGTTGGTCCTTTTGTTTTATTTTTTTCTGATCTTTGTTTTCATTTTCTTGTCTCTGACCTCGGCAGATTCATCTAGGGTGAAATTTACTTAGGTCGTGGTTGCTATTCTTGACTCAGCCTGCTCATACAGCCACTCTGCACTGAGCAAGATGACTAGAAGGAAGAACTTACCACAAAAGAAAGAATCAGAAACAGTACTCTCTGCCACAGAGTTACAGAATTTGGATTACAATTCGATGTCAGAAAGCCAACTCAGAAGCACAATTATAAAGCTACTGGTCACTCTGGAAAAAAGCATAAAGGATTCAAGAGACTTCATGACTGCAGAATTTAGATCTAATCAGGCCAAAGTTAAAAATCAATTAAATGAGATGCAATCCAAACTGGATGTCCTAACGATGAGCGTTAATGAGGTGGAAGAAAGAGTGAGTGACATAGAAGACAAGTTGATGGCAAGGAAGGAAGCTGAGGAAAAAAGAGAAAAATAATTAAAGATCATGAGGAAAAGTTAAGAGAAATAAATGATAGCCTCAGAAGGAAGAATCTGCACATAATAGGGGTTCCAGAAAAGGCTGAGAGGGACAGAAAGCATATTTGAACAAATCAGAGCTGAGAACTTCCTTAATTTGGGGAGGGAAACAGGCATTCAGATCCAGGAGATAGAGAGGTTCCCGCCCCCAAATCAATAAAGACCATTCAACACCTTGATATTTAATAGTGAAACTTGCAAATTTCAAAGATAAAGAGAAAATCCTTAAAGCAGCAAGAGATAAGAGATCCCTAACTTATATGGGAAGAAATATTAGATTATCACCAGACCTCTGCACAAAGACCTGCCAGGCCAGAAAGGGTTAGTAGGATGTATTCAGGGTACTAAATGAGAAGAACATGCAGCCAAGAATACTTTATCCAGTAAGGCTCTCATTCAGAATTGAAGGAGAGATAAAGAGCTCCCAAGATAGGCAGAAACTGAAAGAATATGTGACCACCAAACCAGCTCTGCAAAAAATATTAAGAGGGGCCAGGTAAAAGAAAAAGAGGAAGCGCAAAGAAATAATCCACAAAAACAGGGATTGAATAGGTATTACAATGACACTAAATTCATATATTTCAATAGTTACTCTGAATGTGAATGGGCTAAATAATCCCATAGAAAGACGCACGGTTTCCGACTGGATAAAAAAGCAAGACCCTTCCATTTGCTGTTTACAAGAGACTCATTTTAGATCTAATGACACTGCCAGCCTGAAAATGAAAGGCTGGAGAACCATTTATCATTCAAATGGTCCTCAAAATAAAACTGGGGTAGCAATCCTCATATCACATAAATTAAAGTTTATCCCAAAAACTGTAGTAAGAGATGAAGAGAGACACTATATCATACTTAAAGGATTTATCTAACAAGAGGACCTAACAGTCATGAATATTTATGCCCCTAATGTGGGAGCTGTCAAGTATATCAATTAATAACCAAAGTAAAGACATACTTATACATGGCACTTTCTGCAAATGACAGATTTTCTAAGCACAACATCACCAAAGAAACAAGGGCTTTAAATGATACACTGGACCAGATGGATTTCACAGATATATACAGAACTTTGCATCCAAACGCAACTGAATACACATTCTTCTCAAGTGCACATGGAACTTTCTCCAGAACAGACCACATACTGGGTCACAAATCAGGTCTCAATACATACCAAAAGATTGGGTTGTCCCCTGCATATTTTCAGACCACAATGCTTTGAAACTAGAACTCAATCACAAGACGAAATTTTTAAGAAACTCAAACACATGGAGGTTAAAGAGTATCCTGCTAAAAGATGAATGGGTCAACCAGGAAATTAGAAAATTAAAAAGATTTATGGAAACTAATGAAAATGAAGATAAAACCATTCAAAATCTTTAGGATACAGCAAAAACAATCCTAAGAGGGAAATAAATCACAATACAAGCATCCCTCAAAAAATTGGAGAAAACTCAAATACACAAGCTAACCTCACACCTAAAGGAATTGGAGAAAGAACAGAAATAAGAAATAAAAACTACACCAAGCAGAAGAAGAGAGATAATAAAGATCTGAGCAGAACTAAATAAAATAAAACCAGAAGAACTGTTATCTATCTATTAAAAATTAATAAGCTAGATAAACCATTAGCCAGCCTTATTAAAAAGAGAAAAGACTCAAATTAATAAAACCATGAATGAAAGAGAAGAGATCACAACCAATACCAAGAAAATACAAACGATTTCAAAAATGTATTATGAGGGCAGCCCCGGTGGCCCAGCGGTTTACACCACCTTCAGCCCAGGTTGTGATCCTGGAGACCCGGGATTGAGTCCCACGTCAGGCTCCCTGCATGGAGCCTGCTTCTCCCTCTGCCTGTGTCTCTACCTCTTTCTCTGTGTCTGTCATGAATAAACAAATAAATAAAAAATAAAAAAATATATTATGAGCAGCTATATGCCAATAAATAAGGCAATCTAGAAGAAATGGATGTATTTCTGGAAAACCACAAATTACCAAAACTGGAACAAGAAGAAATAGAAAACCCAAACAGGCCAATAACCAGGGAGGAAATTGAAGCAGTCATCAAAAACCACCCAAGACACCAAAGTCCAGGGCCAGATGGCTTCCCTGGGGAATTCTATCAAATGTTTAAGAAAGGACCAATTCCTATTATACTAAAGCTGTTCTGAAGGATATAAAAGGATGGAATACTTCCAAACTCGTTTTATAAGGCCAGCATCACCTTAATTCCAAAACCAAAGACCCCACCAAAAAGAAGAATTATAGGCCAATATCCCTGATGAACACAGATGCAAAAATTCTCAATAAGATACAGCCAATGGGGCTCAACAGTACATTAAGAATATTATTCACCATGACCAAGTGGGATGTATCCCCAGGATGCAAGGTTGGTTTACCATTTATTAAACAATCAACGTGATCACATCAACTAGAGAAAGAAACAAGAATCATATGATCTTCTCAATAGATGCAGAGAAAGCATTTGACAAAATACAGCATCCATTCCTGATCAAAACTCTTCAGAAGGTAAGGATAGAGGGAACATTCCTCAGCATCTTAAAAGCCATTTACAAAAAGCCCACAGCAAATATCATTCTCAATGGGGAAACACTGAGAGCCTTTCCCCTAAGATCAGGAATATGACAGGGATATCCACTCTCACCACTGCTATTCAATATAGTACTAGAAGTCCTAGCTCAGCAATCAGGCAACAAAAAGAAATAAAAGGCATTCAAATTGGCAAAGAAGAAGTCAAACTCTCCCTCTTTGCAGATGACATGATACTGTACATAGAAACCCCAAGAGACTCCACCCCAAGATTGCTAGAACTCATACAGCAATTCAGCAATGCGGCAGGATACAAAATCAATGCCCAGAAATCAGTGGCATTTCTATACACTAACAATGAGACTGAAGAAAGAGAAATTAAGGAGTCAATCCCACTTACAATTGTACCCAAAAGCATAAGATACCTAGGAATAAACCTAACCAAAGAGGTAAAGGATCTATACTCTAAAAACTACAGAACACTTCTGAAAGAAATTGAGGAAGACACAAAGAGATGGAAAAATATTCCATGCTCATGGATTGGAAGAATTAATATTATGAAAATGTCCATGCTACCCATGGCAATTCACACATTTAATGCAATCCCTGTTAAAATACCATGGACTTTCTTCAGAGAATTGTAACAAATCATTTCAAGATTTGTGTGGAATCAGAAAAGACCCCCCCAATATTTAGAGGAATATTGAAAAAGAAAACCAGAGCTGGGGGCATCACAATGCCAGATTTCAGGTTGTACTACAAAGCTGTGATCATCATGACAGCATGGTACTGGCACAAAAACAGATACACAGATCAATGGAACAGAATAGAGAATCCAGAAATGGGCCCTCAACTCTATGGTCAACTAATATTTGACAGATCAGGAAAGATTATCCACTGGAAAAAGGATAGTCTCTTCAATAAATGGTTTTGGGAAAATTGGACAGCCACATGCAGCAGAAGAAAACTAGACCACTCTCTTGCACCATACACAAAGATAAACTCAAAATGGATGAAAGATCTAAATGTGAGACAAGAATCCATCAAAATCCTAGAGGAGAACACAGGCAACACCCTTTTTGAACTTGGCCACACCAAGATGCAAGATACATCTATCAAGGCAAGGGAAACAAAAGCAAAAATGAACTATTGGGATTTATTAGGATAAAAAGCTTCTGTACAGCAAAAGAAAGAGTCGACAACACTGAAAAACAACTTACAGAATGGGAGAAGATATTTGCAAATGACATATCAGATAAAGGGCTAGTATCCAAGATCTATAAAGAACTTATTAAACCCAACACCAAAGAAACAAACAATCCAATCATGAAATGGGCAAAAGACATGAACAAAAATCTCACAGAGGAAGACATAGACATGGTCAACAAGCACATGAGAAAATGTTCCGCATCACTTGCCCTCAGGGAAATACCAATCAAAACCACAATGAGATACCACCTCACACCAGTGAGAATGGTGAAAATTAACAAGACAGGAAACAACAAATGTTGGAGGGGATGTGTCGAAAGAGGAACCCTCCTGCCCTGTTGGTGGGAATGTAAACTGGTACAGCCACTCTGGAAATCTGTGTGGAGGTTCCTCAAAGAGTTAAAAATAGAACTACCCTATGACCCAGCAATTGCACTACTGGGGATTTACTCCAAAGATACATATGCAGTGAAAAGCTGAGATACCTGCACCCCGATGTTTCTAGCAGCAATGTCCACAATAGCCAAACTGTGGAAGGAGCCTCGGTGTCCATCAAAAGATGAATGGATAAGGAAGACGTGGTGTATACATATATACAATTGAATATTACTCAGCCATTAGATTCACAGCAAATTTATTTTTTTAAGATTTTATTTATTTATTCATGAGAGACAGAGAGAGAGAGAGAGAGAGGCAGAGACAGAGGGAGAAGCGGGCTCCCCACTAGGAGCCTAATGTAGGACTCAATCCTGATCCTGGGATCAGGACCTGAGCCAAAAGCAGACGCTTAACTGCTGAGCCATCCAGGCGTCCCTACTCAGCCATTAGAAACAACAAATACCCACCGTTTGCTTCAACATGGATAGAACTGGAGGGTATTATGCTGAGTGAAGTAAGTCAATTGGAGAAGGACAAACATTATATGGTTTCACTCATATGGGGAATATAAAAAGTAGTGAAAGGGATTATAGGGGAAAGGAGAGAAAATGAGTGAGAAAAATCAGAGACGGTGACAGAACGTGAGAGTCTCCTAACTCTGGAAAACAAACAAGGGGTAGTGAAAGGGGAGGTGGAAGGGGATATGGGGTGACTTGGTGACGGGCACTGAGGGGGGCACTTTACGGGATGAACACTGGGTGTTTTACCATATGTTGGCAAATCGAACTCCAATGAAATACTATACATATAAAAATAAATAAATAAAATAAACTCTGAAAAAAAACTTACATCCACACAAAAACCTGCGCATGAATGTTTATAGCAGCTTTATTCATAATTACCAAGAATTGGCAGCAACAAAGATGTCCCTCAATAGGTGAATGGAAAAACAAATTGAATTACATTTATGGAATGGAATACTATTCTGTGATAAAAAGAAATGATTTATCAAGGTGTGAAAAGATTAAATGCATATTACTAAATGAAAGAAGCTAATGTGAAAAGGCTACATGCTATATGATTCCAACTGTATAACATGCTGAAAAAGGCAAAAACACAGAAACATTAAAATGTTGCCCAAACGTTCTGCCTACTATGCCGCAGAGATGCCTGTAGTCCAACACTAAAATAACAGGCTTATAAACTAAAAAAATAAAGTTATAGAAATAGACACAGGACTAGCCTGTAAAATCTAAACAGAAGCCAATTATGGGCTTTTAAGAGAGCTTTCTTTTATTGATTAAAGGACCACACACTGTTGGTGCTTCTATTTCCTCTTTGTCCAGACTATTCTTTTCACTTTAAACACAGATACGACTCCTGGAGCTACAGAATACCAAGATAATGGAAGGGACACTGGTCCTGACATAGCTGAGCCTCTGCACCATTGCTAGCAGCTGCCTACCTGTGGGAAGAAGAAGTCCTTTGATCAAGCCAATATCTATTGGCTTTTCCAAAATTAGAAACCTAGAGTGTTCCTAACCACTACACTATGCAGTAGACTGCAGTAAGCTCTCAAAATGGAAACTTCCTATATATGATACCTAAGAGCATTTGAGATGCATAAACAGTTCAGTGATAGGAAAAGCACATTAACTGCAAATTCTAAAGCAAGAATGGGGAGTACTTTTAATTGAGGTTCATTGATCATAATGTGAGTAGATGGATAATAAGAGGGATAGAAGAAAATCAGGGGGGCAGATTAAGGTAAGAAATGGAGAAAAGAATGAAAAGGAAAAGCACAAAACAGAGGAGAAAAGACAGAAGACAGATTGAAGATGACGAGGGGGACACCTGGGTGGCTCAGTGGTTGAGTGTCTACCTTTAGGCTCAGGTCGTGATCCGGGGGTCCTGGGATGGAGTCCCACATCAGATTCCCCTCGGGGAATTTACTTCTCCCTCTGTTTATGTATCTGCCTCTCTCTCTGCATCTCTCATGAATAAGTAAATAAAATCTTTAAAAAAAAAGAGAGAGAGAGACGACTAGGGACTAGAGGCAAAAAAGAAAAGGGGAAAATGACGGGGGAGAGGGGCATGAAGGAGAGAGATGAAAACCAACATGACCTTGTTTAGTGCCAGACACTGTGCCATACGCTAATTATACTTTGCGCGCTTTATCATTTAACACTTACATCAATCCTTGAGATAAATATTATTATCCTGGCTTGTAGATAAGGAAAATAAATCTAAATGAAACTAAATAGCTTGCTTAAGTCACATATTCTTTTAAGTAAACAAAAAACTAAAATCTGAACCCAAAACTAAAATCTGACTCCAAAACTCAGAGAATGAAATTAAGGAATTATATTTGAAGGAGGTATGGGGAGGTTCAGGAGATTTAAGAATGGCTGTTTAGAAGCTGTGGAATAAGTTCCTCTTTTCTCAGTTGTTATTATCTTTCAGCCTACCTGCATAGTCCAGGATAATCTCTGCATTTTAGAGTCACCTGAGTAGTAACTTTAACTACATCTGCAAAGTTCCTTTTGTCCTGTAACATAACATATTCATGGGCATGACACTAGGGCTCAGAGGTCACAGGGCCTCAAATTCTGCCTACCCCAGGGATTATCAGACACTGTGTTGACACTAATTCCTAAAGACCCAAAATATCACTCAGTCCACCGATGAAAGTGGTGGCTTATGGTGGATCATGGTGGCCAGTCTTACCACCCATTTTAATCACAGCAGACCCAGTAGATCTAGAGATCAATTCCTCAATTTGTGAGTCTATAACTGGGATGATCTGACTGACAATTAGCAAAATCCTCACGTTAAGCACTCTGGCTTGAGAAATGAAGCTCATGTGGTAGCAAGAACCAAGTAGAAGCCACTGGAAGTTCCCCTCATTACAAGGGTAGTAAATACAAAATGATACCATATCCCTGGAGGAATTGTGAAGATGAGTGCCATTTTTAGAGACTTGAAAAAAGCCTGAGGGTGATACCTAGCATCTCCCCACTGACTCTCTTGTTTGTCCTATGGAAAAAGCAGGCAAACCTTAGAGTATGAGAAAGTAATTATCTACTATTATGTTTTAAAATTTTATTTATTTATTCATGAGAGACACACACACACACAGAGAGAGAGAGAGAGAGAGGCAGAGACACAGGCAGAGGGAGAAGCAGGCTCCATGCAGGGAGCCCGATGTGGGACTCCATCCCGGGTCTCCAGGATCACGCCCTGGGCTGAAGGCGGCGCTAAACCACTGAGCCACCTGGGCTGCCCTCTACTATTATTTTAAACCAATTTAAGAAATGGCCCCAATTGGAGCTGATGTTCCAGATGGAGTGTCTTTCATAGAACAAATCAACATAGTCCCTGGCAACTGGAAGTATGCAGCTTTTGACATGAAAATACCTTTTCCTCTATTATCAGTTTGCAAGAACAATCAGAAATAGTTTGCTTTTAACTGGTATGACTAACAGTAAATTTACAAGTATTGTCTCAGGGCTGTGTCAACTCTCCTGCTTTCTGTCATAATATACTCAGCAGCAACCTTAATCATCTTGACATTCCACACATCGTATCAGTCCACTACACATTGATGACATCATGCTAATTGTTTCTGATGAGCAGGAAGTAGCGAGTACTTTAGATGTCTTTGTAAACATATGAGAACATCCAGGTTGGAGATAAACCCCACAAAAATTAAGGAGGTCACCACCTCAGTGAAATTTCTTGGAGTCAAATTGTCTAGAACATGTTGAGATCTCTCCAAGGTAAAAGAAAAATTGTTGTCCTTTGAACTATCTTCAGCTAGGAAAAGCACAACCCTTAGTGGACTTTTTTGGATTCTGAATTCAATATACGTTTGAATGTGCTAGTATAATCCACCTACTGACAACGTGAAAGAGACAGGACAACTATGCATTCAAGGTGTTTCAGAAATGAAGATTTAAATCACCCCCTATCAGGTAAAGAACCTCAACCAGCTGAAGTCCTTATTGAGCATAAAAAAAAAAAAAAAAAAAAAAAAAAAAAAAAAAAAAAACCCTACCATGAAATGAGTAGTGAAGGAAGAGTTATAAATATCAATTACAGTCTTGTGACCAATTAGAAGGATTATAGAAACCATGTGTATTTCTTCCTTTTTATTTTTCTTCTCCTTTCTCCTTCCCTTGTTTAGTGCCATTTGCTATACCCAGACTGACTAAACTTCAAATGAACCCAATTTCATTTAATATTCCATCAGTTCTGTAAAATCGATACTGTTATCTTGGTTTTGTAAGAAGAGTATCTTAAATTTAAAAGAGCTTAAACAAACTGAAATCAAGATTTCAAAGAGATATGTGTACTCCTATGTTCACTGCAACATTATTCACAATATCCAAGACCTGAAAGCAAAGCAAGTATTCAACAATGAACTATGGATGAAGAAAATGTGGTATTTATATACAATGGAATATTATCCAGCTTTAAAAAAGAAGGAAATAGTGCTACTTGAAACAACATGGATGTACCTGTAGGACATTATGATAACATCAATAAGCCAGACACAGAACAAATCCTATATGACACCACTTATATAAGGATCTAAAATAGTCAAATTCATAGAAGCAGAGAGTAGAATGGTGGTTACTGATGTGGAGAAAAAGGCAAAAAACAAAAAATTTAATTTCCTTATAACTTACATCCCATTGATAAGTACTTGAGACGGGCAGAGTGACCCTCCTCCTGGAACTCAACTGCCTTGATGTTAATACTGTTAATACTAGAAACAAAAGGCAACCTTTGCTTGACATTAGCCAGACCTCCAGGATCCTGTAAAATTCCCTTTGGAAACTTCCTTTATCCTAGATATATGTTAGCAATCATCCTCCAAGCATATGGCCACTGATAATACAACTGAAGGATATCATAATTAAGGTTTTACTAGACAGTAGTAAATGGCCTTTTCCTAACAACTGCTAGTCCCTTGAGGTCCTGGAAATCTTGCTTTCAAATTCCTTAAGTAATGGAATCCCTAACCCCCTCCAATTTGAAAGTATATAGTCAGCCACTCTTCACAACCCCAGTACAGCTCTTTCTGCCCATGGGTCCTGTCCCTGTGCTTTAATAAAGCCACTGTTTTTTGCACCAAAGATGTCTCAAGAATTCTTTCTTGACTGTTTGCTCCCAAACCCCAACATTTCACATCAGTTATAGTTCAGAGTGGGGAGGATTGAGGAGGTAATGGTCAAAGGGTATAAAGCTTCAGTTATATAAGACAAATAAGTCTTAGAGATCTACTATGTACCATAGGGTCTATGGTTAACAATAGTGTATTATATACTTAAAGATTTGTTTAAAAGATATATATTAAGCATTCTTATCACACACAAAAAAAGGAGAGGAAACTTTGGGATTTCATGGCATTGATTGTGCTATTTCACAGGTTTATACTTATCTCCAAATTCACTGAGTTATTATAGCCACATAGCTTATACGTAAAAACCAAAATATGAACCCAACTCAGGCTCCAAAACTCAGAACAAAACAATGAAATTAAGGAACTGGAAATAAAGAATGGTGATTTATTTTTATTTTATTTAAAATAAATTATTAACATAGAGTGTATTAATTTCAGAGGTAGAGGTCAGTGATTCATCAGTTGCATATAACACCCAGTGCTGATCACATCACATACCTTCCTTAATGCCCATGACCCAGTTACCCCATCCCTTTACCCCCTCCCCTCCAGCAACCCTCAGTTTGTTTCCTATAGCTAAAAGTCTTTTATGGTTTGCCTCCCTTTCTGATTTCATGGGTTCAACTGATTTAAAGATGTCTATTTGGGAAGCTGTGGGCTTTCAGAGTAAGCTCCTCTGTGCCAGGTGTTGTTCCTGTCTCCCTTCATACCCTCCCTGCTGTTCAGTTGGGTTAGTGATGCTCTGCAAACCACTCTGTCGGGATTCACCACTAGGGAGTGACAGAGGAAAACTGCAAAGCTGAAGAGGAAGAAGGCTCCTGCTCCTTCCTTTTTGTTTCCTTCTGCTTCATTGGGACTTTTTGTATGCTGGCAATTCCCAGGATTACCTCCTAGTAACACTGTTTGCTCCAGCAGCTGCAGAGCCCATCCAGAGAAGCATCTAAACCCAGCCTGCAGTTTTCTCAACACGTGTAGAACCTGCTTCATTGCACACCCCACTCAGAGTCACCAGCCAACCAGTTTTCCTGAAACATCTGAGTTCAGCTCTACAGGATAACCCCCTCCCTAAATTTCTAAGTGTTAATTCCCTCCCACTTCCCTCAGAAAAAAAAAGTATCATTTCCAAGGGTTTGCTACAGCTCCTACATCTGTAACATCTCAGTATCCCCTTCTAACCCTTTTAGTTATCTAACAACTTAGTTTAAAATTCTCCATATAAAATTCACTTGATTCAAATAATGGGTGTGATTCTTGTTTCCTGAAGGAACCCTTACTGTTATACTCTTGTTGCCTTTAAAAATTCAGATTATTTACTGAACCATTTGTTCAGACTTCCCACTTACTTTGATTAATCTTGGAAACTGACTGAAAAAAAAATTAGTCTCTGAGCTTTGGAAGTGGCAACCAGAGAATTACATTATAGGTCTGACAAGAATCTGATTGAAGAACTGGAAAGATTACTTGGCACCACTTAGCTCTGCAGTTAAGAAAGCTCTACCATTTCTGGGCAGCCCGGTGGCTAGGTGGTTTGGCGCCACCTTCAGCCCAGGGCGTGATCCTGGAGACCCAGAATCGAGTCCCACCTCCGGCTCCCTACATGGAGCCTTTTTCTTCCTCTGCCTGTGTCTCTGCCTCTCTCTCTCTCTCTCTCTCTCTCTCATTCATGAATGAATGAATAAACAAACAAACAAACAAATCTCTATCATTTCTATTAAAAACCTTCTCTGTAAAGTGGGCTGTGCCATGGAGACCTGACAGCAGGTAGCCCTTTGTTAATTACTGACTGACTTATCCCCAAAACCATAACTCTGACTTGAGAAACCTGCTTTCCAACATGATTATTCTATAAATGCTAATAGGCAAACTTAGTTTTAAAAGCCCAAGAATACAAAGGGATTTTGAGAAACTTCAAGGGAGAAAATGTTGAGTCATCACATCAACTGAAGCATGAAAGCCTTAAGTGAGCCTGGGGATTGAGAATTAAGTAATTTTGTTCTAATAAGGTTCGGAGAGACTAATCCAAGCACTAACTATTTGTTCATATTGGGGATTTTCATTTCTTTCTCTTTTTTAAAGATTTATTTATTTATTTTGGGGGGTAGATTTTGTATGAGCAGGGGGAGGGGCACAGGGAGAGGGAGACAGAGAATGCCAAGCAGACTCCATGATGAGCTCAGAGCCTGACACAGGGCTCCATCTCAGGACCCCGAGATTATGACTTGAGCCAAAACCAAGAGCTGGACACTTAACTGACAGAGCCCCCCAGGCACCCTGGGGCTATTCATTTCTAAAAACATTCTTTTTTTCTCTTCTTGATTCCTACATCACAAATACAATACAGAGTAAAAGAATTGATATACTATGTGGGGATCCCTGAGTGGCTCAGCAGTTGAGCATCTGCCTTCAGCGCAGAGCGTGATCCTGGAGTCCCGGGATCAAGTCCACATCGGGTTCCCTGCATGGAGCCTGCTTCTCCCTCTGCCTGTGTCTCTGCCTCTCTCTCTCAGTCTGTGTCTCTCATGAATAAATAAATAAAATCTTAAAAAAAATATATACTACATGACCTCAAAATCAAAAATGCTGGCTTTTACTAGAATAACATTGAAAACACAAAATTTCAAGACTTTTGTCTCTTAGTTTTTCAATATAGTATTGATCTTCAGTGGAAGAGACAAACTAAATCTTTTCCCAAAAGGATGAGAGGAATCTTGGTCTGAAGGGAGCCAGAATAAAGTAAAGATAGTATTGTTTTGTTCAAAAGATAAGATCTGTAAACCTGCAGAAAAGATGCCAGTAGGCTTATAACACTGTGGGATGGAGAAGTGAAGGAACTCAGGATTTTCAGAACCACTGAAGTTGTCAACCATGAGAAAGTTCAAGAAGAGTCAAGATGACAGATGTTTATCTAGAATAACAGCCAGGAAGATCTTGATGCAGGAGAAATTCATGGTTCTCCCCTTAGGGGGCATCCCTGGGGAAACAGGAAACAATACAATGAATCCTGAAGATAGAATTCAGGAAACTCTGAAGTTAGTATTTTGAACCTTCATTCCAATATTTACAGTTTAATTGAACAGAAGAGACAAAAATGAGAGAGAAGTACACAAAGGTTAGGAATAGAAATTAGTATGGACCAGGGGCTGAGACTGGAAGTAAGCCAAACAAATATATTGTTATATTGTATTTGAGTACAGATTGTACACTCTGATCACTTGAAAGACATTTTTTAACTGTAGGAAGGGACAAAAAAAGGAATCAGAAGACCTAAGTGAAAATCCCAAATTTACCCAATTTTATCTTGGGTAAGCACAAAACCCTGTTGACTGTTAGGGGACTAACAATGCCCAGATACACAAGAGTCAGGAATAAAGCTGAGAAAACTAGGAAGAAGGCTGCCCAGGATGATGTTTTACTCCATTTGGGTGGTTGCTCCTTCTTTATCTAACACATCTGCACTCTCAAAAATCAAAACACTCTTAATATTTGTAGGAATTTTTTTCCACATGTGATGTTCCTCACCATTCTGTTCTTTTTCTTTCTTCACATACTTCTTCCCAACCCATCAAGAGCCAAACTCCTGGGGTGCCTTGGTGGCTCAGAGGTTGAGCGTCTGCCTTCAGCTCAGGTCGTGATCCCAGAGTCCTGGGATCAAGTCCCGCATTGGAGCCTGCTTCTCCCTCTGCCTGTGTCTCTGCCTCTCTCTCTGCGTCCCTCATTAATAAATAAATAAAATCTTAAAAAACAAAAACAAGAGACTAAACTACTTGAAAGTACAATTGCTGGGTCGTAGGGCAGGTATATTTTTAACTGTTTGAGGAACCTCCACACAGTTTTCCAGAGTGGCTGCACCAGTTCACATTCCCACCAACAGTGTAAGAGGGTTCCCTTTTCTCCGCATCCTCTCCAACATTTGTTGTTTCCTGCCTTGTGAATTTGCCCCATTCTCACTGGTGTGAGGTGGTATCTCATTGTGGTTTTGATTTGTATTTCCCTGATGGCAAGTGATGCAGAGCATTTTCTCATATGCATGTTGGCCATGTCTATGTCTTCCTCTGTGAGATTTCTGTTCATGTCTTTTGCCCATTTCATGATTGGATTGTTTGTTTCTTTGGTGTTGAGTTTAATAAGTTCTTTATAGATCTTGGAAACTAGCCCTTTATCTGATATGTCATTTGCAAATATGTTCTCATTCATTTGGGGAATATAAATAATAGTGAAAGGGAATATAAGGGAAGGGAGAAGAAATGTGTGGGAAATATCAGAAAGGGAGACAGAACGTAAAGACTGCTAACTCTGGGAAACGAACTAGGGGTGGTAGAAGGGGAGGAGGGCGGGGGGTGGGAGTGAATGGGTGACGGGCACTGGGGGTTATTCTGTATGTTAGTAAATTGAACACCAATAAAAAATAAATTAAAAAAAAAAGACACACACACACACACACACACACAAAGTACACCTGTGTCCTGCCCATCCCTAAGTCCCCTAAATCCCCTAGTACAGTGCAAAGCAAATAGCAGGGGCTCAACAAAGATTGGCTGAAATAAGCCAAATAATTCAATTATTTGAAATTTGAAAATTTCTAATTTTCTCTTGAAAAATATAATAATCAATAATGGAGTGATTATGGATTAGTATACACTGATTAAGAACACAGACCTTGGAGCCAGAGAGCTGGGGTTCAAATCCCAACTCCACTATTTACCAGTGGCTGGGGTTCAAATCCCACTCCACTATTTACCAGTGGCTGACCCTGAACAACTTATTCTCTCTGTGTCTCAGTTTCCCTCATCTGTAAAACAGAGGATACCTTCAATACCAAGCTTTGGACTGTTGTAAGAATTAAATGACATAATACATGTAAAGCACAGAACCTTATCAATTAAATACTAGTAAGCCTTTGCTGTTATCATAAAATCAGCTGTATGTTATAGTAAACTAACAACTGAAGATATGTTTTAAAGTTATCATGTCAGCTAATATTTAAATACATAAACATTTAATTATCTTAATTTTTAAAAATTTCAACTACTTACAGGAGCTGTTTGGAAATCCAGTAGCTATTTGATTCAATCCAGTAATCAGATTTGTCTAACCAATGGACAAAAATATTTAATTCAAAATAAAATTATAACTATTTGGTAACAATAGTTATTTGGTAACTAATTATTTGGTAACAATGGCTATAATTTTATTTTGAATTAGATGTTTTTGATTTGATAACAAATAATTATTTGTTATCAAATAATTCCAAGGATAAAAAGCCCGACTTTTACTCTAGAATAATTGTATTTAACTATCTCAATCTTCAATTTCACACAATGAAGAGCTGGAAATTTTATTTTCCCAGTGCCTGCATATATTCAAATATATTCAAATTTTACTGGAAATCTATTTCCCAATCAGGTTAATTTTACTTAGCACATATACTTTATACTTTCCTTAACTGTGTATAATATCCTATGACTATCTGCACATTCCATAGCCCACAATAATGAATGAGAATTAACCCCCCGAGAAAAATAGGCAACACTGCCAGCCAGCATAAGCTGGGCTAAGCTTGTGTGTGCCGTGTGCCAGAGTACTGTGAGGGGGCTAGCTGCCCTGGCATGTTGCATTGAGATCATACATGTCCACATGAGATAGAGTGGAAGGGCTCATCCCTTTTAAGTCAGTATCAGCTGTCTTCAAGTCGCAAAACATTACTTCCATTTAAAAGAAACCCAATCAGCACAGGCTAATAAGCTGGCAAGCACTTATCTGTCTTGGCTATAACGACACACTAGAAAATATCTGGAAAAGGCCCCAAAAGTACACCATTTAACCCAAACCCAGAATCCTCTCCCTGCCTGCTCAGCAAAGAATAAAGCGGACATTATACAATGAAAGGACTGATGCCAATAGCAGTCCTGAAGCCAGATACTTTTTTCTTCCAACTGCTATTATTAAGGAGTTCACCAGAAATAGAAAAGATCATGCAATTCAGAAAACAAAGACTGAATGTTTTTACTTACAGGCATTTTTATTAGGATGACAAACTGAAAAGGCTCCTAATACCTGCTTGTGTGAAGGAATGAAGTGCTCCATCAGGCTTAAAGAAAATTGAGTTGCCTCGAAGTGTGAAATCTCCCCACACTGACATTCTTGCTGACTCGGGAGGTGCCGTCATGGGAGGGTTTTCCCAACAGCACCCTAGAAATCCAGGATGTTGGTAAGGCACACAACAAACTGTGACTAACACACATAAAAGTGACCTTTCATCCTAGGCCAGGAACTTAGTAGTAAGCACATTCTGTGTCTGGGTGTTGGAGCCTCCTGTGTCTTCAGCCCTGCTACCTCTCATGGGCTTCAGGCTGCTCATCCTGCAGGTCCTACAATGACCTCACCATCCCCCGCTTCCCACCACTCCAGATGGCAGCTCTGTGGCTCAAGCCCCCTCTTACCTACGAGTAAATCTGAGACCTAAATATGATCCTTTGTTTCTCTCTCCACATGTCTTCTTAATCAGCACAACCTATCATCTCTACTTTCAAAAACATATCCCCAACTCTTCCAACTCTTACTGGTTTATCAATCACTGGCATCACTGTTCATCCTCTCACCTGGACCACTGATTGTTCTGTCTGTTTCCACTTTGACCCTGCTGCATCTCACTTTCTGCAGAACATAACATGTTATCGCCCCCTGCTCCAAAGCATCCAGTGCATTCTCAGTGCCTTTAGAATAAAACCTAAACTCTATTGAGCCTACAAAATCCTACATGGCCCGGCACCTACCTACCTCCATGAACTTCATCTACTTTCACACTCCTCATTTGCCACACTCCAGCCACCTGGCAAGAGAAGTTGCCAACTGCCCTGGCCAATGGAGTGCACTCCCTGCATCACCTCCCACCACTCTGTCACTTCACCATTTTATTTTCTTCTGGCACCTGTTACTTCTCATTGTCATTTCTTTATTTTTTTTTATTGCCTATCTTCCCCTACTAGAATGAATACCCTGACCACAAGGCTCTTATCCGACCTGTTAACTTCTATATGCATAGCACCTACCATGGTGCTGGGTATTTTGCTGAATGAATTAACTAATTTTAAAAAATGAATGAATACAGTTTACAGTTGTGTAAAATTTAATCCCAGAAAAATGCTAATTTTTACTATAAATATGAAGAATTGCTGTTAGACAAGCTGTCATTCACTAGGTGTATGACTTTAAATCATTATTTATTATCCTTACTCTCAGTTTTGTCTTCTGAGAATTAGGTGTATTAATAGTCCTGATCTTATAGGGTTATAAGAAATAAAGAAGAAAATGTGCACAAAACCCCGATGTTTATAGCAGCAATGTCCACAATAGCCAAACTGTGGAAGGAGCCTCAGTGTCCATCGAAAGATGAATGGATAAAGAAGATGTGGTTTATGTATACAATGGAATATTACTCAGCCATTAGAAACAACAAATACCCACCATTTGCTTCGACGTGGATGGAACTGAGGGTATTACACTGAGTGAAATAAGTCAATCGGAAAAGGACAAACATTATATGGTCTTATTCATTTGAGGAATATAAAAAATAGTGAAAGGGAATGAAGGGGAAGGGAGAAAAAATGAGTGGGAAATATCAGAGAGGGAGACAGAACATGAGAGACTCCTAATGCTGGGAAACAAACTAGGGGTGGTGGAAGGGGAGGTGGGCGGGGGGTGGGGGTGACTGGGTGATGGGCACTGAGGGGGCACTTGATGGGATGAGCACTGGGTGTTATTCTATATGTTGGCAAATTGAACACCAATAAAAAATAAATTTATTAAAAAATAATAATAATTTGTAATTGATTATGGAGGATTTAAAATAATAACCAGTAATATATATATTCAATAATAAATTTGGCATTTGCTGGCAAAAAAAAGAAAATGTTCACAAAATACTCAGCACTATGCTTAGCACTTGGTATATGTATTCAATAAATGCTACCTATTAGCAGAGGATAAGATGACCATATTCTAGTCATCTTAAAAACACAAATGAGTTTTATTGTGGAAACTGATGTGCCACCAGTGGTCCCCAAGAAATTGCATAGCGTGATGAGAAATCCCAGATATATCCCTTCTTCTCTAAGACAGAAATCATACCCTCCTCAACACCCCCCATAGAACCACTGTCCCTGCCTTCAAATTATTTCCTTTCTACTGCTAGCATTTTAGTTAAGAAAACAGGCTCTAAAATCAGCTCCCCTTTTATGGTCTCAAGACTTTCAATAACCTGATCCTACCCTTCTACCAACTCATCTTGAGGGTTGTTTTCACTCTAGTCAGAACAGTCCCTCCACCACCATCCCCACCACCACCCTGATACCAAGTAAAAGGGCATAGTATGGCATAAAAGGGCATAGTATGGCATAGTGGTTGAGAGTGCAGAATCTGGAGCCAGACTGCTTGGCTTCAAATGCTAGCTCCATAACTTACTCATTTACTAGTTAGTTTGTCTATGCCCCAGGTTCCTCATCTGTAAAATGGCAAGGATAGCAACATTGCGTACATCATAAGCTTGTGGTAAGAACTATGTAACACACATAAAGCACTCAGCACAAGGCCTAATATTTAGTAAGTAATGATGCAGCTGAGCCTTTACTCAAAAACTAGTTGTCTTTCTAAAAACAAATCCAATCATGTCCCATATCTGTTCAAAACCTTTCATTAATGTTCCTTGCCAAGAGGATGAAGTTCAAAGTCCTGAGTGTAGCATACTAGGCACAGTGCAAATTCTTCCTACTGTGTCACTCACCCACTTTCCAACTCCATCTCCCACTGTTCTCCACAGCCTCCCCAAGTAAGGGAAATCCAGAATCCATGTTTTGTGCTTCTCCCAAGCAATGCTTTTGTCATCCCATGAACGTACTGTGGCATTTTGTTTCCCTGCTTCACCTGTTGAAATTCTCTGACTATTCCTTTCTACCTGCTAAGCTCCTAATCATGGTTCTCTACCTACACAACTGCTACCTTCTCATGAAGTACTTCCCGAACCTTCCAGGTAAAGTCTGTGGTACCTACTTCTAAGCTCCCAATCATCTAGAAAACCTGAATGTACAACCCTGTGTTGTCATTTGCCAGTTCACGTCTCTGTGTCTCTTCTCTACAACCTCCTCAAGGTCAGGCACCTCTTTGCTTCTTTTTTTTGTGTAATGTCTGACTTATAGCAGGTGTTCCATGAATGAGGTTTTGACTGGACTAAGAGATATCTATGGAAGGAATGTGGACAACAAGCAAAATTTTAGCAGAGGAACCAAAACCACAAAATCATTCTAGTAGTGGCTAAAATGGCTAAAATGAAAGCAATTTCATGTTAAGCATGCTTTCTTTTTTTTTCTTTTTCTTTTATTATTTTTTTATTGGAGTTCAATTTGCCAACATATAGCATAACAGTCAATGCTCATCCTGTCAAGTGCCCCACTCAGTTAAGCACCCTTTCGATCCATCTTCTTGTGATTTTGGCTTCTGATTCCTTTTTGTTGCATAATTTTCTACTTATTTTTTAAAGCCTAAGCCATTTTACATGAAAATGGGTCAAGGAAACATATTCTTTAAGATGTTCAAAGTAAAATATTTCTAAAGTTCTACTAGTTTAATGTTTTTCCTACTCTAAAGCAATTCTAAAACATCATAGTAAGTTTTACATCTTTATGTATTTAAATAATTCTATCATTAGGGTTTTAGTAGGGTTTTTTTTTTTTTGAAGATTTTATTTATTTATTCATGAGAGACACAGAGAGAGAGGCAAAGACATAGGCAGAGAGAGAAGGAGGCGCCCTGCAGGGACATAATGTGGGACTTGATCCCAGGACCCCGGGATCACACCCTGAGCCAAAGGCAGATGCTCAGCCATTGAGCCACCCAGGTACCCCAGATTTTAGTAGTTTAGATATTAACTTAGTAATCTCCCCACCTGTGCTCTATAGAACACTAATCTATGAAGCTAACCTATGGAAACTAACAAACAAAATGATTCCATGGCCAAGTAATTTTGGAGAAAAATACCTGTTATATCTCTTAATTGGAAAGTCAGAGAGCATTTTAGCATATTAAAGGCTCTGAAAGGTCCACCAATGAAGAACTCTATTTCTCAAATGTATTTACCAGATAACCTTTTAATGTTCCATCAAACAGGTGTTCATGGAACTCATTTTAGGAAATATTGCAGAGTTTAGTCTCTAAATGGCCCCACAAAACTGTTTTCTGGGGTCATCAACAATCTTAATCTATAACATCGTTGGTCTGAGTTTTGAATGGCATCTGCCACTGTCACTGTACAATTCCTGACTCCCATCTACCTGTCCCTGACAAGTTATTGTTTACTGTATGCATGGAGGGAACGGAAAGTAAATGATTTTTACATCTAAGAAAGTGTTTCTTTACACTGGATCAGAATCTCCTTCTCTATAGATCCCATCCATTCATCTTAATTCAGCTTCTTAGGGCCATGAAAAATAAATCTAAGACTTTTAGCACTTTTTCAGCCAGAAGACCTAAATTATCACATAGAATCTTTGGTTGCTGTTAGAATAGCAATCAAAAAGCCTACTTATCTCTTCATCTGAAAAGCAGGCAAAGAAATGTGGAGATGATTTGCAGATACCTGGCATACCAGGCCATCACTAACGATGTATAATGATTAGAGAATAATGACTCGGTGCCTTTGAAGACTGAAATGAAATGTCCTTGAGGTGACAAAGAGCCAACATGAAGAGTCCTAATTTGACAACAAAACAACCTAAACCCCTTTTATGAGGTAAAGAGTGTGTCCCAGGTAATAAACACTTAAGTAATTAGCTGGTTTTAATGGAGATAGCTATAAACTGAAACACAAGGAAAAAAGTCTTGGTAATAGGCTGACACCCAGGGAGGTGGGTATATAAGAGCCAGGGCAGAAGAGAGAAGCATTGAGACACCAACAGACTCCTCTTCTCAACCCAACGAAAACCCAACTCCTGACATCATGGCTTTCTGTGTTCCCTGCTGCTGCAGCGTCCCCACCGGCCCTGCCACCACCATCTGTTCCTCTGACAAATGCTGTCGGTGCGGAGTCTGCCTGCCCAGCACCTGCCCCCATGACATCAGCCTCCTTCAGCCCACCTGCTGCGACACCTGCCCTCCACCCTGCTGTGAGCCTGACACCTATGTGCCAACTTGCTGGCTGCTCAATTCTTCCCACCCAACTCCTGGACTGAGTGGGATCAACCTGACCACCTATGTTCAGTCTGGCTGTCAGAATCCCTGTGAGCCCTGCTAAGCAGCCATGCACAGGTGTGGGATGCTGCTCACCATCTGGCCTTCAACACCCACTACTACCTGTCTCAGGCTCAATCAATCCCAAGCCCCTGGGCCATGTTTTCATGAATTCACCCAACTTCTCCTCTCCTCTTTTGAGTGGAGTTGGAGACCTTCTTTCTGTCTTTTAGGCCATTTTACTGCTCTTTGAGATATAACCATTTTGACTATTCCTTAATAAACTTTATTCTGGCTTAGCAAATTTGGCCTTGTGATGATTTGTTCTCATGTTTCTTCTTGGCGAAAGTGGAATGCCTATCTAAACCTGAATAGCAGGTCATCATATCTAAGATTTATCCCCAGCAGAAGGAGCACATTTGTGGTGGAATCACTGAAAAATTACATACTAGCTCTTTGTGATGGGTTGAAAACTAAAAAATTCACTATGCCATTTTGTAGAATCTTTTTACTCAATAGGTATTTTTTGAAGACAACTACTATGCCAAGCCCTTTGCTGGAACCTGGAGATTAATATAATGTTTTTTAAATGTTTTACTTAATTTAATTTCCATTGTCCCTGAAATTGATTTTTCTTTCTTCCTTACCTGGCTAAACAAATTGATCACTTTGCTGTCATGTAGAAACAATTTTGATTGCTTTAGTTATAATCATTGGTGAAATTCCAAGCTCAAAATGCAAACGTAATTTGGGGAAGAACATATACCCATTACTTGATATATGCTGTCTAGAAAAGTCAATTCCGAAAAAATATTCATATTTATTGGCTATTCCTTGCACCCTCAAATGAGGCTTGTTTTACTTGTAAGAATTATCTTTAGAAGTTTACTAGTCCAGGGACACCTGGGTGACTCAGTGGTTGAGTGTCTGCCTTTGGCTCAGGGCATGATCCTGGGGTCCTAGGATCAAGTACCACATCAGGTTCCCCACAGGGAGCCTGCTTCTCCCTCTGTCTATGTCTCTCTCTGTGTGTCGCTCATTAATAAATAAATAAAATCTTTAAAAGAACAAAGAAGTTTAGTAGTCCAAGTAACATATAGTATCATGGTGTTGAAATAAGCTGAAAATGCCAGGCTATAGCACAGTATTATCCATCCACCAGAAATGGCACACAATTCTGGAAGCAAAAACACAGTTCCTGTTAGAATAGAACTTTTATGATGACCATTAATTCATCTCCTCAGTTGTCCTGGAAAATTCCAAATGTATAAGGTTTTTACAGGAAGTATCCAAAGAACAATCTCATCTATTTTCTTGGACTTGTCTTGGGACTTTGGGCCATTCACTTTTCTCTCAACCTTAGTTTTCTCGTCATCACAGCAGAAATAATACTCCCACCCCTGCCTGTATCCTGGCCTCAGGATTATTGTGAGACTCAGATGACCCAACATGTCAACAGCCCCATTCTAAATGGTGACAGACACTCGCCATTACTGCCACATAATGGTTCCCAGCTTTCGCACCAAAAGGCATCCTCTTATTCTTTGAAAAATATTATTTTTTCCACATACCTTTGTAAAATAACCCATTTCTTCCTTCATGTTTGTTCATAAATACATTCATAAGCATTGGTGAGAATTTTAGGATTAATATGCCCAAGTTTCCTTTTTTTAGTCATAAGCAAAGAATTTTGACATTTTCATATATGTTTGTAAGGGTTAAATATTTAGATTTTATTTTTAATACTGAAAGTAAATCTGAGTGTCCTAGAAATACCACTGTGGACCTTTAGGCACTCAAAGACCCTTGGCACTAATTTAAATGACCCAGATGGAACACAGATGTGTGGCTCTGCTCCTAAGCTGCCTTGTGGCCCTGAGCCAGTCACTTGAGTTCTGTGGGTCTCAGGTCTTAAATCAGTCAAACAGGCTTGTTGACCAGAATTTCTCTAGAGAGACTTTCAGCTTTAACATTCTACGGTCCTAGGTTATCCAGAAGCATTTTAAGTAACAAGTATACTCCATGCCACTAACCAACTGCATCCCACCTGATCACTTTTAGTGCTACTTTCATTCATAATAGCTAACATTTGGTGAATATCTATTGGGTATTCTAATATGTGTTTCATGGGCATTATTTCATTTATTTCTAAAAAAAAAAAAACCACGGACAGATAGCTACCATCAATCTCTCCACCTTACAAGAGAGAAAACTGAGACTTGAAAAAGTTACACAAATAGTAAGTGATTGAGTGGGGATTAAACCTAAAACTGCCTGAATCCAAAAGCTGCTTCTCTTTCCTCTACACCAAAGCACACACTTCCTTTGCAGACAGCAATATGCCCGAGATAAATGGATTACATGTGGCTCTCTTTATCCAGGAGAAAAGTATATGCCACTTAACAGTACATTTTCTTCTGGCCCCCTAAATTGTATATTTGGTTGTATATAGTAACTCACTTTCTCTGGGGTGATTACAGTCTAAGGCAAAATGAGTACATACAAAGAGTCTAGGAAAAGCTCTTTGTGTTTCTAAGGTGAAAACAAATCATCTTTTTTTTTTCAGCCAGACTTTAAAATACTGATTAGCAACCTTCACACAGGTTAATGGGTCATTAACCTTGCGCTGAAATACAAAATGTTTGGCAACTCAAACACATTTTTTAATTTTCTGAGGAGTTTCAATAACCCAGTTCAAAGTGAAAACAAGCTACCTGTAAAGTTAATAATTGTTTTCATTTTTCTTTCAAATATATCCTGGCCTCCAGGCCTTTATTTCCATCTTCACTAACTCTAGCCTAATTTAGCCACTGATCACAGCCTCCTAGGTAACCTTGGTTCAATGATCCCATGCCTCTCCCTTCATCCAAACTATACCTCTGTCAGGCCAAGCTTTTATCCTTCTATAAGCATTGGTTAAATTGAATTGCTCAAAACTCTAGGATAACTTAAGTTTTGTGCTTTTTTGTTTTGTTTTGTTTTGTTTACTGAATAACCTGGTATAGTCATTTCTACCAAATCTTATCTACTACTAACCTTGGGGCAATGTATAGCCTACACTCTTGTCAGAGCAATGCCCCCTATTTGACAGGCAAGAGAGAAGTATCTTGTTTTAAATCATATCTCTGGCACATATTAGCTATGTGTCCTTGGTCATGTCGTTAACTTCTCCTGGCCTCAGGTTCCTCAACTGTCAAATAAGATTAAAAACAGTTTGTACCCTACCCAACCAGTGCACCACAGGACTGTTAGGTCATGAAAAACTAGGAAAGCCTAAGAAAAAAATTGTCACTGACCAGAGGAGACTAAGGCATTGCTATGACTAAATGTAATGTGGGATCTCAGACTGGATCCTGGAACAGAAAGAGGACAGTAGTGGAAAAACTAGTAATATCTGGATAACCCCTGAAATTTAATTAACAGCGATGTACCAATGTTGGTTTCTTAGTTTTGATAGATGTGCAATGGTGTTGTAAGATATTATCATTAAGAGAAATCAAGTGAGGGATAGATAGGAATGCTGTACTATCTTTGCAAGCTTTCTGTAAATCTAAATCTATTCAAAAACAAAAAGCGAATTTTTGAAAAGTATGTATAAATACAGAGAACTGGTGGTTTACAGAGTGGAGGGAGTAGGGGGATGGGAAAAAGGGGTGAAGGAGAGGGCAACGTAAAGGCTTATAGTTTTGGAATGAACAAATTATGGGGATGAAAGGTACAGCAAAGGGAATACAGTCAGTGGTATTGTAACAGTGCTGTATGGTGACAGACTGTAGCTATACTGTGGTGAGCACAGCTTAATGGACAGATTTGTCTAATCCCTATGCTGTACATCTGAAACTACTGTAACATTGTGCCAGCTACATTTCAATTAAAAAAAAGTATATACCCCCTAAAACTGTAGTGAAGATTAAATTAATTAAAACACGCACAGCCCTTCAAACACTGTGTACTGGCTGTCAACATCTAGGTCCACCTTTTAATATTGTGATGCTGGGGTGAGTTTCTAGTAGATTCCATCAATAGAGGGCGCTAGAAGGAGCCTGCAAGGCCTGAGGAAGAGAAGGTCTTGTTGCCCCAGCGACAGTCCTTTATCCCATAGCCACAGTAGATTCTAGTCTCCAGCTTCCTTCCACACTCCAAAAACAGCATCACTGCACCTCCTTAGAAACACCTGCACCAGCAAGGTGGTGAACCCCTCCCCCCAAGAAGGACACACCTGGCCCCACGGGCCCTCTCCCCTGAGCTTTTGAGGCCAGAGCACCAGCTGGGCAGCCCCTGGGGTCTGTACGCAGCTCAGTAGGGCCCCTCTTCCCAGCATCTGGGTTCAGTTACCCCCAAACTTTACTCTCTCATCCCCATCCTAAAGCTGGTAACCAGCTTTTTGTGTTTGTTACCTCAGTTTTCTTTTTGGCTTTTTCAGTCCCCTGAGCCTATTTAGCCAATACTTGATCTTAAAATTCTCTGTTGAAATACTTTTTGTGAGGGTTTTCTTCTTTGCTTGTTTTCCTGACTAAACTTGGTGCAGAAGCATCTGCAAATGCTAGTTGTCATTATTTTCCAACCTTCTTCCCTCAACCATTCATTCCATGTGTTCCAGCCCTGAGACTCCACCCCATGATCCAGGCCCTATGGCTAGGTACTGCAGAAACCAAGAAAAATAAGACATGGTCTCTGCTTAGAAGGAGATTACATTCTAGTTGAGAACCAACAAGTGTACCAGAACTGCAGCCATTATTTATGGGTAGATAAGGAGTACAATCAAGGCAAAAGAGGGTGTGGCCAACTCTATCAGGGGCAGGGGCAGAGCATAAGAGCGGAATGTAGAAAAAGTCATTGTTTTCTTGACCCAAAGGCACTTACCTCTTTTCTAAACATTGGCTGATCAAAACCCTGCAGGTGTCTCTGATGACAGAGACTTTCCATCATATTTCCTCTTGTAGATATTCTCACAGTGTCCATGGGAGAAACCGGACTGTGCCACACACAAGGCTGATAGATTTGGGGTTTTTTGTTTGTTTTGTTTTAAAGATTTTATTTATTTATTCATGAGAGACACAAAGAGAGAGGCAGAGACATAAGCAGAGGGAGAAGCAGGCTCCCTGTAGGGAGCCTGATGTGGGACTCCACCCAGGGACCCTGGGATCATGCCCTGAGCCAAAGGCAGACATTTAACCACTGGGCCACCCAGGTGCCCCAAGACCAAAGGATTTGTATAAGCAATCCTCATTTAATCTTATTTAACTCTTGCAATAAGACTACGGTTAGTGGTTATTATTTTTCCCAAATTTGTAGAAGCCTAAATAACTCGATCTAGGTCTCACAACACGTAATTTATAATCTGGATTCAAACTTAGTTCCAGAACTCCTCCTTATTACCTTGTCTTGTACTTAATTATACATTGTTTGGATCATATGCAAAGGGATTCCTAGCCTTTTCCATTAGACCTTGTACCCTTGAAGGATAGGCACCATGCCTTCTATTTTTCTATCTCTCCCATACTTTTCAGAATATATGCGAGACTGAATAAATATTTGACTTAAAATTAATGGATTTGCTGACCAGTATCCTTTACTGTATTTATGTATGAGCTTTGACCATGACATATTAACACTATCACTGAATTAAAGTGGAAGGAATTTTTTAGATGTTTGATAGGAAGTGACTACCAGCTTTGGCAGTCAGCAATTTGGTTATTCTGAAAAGAAAGAACTTTTCATGTTGTTTTGCAAGGAGATGCAAGCCCATTTTTCAGACCATAGACAGTCTTATGAATCTATGTTTTAATATGTTCAGGCTTCTGGTTAAAAAACCAATATCCTTTGAGAGATTATTTAAATATTTATACATAATTGCATACATATATAATGTAGTGGATTGGGACAGAAAATCATCTAACATGTTCTGAGCTTCCCAATAAAGATCATGGTATTGATTTCTGATATTCATTTATTCCCTCAAATCCATAAAAAGGTAGCAAGGTAAATCTGGTAGGAAAAAGTCCCAGAGGTTTTGACTTCCCAAATATATCCAGAGCACACATTTTGAGAAGGACTATTTCTTACTTCTCAGGGAAATCACTTTTGATTCTTTACACTTAGTAGTGATCACTTGTAAGAACAAATTCTGGTTGGTAAAAAAGAGGGAAGCCAGAAAAGACAGTGAAGTATTTACCTGTGATTGAGTAAGTGAAGAACTACACTGATACCATTTTGAAATGGCAGCAGGAAGCACGTTTGAATGTAGCAACACAACCAAATAAAACTGAAGGAGAGCTTATTGCTGATAAATAAGAAGTTAGTGAGTTATTTGTATGGGATTATACAAACAACAACAGGGAAACATTCTGATGGGCAGAAGCCATGGTCCCTGAGACAGCTGGATATAAAAGACTCACAGAGAACAACTTTGTAGACAGCAACAAAATGTCTTACTGTGAGTCTTGTCTCCAAGGCTGCTGCAGGATCCCCACCACCGGCCCCACCACCACCATCTGCTCCTCTGACCTGTGCTGTCAATGTGGAATTGGCCTGCCCAGCACCTGCCCACACCAGCTCAGCCTCCTTCAGCCCACCTGCTGCGACCCCTGCCCCCCACCCTGCTGTGTGCCTGACTCCTATGTGCCATCATGTTGGCTTCTCAACAGCTGCCACCCTATTCCAAACCTGAGTGGGATCTCTATCACCACCTGTGTCCAACCCTGTGCATGTGAAGCACCAGGTGCTAGCCAAAGATATGGCTATGGGAGCTTGCCCACATTGCCCCAAGAGACAACAATAGTCATTAAGGGCTGCTCAGCAAATGGTTTTTAATTAAAAGCTCTGGAAGAAAACGTTCTGACACTGTGCTTTCAGTTTTGCAGAACTGTTCTTTCTGTGTTTTGAATGATGACTTACAGTGAGAAGTCGAATAAACACTGTCATGAGCCTCCTCACCTTAAAACTAAATAAGCACCACTGTGCCCCAAACCATGTACTGTCTCGTGTTTAATGCTATAATTACTGCACAACTCTTAACGCATGTGCACATCATAAACCTATAAATACGTCCAGCAGAATGACATTAACTGATGACATCAACATAAACCACATAAGCAAAAAGAGGCCTCACAAGGTTATGTAAATACTTGAAGAAAATTGCCTGAATGGTCAGATATATTAAGATGTAAGCTTAAAATCATTTTAAATTCCAAGGTCAGCCCCTGCTTTTAATTTTAATGTTTTCCTGTCTCTCTAAGTAAATAACTCACATATGTCTGTTTAAAGATTCTGAGAAACTGACAATCAAATATCAACATACAGAAGAGACCCCGAAGACTGAGCTGACCCATATTTTTTCATTGACTCGTTTAGGTGAAGCTTTGAATGTAAAACTGTTTTGACAAGTGTAAAGCACTTCACAACTGAATTGTTCTGCTTATGTAAATTATTATTATTATTATTATTATAAGGGTATATTCTAAAAATAAATACATACCTTTTTTCATTCTAATCTGTAATTTGATCCAATTCAATATACATTTATCAAATGCCTACTATGTTCCAGGCACTGAATGAAGTACTTGAATAGAGACAAAGAAGATGAAGACATAATTCCCATTTTCAGAGAGTTTGCACTGGAGTGAGGAAGACAGATATAAATGATGAACCATAATATATAACAGACTAACACAAGGTCTAAATATAAAGACAGGCAGCACACTTTGTGAAAGCAAAGAATCTAGAAGAACCACCTAAAAGCTACCGTGAAGGAGATATTTGAATTGATGCTTGAGTAATGAGTAGCATTTGAAAAGTAGAGAATCAGGGAAGGACTGCAAGAAACAGTATGATCTTGGGATCCCTGGGTGGCTCAGCGGTTTAGCGCCTGCCTTTGGCCCAGGGCGTGATCCTGGAGTCTCAGGACTGAGTCCCACATCATGCTCCCTGCATGGAGCCTGCTTCTGCCTCTGCCTGTGTCTCTGCTTTTCTGTCTCTCTCTGTATCTCTCATGAATAAATAAATAAAATTCAAAAAAAAAGAAACAGTATGATCACAGTCACAGAGATGTTAAGTACCTAGAAGGCTTTAACCACTTTTATTTGATATGCTTTGTGATACGTATCAATATTTAAGCAAAAATCAAGCCAACTTCATTAACGAGTTCTTCCTCTCGTAAAATGCATGAGGTTTATTTACCAAGGACATTTAATATTTTCCACTGATTTGTTCCAGCTGGGCTTCTTCCCTTTTAATCAGGCCAAGTTGGTTTTCAGTAATGTCTCCTCAGAAACACCCATCCAAAGAATCTGTACTTCATGTTTACTCAACAGCAACTTGCTATCCAACAAATTATGTAATTTAAATTCTACTAACTGAATAGTTTTGTGCTGATCAAGAGGAAGTATGTGAAAATGCTGGAATCTGGATGTTACATATTAGAGATTATTCAGTCCAAGTTCCTCATCTGTCAACCTACAGAATGGCAAATCAAGGCCAACTAAGGTGAAGAATGTTGTATAAGGCATTCCTCAAAAGAATTTACAACCCAATTGAAGATCCAAGGTGTGAAAACATTCACAGTAGGAAGTCAGTGAAAAAAAGGATTTCTATAGCTCTAAATCACATTGGATTGGATCCCCTTCCAGAAGCCACTGTTGTTTTATGAACCTATGACTTCTCTTTTTAGTTCTTGTTTCAATTTATTTTAAATTAAGTATAGCATTCATTTGAAAATGAATAAAGATGAAGTGATTTTCTTTTACTGGTACATTTAACAAAGGTCAGCAACCGGGTGCATCTTTCTTCCCAAAGAATTTACATTTTGACTCACTATGAGATTGGCATAACTTTGAGAATAAAATTCTTAAAAAAAAGTATAAGGGTAATACAACCTTTGGAAACTTGCAATAGATTAAAAATAATGAAAGGGGTTTCATCTTATTCCATTCTGGTTATCACCCCACTTGCTCAATAGAACCTGAATTATATCCTCAATAAATAAGGTAAATATGTCTGAGGTGCATATAGCCATATGTAACATTCATCTGTAAGTAGCCATGTCCTTACTGACTTTATTTAGAGAATGGTCCATTTAACCGCTTGAGTTACATGTACCAAAATTAGTAATTAAAGATGATATCATGTTATGCATACTATTTTAAATTAAGGGGGAGGAAAACAGGGAGAAGAATATAGCCTCTGAAACTATAGCTAAATTTTCTCTCAGACTGATTATCCATAATCAAGTTTGGCATTCCAGACCCTGTGAAGATAAAATGCAACCATCTTATGACAAAAATGACAAGTCAATGAGTCAAAAACATGATTTACCTTAATAAGGGCAGGACTCTCAATGGACAAGTAAATACCAAACTGATTAGAGAATCTTAGTGAAGACAGGTGGGATAAACAAAAATGGGAGGAAGCTTTCTGGTTGGACCAACACCCACCAGGGAGCATATATAAGAGCCTCAAAGCAAGAGGAGACATTTGTATCCCAGAAACCTCATCTTTGCAAGAAACCAGAAGCAAACCAGATTCTCAACACCATGGCTTGCTGTGTTCCCTGCTGCTGCAGCGTACCCACTGGCCCCGCCACCACCATCTGCTCCTCTGACAAATGCTGCCGGTGTGGAGTCTGCCTGCCTAGCACCTGCCCACACACGACTTGGTTACTGGAACCAACCTGCTGTGACAACTGCCCCCCACCCTGCCATATTCCTCAGCCCTGTGTGCCCACCTGCTTCCTGCTCAACTCCAGCCACCCTACCCCAGGCCTGGAGACCCTCAACCTCACAACCTACACTCAGCCCTCCTGTGAGCCCTGCATCTCAAGCTGCTGCTGAATGATGATTGCTTTGCTCCATGGCTGACAATGAAGAACCCAGAAGCTGTCTATTCAGTATTCACTTGCCTGGGCAGTTTATCATTTGTTGAGGTAGACCAGATGGCCCAGATATGGAAAGCCTACCTTTCATTTTAATGGGAAAAAAATTGAGACATTTTTTATGGTTATTCGGCTGAATAATCATTTGGATCATTTGGGCAGGTGAACATCATCTATTATCAAAATACTACTAAAATCTGTCAGAGCTCTGACTATATTTTCTTGGTCATGTTGCTTCTTGGATCCTATTTCTTATACTGGATATTTTCATAGAGAAAAAAATTCTTGATGGGTTTTCCAATAAACTATTTCTCTGGCAAGATATGTTGTTTGTGTACATTCATTTTTTGGTATATTTCTTTAATTTAAAAAAAAGGTAAAGATAAGATGATTATTTTATTTTTTTTAACTGATTAGAAGAATGATTGGAACTAGCTAGCTTCCTAGGCTTCCTAACTTCAAATTGGTTATCTTTTATGTTCTCCCCTTTTCCTCACCCAAATACAATTTGGAGGTGAGACAGTATTTATTTACCTATATTTTGCTGCGTAAATCACATTATTAATTCACATAATCCTTAAAACATCACTCATAGATGAGAAAAATGAAGCTGTAAGAATTGCTCAACATTCTCAAAGTTACTTAGTAAGAAATCCAGAATTCAGGTCTTCATATGTTTGACTTTAAAGCCCAATTCTTTCTACCAAATGACAGAGCCTCCAATACTAAGAGCCAGAAGTTGAGTGAACAGGTAGGACATCAACTTAAGACATGCAAGAAAAAATTTTAAATGTAAGAATCTTTAGCAAAATCATCATATCTGATTGTAATAAAAAAAGGATCTATTGGCTCACAGATTAAAAGTAGCAGATATTGGGCAGCCCAGGTGGCTCAGTGGTTTACCGCCACCTTCAGTCCAGGGCATGACCCTGGAGACCCAGGATCAAGTCCCGCATCAGGCTCCTGGCATGGAGCCTGCTTCTCCCTCTGCCTGTGCCTGTGCCTCTCTCTCTCTCTCTCTCTGTGTGTGTGTGTCTCATGAATAAACAAATAAAATCTTAAAAAAAAAAGTAGCAGATATTCAGTTCTAAGATCTGGGTCATTTAGTGGGCCTACCAATTTTGACTTCACTTTTTGACTTCACTTTCCCTTAAGGAGAATTTAAGTGGAAACTCTAGAATCAGGGCACTAGGAATATATCTCTACTTGCCACCATCCTCTGCACAGAAGTTCAACCTCAGTGATCAACAAAATGCCAAAACTCTTCAGGTCATGAGCTAAGAAGTAGAGCTAGAGTCTTGATTAAACATGATTTAATCTATGCCTTAATTTTACTTATTTTTACCAACCTACTTAATTTTATCTTGAGCAAATTATCCTTTTTCCAACCTTACTTAGAGAATACCTATATAATATATATTTAACACATATCATGATGTATACATGTATAATACATGTATAATGTATATATGTGTCATTCATATACAAAAGCACAAGTCAAAATCTGAAAAACATTGAGCTAAAACTGAAAGAATATATGCAAAAAAAAAAAAAAGTCAGGGCAAGGAAGCAAGGAAGGGACGAAGTAAATGCCTTTCAATAAACATGTTTCTAAATGCCCTTAGTGTGCCTGCCAGTCTCTCCAGAGAGGGATTTCTCAGAGGATCTCACAGGCTTGTTAGTGGTCTGAATGAAGAGAACTTAGCAGCCACAGGGCACATGGAACACAACCTACAATACTGCCAATAAGGGATTTAGTATATCCACTCATTTGTTTGGCCAATATTTCACGAGTGCTTCCCCTATGCCAGGCACCATATCTGTGCTAGAAGTATAAAGATAAAAGAAATGTTATTACCTAGAGTGCTCTCAAGTTTCTTTCATATCTGGTGAGAGACAAGTAAGTTATTTTTTTTAAGATTTATATATTTATTTGGGTGGGGGGCAGAGGGAAAGAACCTTCAAGCACACTCCCTGCTGAGCACAGAGCCCAAAATGGAGCTCAATTTCATGACCCATGAGATCATGGCTTGAGCCAAAACCAAGAGGCTTAACTGACTGACCCAACCAGGAGCCCCAAAACAGATAAGTTGTTATAATCACAACACATGTGTTCTACATACAGTGTATGAATATATTTATAATGCCATGTGGTTCCTGCCGTGACAAGGTGTGAGCAGCAAGGCATGCAAGCACACAGAGGAACTAATCCCAGATTTGGTGATTCAGTGTCAGGGGGAGGGAGAGTTATGGAAAGCCTCTGAGCTCTCCAGGCTAAGCATTGAAAGATGACAAGGCAGGAGAGGTGGTGTGTGTGTGTGGGAGGGTGCTGTTCCAGACACAACAGCAGCTTACTAACTCATGGATTGAGCGCACTGAAAATGGAGAGAAGAGGGTAAGGGGAGGAGGAAAGAAGAAATGCAGAGACCCTAAGGTTGGGGCTCCCTAAGCCAAGGGCTTTAAGACTAAAACCTATAAGCAAAGAGAGATTTGAAGCAAGAAACTAACAATCATATTTTGTTTCTTCTTATTATCAACTTTCAATTTATGTCTTCACTATCACCGATACCCCTGTAGGGCTAAGGGCAAGCCACCCCGAAATGTGTCACATTGGCATACTGATTTTTTATACTGATTATTTTAAATAAAAATTACTTAAGAGACGGCCTATGCAAGGACATCCAACCCCTCTTCTGTCTCAGTGAAAGCAGGAAATAAATCTCCCCATGTGAAAGGTACCCTCCCTGTACGAGGAGGTAAAGACAATCTTCATTATCACCAGTTAGGCAATGTAGAGCTGAGAAGGATGTATAAACAAACCTTGCTACCTTTTACTAATTTACTGCCATAGCCCAGTTTCTGTTTACCATTCCTTACTATTTGAAGCTCCCAAAGTTAAGTTTT